>NC_056729.1:1548085860-1548403360 GCF_019279795.1 Protopterus annectens | reverse complement strand
TACATGGTAGAAGTGTCGCATACTGCTGGCCTTCTCCTCAGGGGTGTGGGGTAAATAAATGTGCTCACTGGCAGGTGTTTGCATGGCAGCCAGGAACTGGTGGAGTACCCAGGATGCAATGCCTGTGAGACCCCCATCATGTCCCTAGCTGTTCTTTGAAAAGTACCTGTAGCTAGTATTCTAAGGGCTACACATACTTTTGTTTCCACTTGGATGGGTTCCCCTCTGTTGGCTCTGGGTTTGAGTACTGGATGGCAGTTCTCAGTGAGTTCTTGTAGCATGTCACTGTCCACCCTGTAATGCTGTACAATCTCCAACTCATGTAGTTTCTGGAAGATTACCCTGAGCCTGAATACTCTTATCCTTCTCAGCCTAGGCCTATTGTCAGCATCAGCATCAGCACTGCCTTCAGCCTCTAGCACATACAGCTGTAGCAGAGGAGCAGCAGCAGCCCCTAGCATTCCCATCAGTTAAAATTTCCAGATCTGTACTCCAATGGTGCAGAGTATGGGTGAAAAATCAGATTGTAGGGTGTATGCATACTATGTAGTGGTGTGCTGCAGATGCAGGCTGTGTACAACACTCAGAGAATTGACAACTCAACCTTTCTGCAGAGGACTTAAAAATCCATATGGAGCTAAAGATACTTGAGTCGGAGGCCAGGCATTTGGAAACAGAAGCAGCAGAGAGACAGAAATGCCTACAGGCTGAGGAGAATGAGAAACTGCTAAGCCTGGAAGCTGAAGAGAAGGAGAGGCAGATGCAGCACAAAAAGGAGATGCTGACTCTTCACCAGAGTCATGGAGGTAATGGGGAAGGTTCATAGATTCATAGGTTGGTACTAGGCTATCGGCCCTAGGGCCTATACAAGCCTAGCCATAACAATTCCCTGGATATTTCTTCCAGTGATATTTACTTCCCTGGACCCCTGTCTAGCATGGAAACCTGACTAAGGCAGACATGATTGCAGCTTTGGTCACAGCTGGATCAGAAAACAGGGAGTAACCAGACCCCAGAAGCACAAAAGGTCAGTAAATTTCTTCTGCAGTTTACAGAGGGGGATAATTTTGATAGTTTCATTCATATGTTTGAGAGGGTATGTAAACAGTATGATGTTGATCAAAGGCTCTGGGTACGGTTCCTGACCCCCTTACTCCATGGTAAAGCTGTAACTGTGCTGTCTAAATGATCTGATCATGATTTTTTTGATTATACTGCTGTTATGAATTGTTTGAAATGTATAGGAAAAAGTTTTGTGAGCATAGACGCAAGGAAGATGAAAGTATGTGTGAATGTGTTGCTGAACTGAGCACTTATTTTCATAGGTGGGTGAGTGGATGTCAGGTCACCACTTTTGAAGGGCTGTCAGATGTTTTGGTGAGGGAACAAGCCCTTAGCACTTGGCCTGAGGACATGAGGATCTGGTTAGCTGATAGACAATATGCTACTTCAGATGATTTGGGAAAGAAGGAAGACCTTTACCTAGCAAGCAGGGCATCACTGCACAGAAAAGGGACACCCAGTGCTGCTCATGGGTCTAAAAGAGCCCATGGTGGAAAGCCCATACTGCCCAACAGAATCTGCCAGTAGCAGGAGAAGCCACTAGTCCAGGTACACATCCAGGACCTAGGGTTAAATGTTTTGAATGCAACCAGGGGGTCATGTGGCATATAGATGTCCACAAAGGCAAGGTGGGGAACAAAAGGTGAGGGAGCCAGAAAGTGGGAAAGGCAAAATGCAAATAGTAGGCTGTCTTGATACAACAGGGTATACCAAACTACTATCCTACAGATGTCCTGATAGGGAAGGATTTTGATAAGGCCATACCATGTGTTAATGCAGCTACATGCAGTCAGGCTTGGAGACAAGCATGTGGGTCTGGTAGCCTGGGGGAGACCCAGACAGACCGCACACTTGAAGTCAGGACTGGTGAGGTGGTTACTTCAAGGGAGGAAGCTACCCTGAAGCAGTGAGACTGAATGTGAGCCACAGCTACTTGTGGGTACTGATGTTCCCTTGGACAGAGTGACTGCAAAAGTAAAGGTGAGTAGTAGTATCCAGGATGACAGTGAGGCACTGCTGTCAGGGGATGACAGACTTCCTGTGGAAGGGGAGCTGGGAAGGGTTACAAAGAGATAGTTGAGACAGGCTGAACTCTCAGACCCTATATAACAAGGCTTGAAGCAGGTAGCTAGTGAGGCACCTGATTCTCAAGGGAAGGGGGAATCTGTATACTGGAACGGAGGAAGGACACTGAGCAGACCCATATCTGGGATATATAACATTAAGTATCCTGTTTTTTGCTTATTTTTATGAGTTATTTATAGCACTTTTATTGTCTGCTGCATAATTTTCTAGCTAGTTTCACTGTGTGTGAGGTATTAACTGGAAATTTTCTACATTTGTTAAGCACCTGTTTAGGTTTGTTTGTTCTGATTTCCTGCCAAGGAATGTATCATATAACTTATTTGTTTGCAGTTAAAAACATTCTCTAGAGTTTCCTTGCTCCTTTATCTGTTTAAAACTTTCATTTAAAGGCTCACTGCTGCTTTTCTGCTGTGATAAACATTTCTGCAGTATTTTTCTACCTAAGTAGTGTGTGTAGTTGCAGCATTGTCCATATTCAGGCTTTTGTTTTGGGCCTAGTTGTTTGTTTGTAGAGGCTGTGTGTCTGAGCACATGTTCCAGGCCATATTAGTTTAGCCAAAGCCATTCTTGCATTTCAGTTAGAGGGGGATGTTTATGGTCATTGGCTGATTGGAATTACCTGGACTACGGCTTGTAGTAAGCACGTCATTGGTTCTTTTGAGCTTTTTTTAAAGTTGTTTCACGTTTCAACTTTTACTTAAGAAGTGAACTTGTGAGTGTTTCTGCCATTTCACACTGAGCTAATTGGAGGGAGGGCACTGAGCAAACCCTGATCTGCAATATATAAAATTAAGTATCCTGTTTTTTGCTTATTTTTACAAGTTATTTATAGCACTTTTATTGTCTGCTGCATACATTTCTAGCTAGTTTCACTGTGTGTGCGGTATTAACTGGAAATTTTCTACATTTGTTAAGCACCTGTTTGGGTTTGTTTGTTCTGATTTTTGTCTCCCACCCTCTCTCCCTATTGGCATCCTGTTCTTATACTTGGTGGCTTTGCAGTTGCCCACCCCTACTGTAAATTTGAGGTGGGACACTCCTCCCAGTTTGGTGTCATTACCTCATTCTACCTAATACAGGGAGAACATTTGAGAAGGCCAACCCACTTAATTCTTAAGCTTGAGTTATCTTCTGCTCCTCCTTACTCCCTTTCCACTTTACAAAAAAAAAAAAATCTAAGCTTGTTTCCTGCCTTTTCTGTAAGTAGTCTAGTCCAGATATAGATTTGCTGTATCCAGGACTATTTGCAAGCTTCTAAGCTACCACCGTTAAGCTAGGGTTAAACTATTCCCAGCACCATAAAGTTTTCTCTTCAAATTTTCCCTTAGAACTAGCCAGTTTTTTAGTTTTAGCACTCTAATCTGTTTCTTTGACCTCAGCATTTGTTCAGAACTCATTGTAAGCACTAAATAAGCTACAAATTACTACAGCACTCAACTTTCCTCACTTGTCTATAGGAAAACAGGTTTTAGTACTTAATAATCACCTATCCAGGCATGTCTAAGGGTCAGCTCCTGGTGTTTTCTCCTGTCTACCTGATGAATCTGGGCATCTTGGGGCAATGCAGCAAGTGCCTCATGTACACAGACAACCCTCTCCTCCTACCACCCAACACTACAACCTGTGAGAGATGCATTTATATAGCCAAACTGGAAGCAAAGCTTTCTTCAACTAAGACTGGACTAGACAGTCAAGATGAGAGGGTAAACACTTGCACCACACCACACTCATCACATAGTCCCACAAAACCTACACCACCAAAGCACACATATAGAAACACAAAACACACACCTACATTCATGGAGGCTCTCAATAAAAATCTGTCCAAGCAACAGGGACCTCCAAAGCAGAAACGAAAGCAACCTCTACCCCCCAACACAACCCAAATGACACGTAGCCCACAAACTCAGTGTGCCACTCACCCACAGCCAATATGGCATAACAACGTGCCCAACACTCTAGTCATAGGTGACTCTACAGTCAGGCACACTGATATTCCACTCACCAGGCCAAACAAGGACAAAGTTACTGTCAGCTGCCTGTCAGGTGCCAGGATCCACCACATAACGCACATACTCAGGTCACTCCACAAGCACAAATATGACTCTGTCATTGTCCATGTTGGTGTGAATGACCTGAGACGTACCTCCATGGACTACATGAAAAGAGACATGAAGAAGCTGTCCGATCTATTAGCCCAGTCAGGTATGACCGTAGCTCTTAGTAGCATCCTGCCATCATCCAGAATGATACCACAGTACAGGGACAAAATGAATGACTTCAACAATTGGCTAAGCTACTGGTGTCATTCAAAGGGGATCCAGTATCTGTCTGCCTGGGATGACATGATCAACAGACCATAATGCTTTGCCAGAGATGGCCTGCACCTGTCCCCCTTGGGATTCCAGATGCTGGCTAAGGCTCTTGTCATCCCTATAGTGCCTTTTTTAGGCAAGGTTCAAATGACAAACTCACCACCGTAACAGGTACAAGCAAGCAAAATCTGAGGGTAATACTACTCAATGCTAGAAGTTTAAACCTCAAAATACACTTACTCGAGGCACTCCTTAAAATGGAGAACATCGGCATTTATGCAGTGACAGAGACCTGGTTCAAGGCTCCAGAGAGCACCCCTACATTACCAGGCTATAATTAATACCACACCTTTAGGCCACCTAACCTGGACCGAAACACAAAAGGCGGAGGCGTGTCCATATTCATTAATGATATCCATACCTCCAGGCTAGTTGCTCATCATAATGCGTCCGAGATTATCCAAGTGCAACTAACTCTGGGCAAGACTGCAATCCAAATTGTAGCTTGCTACATATCCTCCACCATGCCCCAGGATTCCCACTCCTCATTTCTTGATACACTGGAAAATATTAGGGTAAAGCCTAACACCCTAATAATGGGTGATTTCAACTACCACACCATTAAATGGGAAAACTACTCATGTACCAACTCTTTTGCTCAACGTTTTCTGGAATTCATAAATTCCAATGCCTTGGATCAACTTAGCCACACCCCCACCAGGGGCAGCAATATCGTAGACCTGGTCATTACCACCATGGGCAACCAGTGTTCAACACCAGAGGTCAATTCCTCATTGGTCAGATCCGACCACAAGCTAATCACCCTAGACATCCACATCCCACCCCCCATTAGGGAAACCACGTAAAAAATTTCTCCAAAGCCAACTTCATGCTTCTTAAGACAGAAGTGGCAAACTTCACGACACCCATGCAGATGGACAATAGAGGTACAACTGCTGAATCCTACACAAATGCACTTTATAAGCACTTAAACGAGTGCATGGATCATGCTATCCCTAACAGAACTAAAATGCTATCCTCCAAAAAAGGAAGCCAATTTGGTGGTCCCCTGCCATAAACAAACTCTACAACAGATGAAAGAAACTGTTGCAAAAAGAGTAAAATCCCATGATTGGAGGAACTCCCTGGTCAGCCTCAGTAAGAAGCTGAGATCCCTCATAAAATCCTCCAAAGCTAGTTACAATAACAAAATCACCACTTATTCAAAAGACAACCACAAAGCATTCTATAGGTATATCAAGAATCTCAATGGCAACACTCAGATCTGCTGCAGCACAATGGCACTAAATATACAGAACCAACTGATATTGCCAGCATCCTGGCAGATAGGTTCAGTGCTAACTTTACCCTCCTCTTACCCCTTAAAAGGCCCATCTCTATACCAGAAGAATGCAAAGTTCCTGTAATCACTGCTGCACAGGTAAAAACCACACTCTCCAAAGCCAAGAACACAGTATCCATGGAACCTGACAACATACCAGGCTGCCTTCTATATGAACTACAGAATGAACTGGCACCCCACCTAAGCACCATGTTCAATCATAGCCTCACCTTAGGCTTTGTGCCCACTGAATGGTGCATAGTGATGATTATCCCACTCCACAAAGGGGGAGCCACCACAGACCCTGGGAACTACCACCCCATTAGCCTAATGAGCCTGGTCTGCAAGGCTATGTAACGTATCATCATGCAACTTTTAAACAAAGACATTGGTAATCTCCAAACTCTGGACCACACCCAGTTTGGGTTTGTAAAAGGCAGATCATGTCTCCTAAATCTGATAGACTTCTTTGAAGCAGTCACCAAAGCTGTAGACGAGGGTAGGGTGGTTCACACAGCCTATCTAGATCTTGCCAAGGCTTTTGACACCATCCCCCACTCTGGAATTATAGATAAACTCATTAAACTAGGTATAAATCCCTATGTCACAAGATGGGTTATCAACTGGCTCACTGACAGATTCCCACACTGTGAAAGTAGCAGACTCCAAATCCGACTTCAGACCAGTGACAAGTGGAGTACCACAGGGTTCAGTCCTGTATCCTCTCCTGTTTGGTATCTACTTTTCTGAAGTACAGGCTAACACAGAAGCTCTTTGGCTAATGAAGTTCGCAGATGACTACAAACTAGGAGCCATAATCGAAACTCCTAATGATGTAGACATCCTACAAAAGGGCCTTACTGAAACAGATGTCTGGTGCAAAGCCATGGCCTCAAGCTCAATGCCAAAAAGGGCATTGTCATCCCCTTTGGTAAAAACTCTGTACCCATGAGCTACCACATAGGCGTTAGTCTACTTAACACCAAAAGTGTGATAAGATACCTTGGGACACAGGTGGACAGTAGTCTTTCCTTTGATAATCACATCACCACAGTAGTCACGAAATCCTTCTACGTGGCACACCTCATCACAAAAGGTTTCTCATCCAGGAATAAAGATGTCATTGTTCCCCTCTACTTATCACTCATTAGACCCATTATAGAGTACAGCTCCCCTTTTGGTATGTACCTCACAAGACATCTACAACAACTGGAAAGGCCGCAGAAATACCTCACAAAGAGAATTACCAGCCTCAAACAGATGCCCTACTCAGACTGTCTAAAAAAACTCCAGCTTTACTCTGTTGCATATCGCCTACTCAGAGGCGATCTCTGCCTAACATACAAAGCTAAGTCAAACCCAGAGCTGTTGGACATGCTCCACTTAAAGAAATCCCACTCCCTCCGAGCTACATGCTCTAGGGAACTAAACCTTGTCACCACAATAAACAGAACATGCTGGAGGGATAGATTCCTGTCTCAGAGACTTCCCATACTCTGGAGCAAACTACCTATCTATATCAAACAAAACTCCTCATTAGCACTCTTCAAGAAAAATCTTGATGACTGCATGGGAAATAGGAAATTCACCCTGGGGATCACCTCTGTGGCTCTGTTCAACAGGGGTACAGGAAAATAATTTTCTTGGGTGGCAAAAGCCAGGGTACCTTTTTGACTAGGCATATTTAGGCCCTAGGGCCAATAGCCTAGTACCTACCTATGAACATATGAAGAAGGCTCATTGTACTCAGCATTTACTCGTCATGACAGTTCCATGTCAGGTGAATTGATTACTGTCACTCCTTTCTTTATGCATTGCAGCAGCCTAGAGTTCTCATTCATACATGTAACTGATTTTGTAATGTTGCAGAGTGGCAGTAGTCCGCTTGTTTGTAAATTCCTAAGAAATAACATCATATCCTTATTTCTGATTTATGGCCTGTCTTCATTGGCTAAAATGAAAATACATGTCTTATATGATCGCTTTATTACAGGTATAATGTATTCCATTCTAAGAAAAAAGTGTGCAGGCTTTTGGGGTTGTCTTTTCCATGACTCATTCCAAGCAAAAGATGGAACTTTATTGACTTTATTGATCTGTTTCTACTTTACTTTGATATGGGAACCTGCTTTATTCATAAGTAGTCATAATTTAAGTCAGATTCTTTATTTACCTAGACATAATGTCCTGTTACTGAAGTATAGTAACTTTCACTATTTGTTTTATACACACAGACAGACAAGGACACAAACACATACACGTGCACAGCATGCTCACATGCACATATGCAGACCCACAAGCCTGCATAGATCCACGCACATGCTCACACGTACAAACAGTCAAACAAACTTACACAGACACCCAAGTACACACAGGCTCCTTTCAGAGCAAAGTGGCCTCAGTCTCTCAGAGACCAGAACAAATCATTGGGTAGTGTGGCTTCTTACTTTGTGCCTGTAAAACTGCACCACAAACAGGGCCCCCAGTCTTGTGTAGCCGATACCAACCTAAAATACATGGACTGGGGATAAGTAGGACTAGACAGTGCTTAGAAAACTCATATGGCTAGCTTGATTACAGTTTTTCATAATCATCCACCTGAACAATTACAGTTTGCCTTCTGGTTTAACAACATTAAACTGATAAATGAGTCCAAGAATGAGTTAATTTCCTTGAACATTCTAAAAACTGTCACTAAGCTAACAAAAGCCATACTTTATCACAGTGACTTTTTTTGACAAAGAAATCTTGTTTACAAATCTATGCAAATAACTTCAGTTTTAATCCCCTTCCTCTCACGGAAGCAGCAGAATAACTTCCATTGCATCGTTTTATCTACTGCATGTCTGTCAGTGATATGTTCATAAGAACATTTTTTTTTTTTGCTGTCAGCAGAATTAAAAACAATGTTGAAACTAGTTTTGTTGCATGCCATTAAGACATGCTCATTCTTTTCAGAGAGCAATAAAATATAATTCTGTTTGTAGTGAATTTGATTTGGAAAGTTCATCACTAGCTTTTCATTTCTGGGGTCCTGGAGGGGTCTAATTTTTAATGTTTTTGGCTTCAGCACTTCAAGGTACACCAGCAAAACTGAGATGGATACTGCATGCTTAACTCCAAATGATTTCCCACATAGGTTCATAGATTAGTACTAGGCTAACTGCCCTTGTGGGCCATTTTAATCCTAGCCAATTAACCCCTGAGAATCAAACCCTGTACCTTGTATCTGTAAGGCAAACACCTTAACCATTATGCCAACCTCCCACCCATACATTACATGTATGTGCTATCTTGAGTATAGGTGCTTGCTGTTACGACTTTTATTTCATTTTACTTGTATGTTTATTTGTTAACCTGGTTGATTGATTAATTGACTGATTGATTTCAGTTTGATAACTGGGTAAGTAGACTGATTGACAGATCATTTTCAGTTATTCCTCTGATACCATGGTGCAAGACTCGAACAGAAAATTATACATAGACTAAAGAATTTATTAGAATTGTACACACTACATAATAAAGTAGAGATAATACAGTTGTATGTTATTTACAATTATATATGTAGATCAGCTGGTCCAAAGACTCCATTTCAGCAAGATACAATACTAGTCAAATCAGCATCTAAACAGTTTGTACAACACTTAGATTAATTGCTAAATATTAAGTACTTGGGTAAGATAAGACAAATATAAAAAGGATAATTGCACACCTCTTGAAGAAAAAAAAATATGTGTATAATGTCCATAGCTTTGAGACAACCAGTGATGTTCCTACTTTATTTGAGGGACTTTGATGTATGGTTATGATATTTAAGCCATTGCCATGATAGGAATTGATTTTGTATTCTTCAGCAAACTATGTAAATAGATTGAATTGCTCTAGTTTGAGATCATTTCTAAAATGATTTGGGAAGTGGTTGTAGCCGACAGACGTGACAGTATCAAAGTCCCTCTTGTCTAGTGACAATTTGAAGGGTGACCTGACTAGTGATACTGCACCCTTGTTGTGTGATATCTGTGACCATACCATTTATTATACATTTTTTCGCCCAAACTTAACCTTTTAAGCTCTTTTGAAAGTAGGACTTAAACTATAAGGTAGTCTCAAAGAGCAGCACACCTCATGAAATGTTTCATGGTGTTTTATCTAACAAAGTATATACACCATATTAATGGATATTACTTGTAGTTTACCTAGAGTTTTCACATATTTACTACCTTTTCAAGGGCAATTTCTGGTTAAGTGACTGTGCAAATTCATTCAGTAAGCAAACGAGTGATGAGGTAATCAAACACGGTACCACAGGAAGTACATCTCGCAGCCTTAAGTCTCTTCCCCAACGGCCAGGCATAACTTTGCTTGTTTTTGCGCTCACACAAAATTCACATCTGCTAAGTTGCACTGAGGACATCAGAGGACACATTATTTAACCTGCTTAAAGCTTGATTTTAACTTAACCTTTCAGTCATTGCCCTTTGTTGTGAATACATTTTTCTTGTATAGTTATGATTTTTTTAAAGAATAGTTTCATTAATTTAACATACAGTATTTAGAATATATACACAGAAAGGAAGAAATTAAGCATCACATATTATACAATGTTAGGAATACACTGAATCGTCAAGGTAATCTTATACAATTAACACATTAGAAGACTTGGTATTTCAATAACAACATTTCAAGGCTATCCCAACCCCTAAAAGTCTACATATGATTTATAGATCTTGTTCTGATCATTTTCTTTCAGTTTTACATAGTATTGCTGTTAAATTTAAAAATTCAATAAATGTAGAAACTGAATTTAATTTCTATGTTTTGTAATTCATTTTTAGCTACTGTCAAGGGACTCCAGAACATTTTTTTGCTGTTTGGCTTTTACAGATTAAGGAAGCGGAATATTCATTTTGTATTATTGATCTACTTAAAGAAAAATTATCAGACCATAACACCTTAAAAAACATACTTATCTCTTTACAATATATATTAAATTTTTCACAGCCCATAAACATGTGTGTCTATGCAGCTTTTACATTTTTGCTACATCGCCAGCAAACTGAAGAAGTAATTTTAGTAAATGTAAGAAATGTTATGGAGTATGTGTATATTTCGAAATAAAAACTTTTCAGTATAAACTTGAAGCAGTTTGTCTAACTGGTTTAAATAACAATGAGAGGAATTTAATAAAGCCTACACTTTTTTCCATGAAGGCATTGTGTCTCACTGCTAACACAGCCGCGCATATTTTTAGATTCAGTAAGCACTGCTGAGTGGCGAGCATAAGCATGCCAATCCAGAAACTTCCATGGCATGCAAATCACATCATAAGTAGGTGAATCGTATGCAAATGAGGCAGGTAGAGTGATCCGGGAAGCAAATAGGCAGCTCTGTACACTCCATGTCAGTATCTGTAGTGTACATGGAAAAAATGTACAGGAATGTAGATAGACAAAAAGTGCTGTAAGAATGTAGATAGATGGACAGAAATGGCAGACAACATGTACATATGAGTGAAATTATCCTCCATGTGTCTGAAAATTTAAAGAAAATAAGTTAAATGTATTTCTTTTTTAATAATCTGGGCATGTTTGCATGGCACGTCACAGTGTGCAAACATGCTTTATAAAAAAATAAATAAAAAATTGGATAAAACAAAATTAATATTATGTGACAGAAATGTATTACAGGACCCTGTGTGGAGTATTTTCAATGGTGCATTGGTGCTGTTGGTAATGTGGTAGGGCCTTGAAGTGTATAGTTTCCAGGCTGTGAGCACGGATCCCTATGCAAATCAGGTGGAGTTACTGAATAGCATAAAGGAGTAATCTCGTTCGCATATCCACTCCGTGTAGGCCGAGAACATGTTGGTGTTTACAGAGGAGGTAGCTGACATAAGGAGAGGGTGTATCCAGTAACTTCTAAGCTTATTTCAGCTTAGCTGCGCCTGTTTGCATGGTACACCATCGTGCTGAACATGCCCTTTCTGGGGGGGTGTGTGGACTCACTTCTAAGCTTTGTTTAGATATGGGGACATGTTTCCATGTGTTTGCATGGCATGTCACTATGCTGAATGTGGAAATCTGGGGGGGGGGGTTGACTACTAAGTGCTAAGCTTGGTTTACCTGTGGGGTGTGCATTTGTACAGAGCGCTTCAGTGCTGAGTGCATCTAAAAGCCATTAACATATTAATTAGTTTTGCCCCCTGTTTAACTTAAACTAGGGCCATTAAATGATGTTAATGATATACTGGACAGGTGCAATGCATCACAGGTAGCCAATCACAGAGTCAGCCCCTAAAGCAGAGCACTATAAAGTATGCATACACCCTATAATCTGATTCTTCCCCCACACTCTGCACCATTGGAGTACAGCCTTGGGAATTTTAACTGAATGAATGCTGGGGGCTGCTGCAAGTCTGCTACATCTGTATGTGCTAATTGTTGTTAGTCAGTGCTGCTGCTGCTGACAATAGGCCTAGATAGAGAAGGGGAAGAGTGTTCAGGGCTAGGGTAACCTTCCAGGAGCTACATGAGCTGGAGGTTGTAGAATGCTACAGGGTAGATAGGGACATACTACAAGAACTCACTGAGCTCTGCTGCCTTCAAGTCAAACCCAGAGCCAACAGAGGGGGACCCATCCCAGTGGAAACAAATATGTGTGTAGCCCTTAGGATACTAGCTACAGGTACTTTCCAAAGACCAACTGAGAACATGACGGGGGTCTCACGGACATCTGCATCCAGGGTACTTCACCAGTTCCTGGATGCCATGCTACCACATGCTAGTGAGCACATTTCTTTTTCCCTCACCCCTGAGGAGAGGGCCAGCCGTATGCAACACTTCTACCATGTAGCACACTACCCTGAGGTACAGGTTGCCATACATAGGTTCATAGGTTCATACTAGGCTATCTGCCCTAAGGCATTTATAAGCCTAGCCAGAGTGTGTTTGGCTTTCGCCACCCTCTGAACTGATTTTACTGTGCCCTTTTTAAGGTTAGTTTACTGTGCCTCTGTCTAGTAGTGACACAGTAGTAATCCCTAGGGTAAACCTATGATCTCCCATCCACTCGTCAAGATTCCCCTTGAAGAGAGTCAGTGAGGGGCTCTGCCTAACATGGACTGGGATTTTATTCCAGAGCGAAGGGAGCCTCTGGGTTATGAATCTGTCCCTCCAGCATGTCCTATTTATTTCTGTGCTGAGGTTCAAGTCCCTCAAGTTCGTAGCTCTAAGGGATTTGGATTTTCTGAGGTGGAGCATGCTCATTAATTCCGGGTTGGACATGGCTTTATACGTCAGGCATAGATCGCCTCTAAGTAGGCGGTATGCAACTGAGTAGAGCTGGAGTTTCTTTAACCGAGCAGCATATAGCATCTGTTTGAGTCCCATGATCCTCTTTGTGAGGTACTTTTGGGGTCTTTCTAGTTGCTGCAGGTGTCAGGTAAGGTACATCCCAAATGGGGCATTGTATTCAATTATGGGCCTGATGAGGGATGAATAAAGGGGCACAATGACCTCCCTTGATCTAGATGTGAATCCTTTCATGATAAGGTGAGCTATATAGAAGGTCTTTCTAACCACTTTGGCAATGTGGTTGTCAAAGGAGAGATTACTATCAACTTGGGTCCACAGGTCCCTAATTACTTCTTCTGTAATTAATGGATTCCCACCTATGTGGTAATTTGCGGGCACTTTGTTTTTGCCAAAGGGTATGACTATACACTTTTTAACGTTTAGCTTTAGGCCATGGCTCTGGCACCAGTTATCCATCTCTATGAGACCATTTTGGAGGATGCTTGTGTCAGCTGGAGAGTCATTTATGGCACCCAGTTTGCAGTCATCTGTGAACTTGGTCAGCCACAGTCCTCCTGTGTTAGCTTGAACCTCAGAAAAATATATACCGAACAAGAGAGATCCCAGGACATTGCACTAATTTACACATCACGTCACCACCTGGTGAGGAGAGTAGAATCTACATCAACTGCAAGGGGTACCACTCCATCAACTGCCAGGTCATGTGCCATGCCCAGGGCATTATCATAAATGTGTGTGCTGGCAGCCCTGGCAGTTATCACGACTCCCATATATGGCATGCATCACAGCTGTACCAGATGTTTGCTAGGGGGGGACATTCCACATGGCCCATCAGAAATGCACACACACACCCACCAAAGAACACCATAATGAGGCACACACTCAAACTAGGAACATCATAGAGTGCGTGTTTGGACTTCTGAAGTCACAATTCCAGTGCCTCAATATAATTGGTGGAGCCCTGCAGTACACTCCAGCCACATTTGTCAGATATTCACAGTATGTGCTATGCTACACAATACGATCCTGTGGAAACAGCTGCAGCAGGATCAGCAAAGGGAAGGGATACAGAGCCCCCCACCAATGCCTAGGTCACCACAGCCACACTCACAAGAGAACTAGGAGAAGGAACACCCTAATGATGTCCCTGTAGACAGACTTTGGCATGCCCAGTATGCCCTGGCTTTGGCTTAGAGACAACGCATAGCACATTCACTGACAACCTAGGGCCCTAGGGACTGACACCTTACTCCTACTCACATACATATACAACAATTGTTGATGCCAGGCAACCCACACAATCTGTACCTATCCATGTATTGGCTGTGCACTGCTTGCATCATACAGAGTCAGCCCTGAACTACAGTTTTGTCAACAGCTGAATTCGCAAGGTAAGCCTCTAACCTACACACTACTTGCCAGGGTTAATATAATACAGTATCATATGTATGGATCTGCTGCATTTATGCAAGGAAATATAGTGGGCTATTTGGACAGCTGTGACATCCAGATGGGACTACAGATACCCAGTCAAATAGTATGTGTTCCCTAATAATCATTAGACCTCATGGTTGGAATATTCACTACATCAGTCAAGGGAGATGTTAAACAGTGGGGTCACATGATATTTGGATTACTGTCTATCCCAGAAGATCATGTACCCCCCAACACAGAAGTGTTCCCATATAACTTCTTTAACAGCAAGTCAGCAATGGTATACCAGCAGACCAGGCAATTTCATGGCTGTAACATAGTACTCTAACACACATTGTATGCCTCATGTAAAGCAGAAATAACAACGTACATATTTATGCGGTTGAATGTGTGGTTAATGACTCCTCTTTGTCTGGCAGCCTGTGTGGCTCAGTCGATTAGGGATGTCAGCATGGGTGATGGATCTAATCTGGAAGTATTCACATCTTTTGTACTTGAGGTATTATTAGATCGGTGTTTTCACAAACTATCATTCTGTGTGTGGTGTAACATTATGAACCTCAGTCACATATTAAGTACAGAGGATAGCTGGGGAATGCCGTGGACATTTTGAATGAAGTGTAGTACTGCAGAAACAGGGACAGATGTTAATGTCTGTAACATACCTCTCAACCTCTTAGTGCAAGAAATCTGAACAAAGTCCAACAACATGAGGGGACAAAGGCCCACAAATTGGGACATATTTTAAATACTGCTCTCATAAACTTAAAAAGTTGCTAGAATAACAGGGTTTGTTTCGACACACATTTTTCTGAAGGATTTAAAGTCAGAAACTCAAATGTATGTCATTATTTATTGACTTCAATCCTCAGTTCATCCAAGTGATTTGCCAGAAAACCACAAATTTTATGAGGAACAGACCAAAATTATGAGGCAAAACTCTGGACAGTTCAGAGGTATAGTCTGTAGCACACAAAATCCTGGACTGAAGTACAGCTAGGTGTGGCCTCGAGTCACTTTGCAAGTACTGACAGTCCCACTGGGCATGCCCAAACACAGGTAAAATGAGCGCATTTCTGTTGCCCCATCATCAGAATGACCTGTTATATATAGATATGTGCATACATACAGACATATATGTATACACTTTGTCACTATCTCTCTCTCTCTCACATACATAGTATATCTATCACTATGTAGTGTCAAATAGATATATACCAATATATATATATATATATATATATATATATATATATATAGCTATATATATCACAATGATACATAGACTCGCTCCATATATCTACATAACACATATACATATTGTACACACACACAGAGCTACATTTATATAAACATCCCTGTTAATTACATACATATGTGTGTAGATGTTTGTATGGTCCTACATACCCTAATAATGGTGAGTAAATCTGCACTATTACACATCTACACTGTTGCTGAAAGGTTCCAAACTATGGGTGCAACAGTACATAATCCACTTACCTACAGACCCCTGTGCCTGCTAGATGTCACCACATAGAGAGACGCAGGTGAGCAGGTGGTATAATGTACAATGTTGTCAATGCATGCATGGACAGGGCACATTGTTCCTGCCCACAGGTTTGTCTGTCTAACTGCAAGCAGCCACATATGGCCATACTGGTAACTGGACACACATAGCTAGGATAATAACATTTATCCCACTGCTAAGATACTAGATGCAGATAACAATACAAAGCAATATTACTCTGCAGGCCACAGATGTTGATCAACACAAGCTTAGTTTGTGTAATGCACAAGTACTGCGCCTGCAGTCACATGTACAACAGACAACCTGTGGCAAGTGTAATAAGTACTGTAATATATAATGAATAAGACCTAGATAGGTAGGGGGTTCTAATCTCACTCCTGGCTACTTGGTGCACATCTGTGTGTATCCTCCTGCAGAACAATCGCTAGGCTACTATGGACTCATGGGCTATCCACCTGCAATAGTTTTGCACTTTTTGACCCTGTAACTTGCTGCTGGCTTCCAAACTGCCCTCTTCTATAAGGTCTGATGATGTTATCCACCTTAAGACTACCAGCTGACAGTCCAGTACCAGAGTTAACCCGTGGTGCATGTGATAAATACTGTGATCTGTAGTGCCTAAAACTAGGTAAGTAGGGGTTCTAATCTCACTCCAGGCTACTTGATTCATAGGTTCATAGGTAGGCACTAGGCTATTGGCCCTAGGGCCAATATAAGCCTAGCCAAAAAGGTACCCTGTTTTTCGCCACCCAAGAAAATAATTTTCCTATGCCCCTGTCGAGCAGAGACACAGAAGTGATCCCCGAGGTGAATTTCCTATTTCCTATCCAATCATCAAGATTTTTCTTAAAGAGTGCTAATGAGGAGCTTTGTTTGATATAGATAGGCAGTTTGTTCCAGAGTATGGGAAGTCTCTGGGACAGTAATCTATCCCTCCAGCATGTTCTGTTTATTGTGGTTACAAGGTTTAGGCCCCTAGAGTGTGTAGCTCAGAGGGATTGGGATTTCTTTAAGTGGAGCATGTCCAACAGCTCTGGGTTTGACATAGCTTTGTATGTTAGGCAGAGATCCACTCTGAGTAGACGATATGCAATGGAGTAAAGCTGGAGTTTTTTGACGCGGTCTGCAGAGGGCATCTGTTTGAGGCTGGTAATCCTCTTTGTGAGGTATTTCTGCGGCCTTTCCAGTTGTTGTAGATGTCTTGTGAAGTACATACCAAAAGGGGCATTGTACTCTATAATAGGTCTAATGACTGATGAGTAGAGGGAAACAATGACCTCTTTTTTCCTGGATGAGAAACCTTTTGTGATGAGGTGTGCAACGTAGAAGGATTTCCTGACTACTGTGGTGATGTGATTATGAAAGGAGAGACTACTGTCCACTTGTGTCCCAAGGTCTCTTATCACACTTTCAGTGTTAATAGACTACCACCTATGTGGTAGTTCATGGGTACATAGTTTTTAACAAAGGGGATGACAATGCACTTCTTGGCATCGCGCTTGAGGCCATGGCTTTGACACCGGGCATCTGTCTCAGTGAGGCCCTTTTGTAGGATGTCCACATCATTAGGAGTTTTGATTATGGCTCCTAGTTTGCAGTCATCTGTGAACTTTATTAGTCAAAGACCTTCTGTGTTAGCCTGTACTTCAGAGAAGTAGATACCAAACAGGAGAGGATCCAGTTCTGAACCCTGTGGCCACTGGTCTAAAGTTGGATTTGGAGTCTGCTACTTTCACAGTGTGGGTTCTGTCAGTGAGCCAGTTGGCAACCCATCTTGTGACATATGGATTTCTACCTAGTTTTGTGAGTTTATCTATAATTACAAAGGTGGGATAGTGTTGAATGCCTTGGTGAGGTCTAGATAGGCTGTTTGAACCATCTTACCCTCTTCTACAGCTTTGGTGACTGCTTCAAAGAAGTCTATCAGGTTTAGGAGACATGGTCTGCCTTTTACAGACCTGAATTGGGTGGGGTCCAGAGTTTGGAATTTACCAATATCTTTGTTTATAAGTTCCATGATGATATGTTCCATGGCTGTGCAGACCAGGCTCGTCAGGCTAATGGGGCGGTAGTTCCTAGGGTCCATGGTGGCTCCCCCTTTGTGGAGTGGGATAACCATCGCCATGCACCATTCAGTGGGCACAAAATCTGAAGTGAGGCTATGATTAAACATGGTACTTAGGGTGTCTGCCAGTTTGTTCTGTAGTTCATGTAGAACGCAACCTGGGATGTTGTCAGGTCCCATGGATGCTGTGTTCTTGGCTTTGCAGAGTGTGGTTTTTACCTATGCAGCCTTGATTACAGAACCTTTCAATTCATTTGGTGTAGAGATGGGCCTTTTAGGGGGTGGGGGGGTAAAGTTAGGGTCTATATCATATGAGCGAATCGCACAAATTGCGAACGCTCATAATATCGAATGTACCAGACCTGGAATTTCCTATTGTGGGGGGCTGCCCCCCGCTAAGTATATATTCCAAGTCCAAGATTGCACTACAGTGAGGAAAGGGCAAATATCCCATGCTTCACTCTACTGCAATCTCAGAAAAAGCACTTCAAGGTCCGGTACGTTCGATATTATGAGCGTTCACAATTTGTGCAATTTGCTCATATGATATAGCCCCATAAAGTTAGCACTGAACCTATCTGCCAGGATGTTGGTAATGTCAGTTGGTTCTGTATATTTAGTGCCATTGTGCTGTAAATCAGAGCAGATCTGAGTGTTGCCATTGAGATTCTTGACATAGCTATAGTATGCTTTATGGTTGTCTTTAGAATCAGTGGCAATTTTTTCATAACTAGCTTTGGAGGATTTTATGAGGGATCTCAGATTCTTACTGAGGCTGACCAGGGACTTCCTCCAATCATGGGATTTTACTCTTTTTTGCAACAGTTTCTTTCTTCTGTTGTAGAGTTTGTTTATGGCAGGGTGTACTTGTGTGTGTGTGTGTGTGTGTGTGTGTGTGTGTGTGTGTGTGTGTGTGTGTGTGTGTGTGTGTGTGTGCATATCCCTGGACAACTGCCATGCCCTCATGGGCTATCCACCTGCAATGATTATGCACTTTTTGACCCCGTAACTTGCTGCTGGTTTCCAAACTGCCCTCTTCTACAAAGCCTGATGATGTCATCCACCTTAAAGACTACTAGCTGACAGTGAAGTATCAGACTTACGGGTCTTTATTAGATCATTGAACTTTCAAAAGTTCGAGTGTCATATGGTCGACACCATATGATCGAATTTTTGAAAGTTCGAATGTTTTAATGGCGATCTCCGTACAGCACTGAATGGGAAGATTTCCCTTTTATGCACTGCTTTTAAAGGGTGGGGGGTGCAGTGGGTCTTGCCTCCCTGCTTAAAATGTTCAGGTAGGTTATTTGCATAGTTTTTTTTTAGATATTCAAACTTTTAAAAGTTTGATCATATGGTGTCGACCATATGACAGTCAAACTTTTGAAAGTTTGATTATCTAATATAGACCCAGACTTATGATGTAGTATATGTGATAAATACCTGTGATCTATAGAGTGTAAGTCTAGATAGGTAGGGTTTCTAATCTCACTCCAGGCTACTTGGTACATGTTTATGTCCTAATGGCATAAATATGATCACCTTACTAACTTAGAAATAGGTAGGGTCTTGCAGCATTTTATTTGTTGTGTGTGATGTGGCCCCCCCAATGTACTGACCACAACAAGGCCTGCTGATGTCATCAAGCATATTATGTCCAGAACTGATAGTACTAGCACACATGAGGTGTGTTGCAGGCATCACATACTGTGATCTGTAGTGTGCACCATTACATAGGCAAGTTTTCTCATCTACAGCAAACTTGCACTACATGGGTGCCTTGGCATGTCCTGTATGCAGTGATTGGAAGCGGTGCTAGCCTCAGTGTAGCCATGTTTGTGTGTGAGGTTGTTAGAGCATTTTACATCATGTTATGGAACCACAGGACATTTGAACTTCACTAGCATAATGGCCATACAGCCCTTACAATCATAGACATCTTTATACCCATATTTATAGGATCAGCACATATTGTCCCAGTCCAAGAGGGACACACGCAGATGCCCTGTGGTGAGATGATGGCCAGCAAGCCAATCACATAGATGGCACATGCTGAGGTGCACTGAGGTGCTCTGTGTGCCATTAGGCAGGGTTCTGTTTCAAGGGTGTGTTTACGTCTGCTAGGCAAATCTCTCCCACAAGCATGTAGTATTAACGTCACATACGAAGTTAATGCCCTTACATTGAATTAGCCATCTACTATGCCTCCTACAGATAGGCAGCATATACAATCAAGCAGGGTCACACTTTGCCCCGTATGCAAGGCTCAGATCACCCCTGTGTACTCTATATGCCACAGGTGAATATATACTGAAGACATGAAGTGTCCTTGTGAGGGATAATATTGTTGTGTGTAACTGCCAGTACTGCTTGGAAAGGTACATCAACAAATGGCCATTGCACTCAGAAATTAGTAAGCTGAGGGAAAAGTACTTGGAGGTTATGAGTATCTCACTTACAGGTGACTATGGCCTCAGCTATGCCATATGATTCCTGCCATATCACTGCAGAGACATGGTGATCTGAGGCACATTAGATGTAAATCTGCGTGGCCAGGTCTGTGTGCCCAGTTCACTCACCCCTGAGTATGTACATCACATGTTGTGACTGATGTGCTCCTTACCAGGTACATAGACCTAACTGATTGAAATGATACTACATATATATTTTCATGGAGTTTATGGCCATTAGTATGTCAACAGGAATGTGTTTACAATACCCTCTTGTAGGATAGTGAAATACCACAGAGACTCTATGACTGCTCACAATTTGCAGGTGTCAGTCAACATTGTTATCTACACTCAGTCCGTAGTCATGTTTGTTGTGGTTGAATGGATTCCAAGTAGTAGAGGACCCAGGACTGTGCCCTGTTGAGCACTGCTGCTTACAGATAAGCTATTGGAGGTGGATGCCCCTATGCTGTGTATGTGTGCCAGCAATGGGCCACTTAGTGACCCCTACAATGATAGTGTCATGGATGCCTAAATGGGTACTTTGTAAGTGTTGCCTGAGCAGGGGATATATTCAGACAGCTTGCCTCAATCTAGATGGTTTTATGCCCTGATATGCCCTCACCCAGGTCCATGGTGACTGCCTCGGAAATGCCCACCACGTGTAACAGTCATGCTTCTCCTGTCACACATCCAAACTGTGTAAAGTCAACTGTGTGCATAACAGATATATGTGTGCTTATCAGCTCCATGATGATTGCCCCTATGGATATACAGATATGGATACTCAGACAAAGAGGTGTATAGTTATGCTGGTCAGTGGATGCACCACCTCTGTGCAAGGTAAAACAGTTGCCGTTGTCCACTCAGTGGGTGTGCAGCCAGTAGTGTCGGTATGATTGCAAGGGTTCCCCAAAGGTATTAGTCATCTTTGTGAGATCACATATGGGATGCAGCCTGGAATGTTAGCATGTGCAATAGATACTGTGCATCTTCTTATAAGAGGCTAGTTATGAACTGCTCTGTAAATATGGAAGTAATGGGACAGGTTGCAGGAATGTCATGTGTCTCATGTGGTGGGGGCAAGGGAGGGTAGTTGATGCAGACAGTGTGGGTGTACAGATTAGATATGAGTACAGACCCATCATACGTGCCATCATGATGTATGAAGTTACTGACAATCTGGGCCTGTCCTTTGAGGTCACACATGTAACTACACTGTGCATTGTGGTTCTGCTCTATGTGGGTGTCTGCTTTTGTTACTTACCGTGTCTACATAACATCACAACACCATGTACTTCTTTTAGCTGAGGAGGTAGTACCTCCATGTTGGGGGGGCACCCTTACCCCAACTGTCATGTAGCACTGTCCACCTGTTATTGTACAGCCTGCTAATGGTAGTTGTCCACCAGTCAGGTTTGCTGAGCCATTACAAGCCTGTGTCCCTCCTGTCTCATACAGCCGAGTTCATGCAGTTGTAATGCTGCTGACATAATGCATGAGTGTAGAGCTCTGCATACTTGCCTGTCCCATCTGAAGGGTGAAGTGCAGTCACACTATGTCAACCATCCCACAGAAGATAATAAATGGCTGTCTTGACATATATGTCTGTATTGTCTGCAAGGGGACATTTGTGCCGGTATTTCTAAGAAGACTGATCTGTGGCCAGATCCCACCAGGAAGGACCTCACATTGGTCAGCTGTACTGGTCATCCATGCTGGTAAGCACATGATGCAATATGTTGATTCCCTGTGTAGGAATGTCATAGCACTGCTGCAGGGCATTGCAGATAAATACCTGTACCATCCTTTGGGCAAGTGAGCCACAGCATGACTAAGCAACACAGTGTGTACATATTACACTTTCCTAACATGTTTGTGCTCTGTACAGACACCTTGCATGACTCTCTTCTTGCAACATGTTGGAAGTAACTGCAATACTTACTTGCACAGAGGACAGCTAGCATGTAGTGCCAAGCAGTGTCTCCAGATCTCTGAGTCATGTCACCTGAAATGCCATGATAGGAGTTAGCATAGATATGAGCACTGACAATTCGTACACCTACTGACATTGGAACAAATACTTACTTTTGCTCAAGGCCAGGTCATGCCTACCAGCTGTAACCAGTGGAGCCCATTGACTGTTACTCTATGCAAAGGATGTCGGATATATGTCTCACTCCACCAACCATGGCCTGAAAAGGTGCATGACAATATTAAGCCAGCAGGACTGGAACCTGTGTATGTCATATACAGAGTGTTATGTCAGCCAGTGACTAGGCAAGTGTCTGACAGTCATAATCTGGGAAGATAGCCTTGGAAAACTACAAACCAATGATGCCAGTCACCAGTGGAGTTCACTATCCTCCATTATTGGTGTACCCCATCTACATATTTCCTCTCTGCAGTCACAGCCACTGTCAGTGACCTCTGACTGAGTACATTAACAGGTGATTGCATATTGGGAGCTGTCGCAGAATCCCACACAGAACCAACTGTTATCCAGGATGGCCTTAGACATAGTCAGTTGTACTCAGAGCCACTGGCAAAGACTAACTGCCAATGACTGCACAATACTATCCTGTGGGAAATCATCAATCCCTGCAAAATATTGTGGTGTCTGCCCACTGCACACAGTTGAGCCATTACACATGGAGTTATGGACACAGAGAGTAATGTAGCCTTTGACTCTCACTGGTTGGTAAGATGTAGGGATGCATTCATTGTTGTACAACCTACACCGTCACTGCTATACTGAATGTGGCAGTCATCACACCTATCATTGTGTGCAATGGCATCCTTGCTATGCCAGTACACAGATATATTGTACAGCTGTAGCAGCCACACAGGTTCCATGGTACATCAATACACAATGTAGATAACCTGTCCTATGCAGTCTGTGTAATGACTGTACATGTGTAGTCTGGCTCCTACATGCTTTAAAGGGGATGTGTATGGCTCCATACAGGGAGGTGTCGGATCCCACTGTGTACTTCCTTTGTATGCATGACAGAAGTAACACGTCTCATCTGTGGTACACATCGACAACATCACTGCAATATACATATGAAACTATACTTAATAAAACAGCACAAAAAACCCAGTACACCAATCTTAACAATTATATTGAAATACATGTTTCGCTGCCTAATTTATTTTCCTTTCAATTTTTGTTTTTTTTAAAAAGCATTTTAGAGTAATTGCCTCATTTAAATAAGGAGGCTTGTTTGCTCTTAACTGTCACTGCCAATGTTTCATTTTGCTCAACTACCTTCTTGTGATTATCTCCTCTAAGATCCTTAGGTACCTGTTCTTGACTGGAAAATAAAAACATTCTACTCTGTTTACACACAAAAATATGTTGAAATAGGACATTATTCTGACCCTTAACTTTAATAGAATATAAATGTTCCTTACCAAAACAGTGTCATTTTTACCAGAAGCAGGACCACAGCCTTGGCCAATACCTGATGGACCTGTGAAAAGTTGAGGGTGGGGTAATGTCAGTACCACCGCATGTTGCAGGACAATGTAATACGTCTATATATCTCACATTTACAGTAGCTACTGTGTTACATGTTGTATTGGTCACATTCTGATTATGACAGTACAACTGAGGTGAACCCCCCCCCAAAGAACAAAGACCTGACACCCATGTAAAAGTATGTACAGCCTAACACACTGGCTGTTACAGTATTACAATGCAACAGTAAGCCTATCTGCATGCTCCTCTGCTGTGGAAACTGTGGCGCCCACCTCCACAATGTATGGTGTGATGGATGCCCGGGAGCTGCCATGTGTGCATAGGTTCATCAGGAATTCCTCAGTGGCTGAGAGCGATTGTTCCACTGCAGTCCCTCCATTGGTGACAGCATGATCCCTGTCTACATCTGCTGCCCTTCATAGTGCAGCATTGATCATATCAATTGTGCGGTGTTGAACCTACTCATATGTCCTGCCCTAATGGCCCATGCCAGTCACATCACTGACAAGGTCTGCCCACAGTGCAGGCTGTTGTTCTCTGATTTGCCTTCTCCTTGGATATTAGGATGTGATGATATTGCCTTAGTCCTTCCAGTATCCATTTTCCACATTAGGATTGGGTGCTTCTAGGGTACATGATTCCTGAAAGACAACATAAGAGGAACACATTATAGGATCACATACATGGAAGTACACAATGTAGCAATACAACAAGGACAAAATGGCTGGCACTATCCACTCCTTGGTCACACACATCATACTCCACAGTGTGCAAACATACTAAGTGAGGAGATAGAACTGAGATAGTAGCAATAGTAAGGTATTCCCATGTTTGCCATAACAGATACTGCTGTATGATGATACACCCAACACTCGAGTCTGCTGTGGTGTGTCCCCTATGGGCAGCCCCCTGATGATATGTCATAAGAACAGTGCCACACAAATAGAAGTGTGCTATTACAACCACTATAAAGGGACAGTCCAGTGAGACCAGTGTGCCACAATGACAAATGACAATGCACCCTTGATGTACTGTACATCATGTGTTGGTGTAAAACAGAAAGAGATCAATTACATGTCATTATCACAGGTCTAAGACAGGCTTAATGCTATAAACCCTATACCCTGTAAGTATATTCACCCATCTGTACACAGAATCAGGTACATACCTGATGTAGTGCAGTACTCTTCTGTTGATATGTGGTGATAATAAAGTTTTCACAAACATGTGAGGAAAGTCTCATACAGAATGGTTCCCCATAGCCAGCTGCTTGCCTTTTAAACATGCTTCTCATCAGCAGGTGATTGCCTCTAAACCAATCTCTGGGTCTGAAATGCTAATTGCAGCTAACACAGCTGATCTCCACTATCATCAGCCAATGACATGCAACCACTGTATAATATAAAAGGCCTTCATGTAGATTAGGGCCCCTTTCTGATATGTTGTGCTGGACATTACTGGGGTGGGGAGACTACATCATCACAGAGGGTAGGTCTGTAGCAGAAGCCTTTACATAGAGATGTGTACTCTACAGGCTGCAGCAGTTGCTGCAGGTAATAGACATAGGCAAAGAGTGTGAACACTTTGGAGGACAACAAACTGCAGGAGTAACATGGGAGCTTTGTCAGCCTTGTTGTAGAGGTAGAACTAGAGTGAGGCTACTCTTTCCACTCCAATTAAGGCATGTGTAAGTATGTTAGTTAACAGTATCACTAACAGAGTACTAGGCAACATGTTTGGTGTGTCCTTGAGTAAGATGGAGTATAAATATAAGAATATGTCCACCATTTGGGCAACTGCCAGACCATGTGTTACAGTCTTGTAGTAATTTGCAGCATGTATGAGGGCAGGTATTGTTACAAGTAGAGACTTCCAATGTGTATGTTAGCTGTGCAGCTGTGATAATCTGTATAGTGACTTTGGAGGAATTGTGTGGTGCACTGTGATATTATTTATTTCATTGTTTACCGGAAAATTCACTGGACCCAGGGAGCCCATTTTTAGTGGAGGCCCGGGGAGAAAAGCTCTGTCACAATAAAAATAACAAAATAACAAAACATAAAAGATTAAACAGAAATACAAATATTACATAGAGTACAGATATTACATAAAATACAAATATTGCAATTCGTATAACTATTACAATCAAAACTTTGATACAGAAGGGATTATTCAAAAATTAGAGTATAAAAGAAGCAATAATATTGTGGAACGTAGTACAGAGCAGAGTACAGATAGTTAGGGATTGGAGTATGAAGGAATTTTTGGAATCATGTGAGATTCCGTAAGGGCTTAAGTGATGTCAGATTGTATGATTGAGCAGTTACATGTCCACTTGGTGAGAAGATGATTGTGTAATTCAGTTTTAAAGGTAGATGGGGATTGTTGTACACTGATATACGAAGGTAAAGAATTCCAAGTTTTGGCAATACTCCAAGTGTATAGTAGCTGACCTATGGGTAGCTTGGGTTTGTGAACTTGGAGAAGAAATTGATGTACATACCTTAAGGGCCTAGAGGGATTGTAAAGGGAGAGTAAGGTGCTGAGAGCAGGGCACTTCAGGGGTTTGTGAATCAATTTATGAGTGAATGTGAGGTGAATGAAGAGAAGGTAGTGGGGGAGTTCAAGCCATTTTAATTGTTTTAGGGCAATTAAGTGGTGTGTAGAATGGCAACTATTTGTGGTGAATTTGGCAATCTTATTATAGCATGTTTCTATTTATGTTATCAAGGACTGTAGGTTGGTTTGTAGGGGGGCACCATAGGTTAGTGATGGTAAAGGGTAGGAAAGAGCCAATGTTTGTTTGGACAGGACGAAGAGGAATTTGTTATGTCTGTAAAGCACCTTAAGTAAAGGTCAAATCTGAGATTTTTATCAATTATTACCCCTAGGTTTAAAGAGAGGTGGTATTTGTGGAGCCATTTTTCAACAGTGAAAAATGCAGCTTGAGTAGATTGTTGTAGTAGATTTGGATGTTGGACTGAACAGACAATAGTCGAATCATCTACATACTGAACTAAGGAGCCGTGCTGGATGGATTTATGTAGATTATTGATAAAGATGTTAAAAACCAAAGGGGGCCAAGAATAGAGCCTTGGGGTATCCCTGTAGGGTTGTGCAAGAAAGGGGAAATGGAGTTCTGCCATTTAACAGCATGTTCTCTGTTAGAAAGGTAACTTTTAAACCAGTTAAGGAATTGGGGAGATAGACTTATGCTAGAGAGTTGGGAGAGGAGGACAGGTTGAGAGATGATGTTAAAAGCTTTAGATAAGTCCACAAATAGGGCAGATACAATGTTTCCTGAGTCCCGAGCCTTATTGACTGTGTCTGGGAAGGAGATTAGTGCAGTGGAAGTACTATGTCCTGGATGGAACCCATGCTGAGTAGGAAAGAGAATATTGTATTTTAGAAGGTGGTCAAGGAGTTGTTTTTGCACACATTTTTCTAAGATTTTGAAGATGGGGAAAGAACAGCTATGGGACAAAAATTAGAGATGTCAGTGGGGGGCCACCTTTGTGAAGTGGCAAGATAATGGATTTTTTTTCCAGAGGCTAGGGACGTATGATTCTTGAATAGATCGGTTTATCAGAATGCTAACAGGATAGGTGACAGAGTTTGCAGCATGTTTTAGAAACTTGGCTGGGATTTTGTCAGTAGATGAGGAGCGTGACTTTAAGTTAATGAGAAGTTTTTTAATCAAAGAAGTAGGAATAGGAGAGAAATTGAAAAGAGGCTGTTGGGCCTGTTGAAAGCTATGAGTGGGGGGAGTAGTTGGTGAGGCATGGGGTGGTTTATTTGGAGGGATGATAGAGTTTTGGTGAGGGCTGTGAGGAGGGGAAGATGAGGATGGAAAGAGAATTATTGGGGAGAGGAAGGGAGAAAGTAGCAGTGATACTGGCAATAGTGTCAATGAAAAATGAGTTGAAAATACTTGCAGTTTCTTCAGGGGGTTTGTTGGGGTATGGACACGGGTTAGGTTTAGTAACGGGGTTCATAAGATTATTAATGGAAGACTGTTTAGGATTAATTTTCCTATTTGTTTGCTGGCTCCAGAAATAGTGCTGCTTGTCCTTAGAGATAAGTTCCTTAGCATGGTTTCTGAGCTGTTTATAGTGCAAAAGGTCATGGGTGTTTTTAGATTTAAACCAAAGTTTCCATACATTGTCCCTATTAGTCATGGTTTCTTTAGTAGCTTTTGATAACCAAGGACCGTAATTAGTTTTTATATGCTTAATTCTAGAAAGAGGTAGGCTATTTAGGAGTGATCAAAAAGTATTGTTAAAGTCATCCAATGGAAGAAATTTGAAGACATTCCAGTCAGTGTTCCCCAGAATGTTGTTAAATTAGTGGCCCTCATTTGCAGTACCTGCATTGACATTCTCTGTGGATGCATATTAATGCTTGACGTGACACTTTATGCACATACAGTTTTGTTATAGGGATATGTGAAGTGTGTTCCTACCTCCAGGCCTGTGACTTCCATCAGACAAAAGTAGGCATGTCATTTGAAATGCATTGTGTGGCTAAAGAGTGCATGACTCAGTCATTAATTGCTGCCTTCACAATACTGTACGTTCACTTCTAAACACCACAGGATTTGAACCCAGGACTTTGTATGGCAAAATGAACTCTTTGCAAAGAAATTAGCAGACTGAGCTACTGACTCACTGCTACAGCAGCTGTATTTGCAAGATATGTGCACACATACAGGCTCTGACATACATTTTCTACATCCATCGGTAAGTGCATGGCTTTATATGGATGTATATGTGCACCAGGGTCCCAGCTGAACATGTATTTTGCCATTAATGCCTTAGCAGGTGTCTTTCTACATGCTGCTGCTGAAGGGCACATTTACCTGCTATTACAGGCCTCACTTGCATCCATTATTATGTCTTTGATTTATAGTGGTTACTACTGCACCAGAGTCCAAGGTACACTCCCACTTTTTCCATTACTTTTTTAATCAAGTTTGCGGGGCGTGGAGCTCTGCTGATACACTCTTAATGAGTTTAATTGGCAGTTACTATGTTTTGTTTAAACCATCTGCTTTAATTAACAGTTATGTGGTGTGGCAGGTTAATGTGGTGGTCTGCAGGTGCGATGGTGTTGGGTTCGAGATATGGGACAGGTGTATATTTTGTAAGTGTGTATTACAAGTTTAGAAACATATACAGTCAATATAACTCTATTTAGCTGAGCTTAGCGAAACTGTGTGAAAAGGTGCATCGTGCAGCAATTCACTCCAAAAATATAAAGAAAAATGGGGAGATAGGAAAGTGGTGAAATGGGGTGTAAGCAGGGGGAAAACATAGTGAAAGGTAGGTAGAGATGTGCTGGAAGGGTGTAGGAAAGAACTATAGCTATCCATGTCTTGTACAGCAACAGCTGTACACTTTGACAGAATTTGTACATGAATTTGAACTCTCAACTCCAGAGAGAGGGGTGAGGACAACATAACTGCATTGTCAAGCCAATTGGACCACATTACGTGTGCCCAGTGGACATGTGTGTGAAATGTACAGCTATCTACGGGATGAACATTTTTTTTTAAAGTAAGAGTAGAATGTTGGGGAAGGGACATAGGTACATGTGGAGGAGGTAATTTGGGTAGTTGAGGATGCATTTGCAGGCAGACAAGACAGCAAACAGGGGTGGTGTGTGACACATGAGGGGGTGACCCCCTTTGATAGGGAAGGTGTTGTGGAACCCAAGTCCCATGTGCCTCCAGATGGCAGCAGCATGATTCAGGTCCCCACCCATGTGACTGTCAGCACTGCTCTTTCACTGCCCCAGAGGTGTCAGTGCTGGAGGCTGGGCACCAGGACGAAGGCTGCCCCACCAGGTTAGCCAACTTGCCCTCAATCCAGCAGAGTTGGTGGTCAAACCCATGGTAGACTATCTTGTGCACCATGACTGGTAGCTCATTCTGGGTGACAACACCCCCCTTAACCACTGCTCCCAGAGGGGGTATGGGCCACGTCCCATGGGGCAGTACTACCCAATGCCACAGGTAGTGCAGGGGCAGCAGAGGGGTCACCACCGGTCTAGGTCCCAGATGTGTTGGGACCCGGTGCCACTGCCGGTTGAGACAAGGTAGGTGGATCAGTCATAACTGGCATACCTTGACGTGCTCTGGTAAATGAGGTATAGCAATAAGTAAAGGTTACTAATGACCAAACCACTGTCAGTATTAACAGAGTGGGACATCATTTTAATTAATCCAAATACATATTAATGTATATTATGTGTAACACAAAAGTAAATAACATAACAGTCAGTATGGTAACAGCATGTCAGTAAGAGGCAAACCAGAAGGCCAACAAAACACTTAGTTTAACAAAATATGTTAATATTGAATCACTGTTGCAAAAAGAGTAAAATCCCATGATTGGAGGAACTCCCTGGTCAACCTCAGTAAGAAGCTGAGATCCATCATAAAATCCTCCAAAGCTAGTTATGAAAACGAAATTGTCACTGACTCTAAAGACAACCACAAAGCATTCTATAGCTATGTCAAGAATCTCAATGGGAACACTCAGATCTGCTCTGAGTTACAGCACAATGGCACTAAATATACAGAACCAACTGATATTGCCAACATCCTAGCAGATAGTTTCAGTGCTAACTTTACCCCTCTCTCACCACCTAGAGGGCCCATCTCTATACCGCAAGAATGCAAACTTCCTATAATCACGGCTGCACAGGTAAAAAACACACTCTCCAAAGCCAAGAACACAGCATCCATGGGACCTGACAATATCCCAGGCTGCATTCTACATGAACTACAGAATGAACTGGCACCCTACCTAAGTACCATGTTCAATCATAGCCTCACCTCAGGCTTTGTACCCACTGAATGATGTATCGCGATGGTGATCCCACTCCACAAAGGGGGAGCCACGACAGACCCCGGGAACTACCGCCCCATTAGCCTGACGAGCCTGGTCTGCAAGGCCATGGAAGGTATCATCGTGGAACTCATAAACAAAGACAATGGTAATCTCCAAACTCTGGACCCTACCCAGTTTGGATTTGTAAAAGGCAGATCATGTCCCCTAAACCTGATTGACTTCTTTGAAGCAGTCAACAAAGCCATAGATGAGGGTAAAATGGTTCACACAGCTTATCTAGATCTGGCCAAGGCTTTCAACACCATCCCCCACTCTGGAATTATAGATAACCTCACTAAACTAGGTATAAATCCCTATGTCACAAGATGGGTTGCCAACTGGCTCATGGACAGAACCCACACTATGAAAGCAGATTCCAAATCTGACTTCAGACCAGTGACAAGTGGAGTACAACAGGGTTCAGTCCTGGGTCCTCTCCTGTTTGGTATCTACTTCTCTGAAGTTCAGGCTAACACAGAAGGTCTTTGGCTAACAAAGTCTGCAGATGACTGCAAACTAGGTGCCATAATCGAAACTCCTAACGACATGGACAAACTACAAAAGGGCCTCACTGAGACAAATACCTGGTGTCAAAGCCATGGCCTGAAGCTCAATGCCAAAAAGTGTGTTGTCATCCCTTTTGGTAAAAACTCTGTACCCATGAACTACCACATATCTGGTAGTCTACTTAATGCCGAAAATGTGATAAGAGACCTTGGAACACAGGTGGACAGTAGTCTCTCCTTTAATAATCACATCGCCACAGTGGTCAGGAAATCCTTCTACATGGCTCATCTCATCACAAAAGGATTCTCATCCAGAAAAGAAGAGGTCATTGTTCCCCTCTACTCATCACTCATTAGACCCATTATAGAGTACAATGCCTCTTTTGGTGTGTACCTCAAAAGACATCTACAACAACAACTGGAAAGACCAAAGAAATACCTCACAAAGAGGATTACCAGCCTCAAACATATGCCCTACGCAGACCGTCTAAAAAAACTACAGCTTTACTCCATCGCATATCGCCTACTCAGGGGTGATCTCTGCCTAACATACAAAGCTATGTCAAACCCAGAGCTGTTGGACATGCTCCACTTAAAGAAATCCCTCTGAGCTACATGCTCTAGGGACCTAAACCTTGTCACCACAATAAACAGAACATGCTGGAGGGATAGATTCCTGTCCCAGAGACTTCCCATACTCTGGAACAGACTAGCTATCTATGTCAAACACAGCTCCTCATTAGCACTATTCAAGAAAAATCTTTATGATTGGATGGGAAATGAGAAATTCACCCCAGGGATCACTTCTGTGGCTCTGCACGACAGGGGCACAGGAAAATAATTTTCTTGGGTGGCGAAAGCCAGGGTACATTTTGTTGGCTAGGCTCATATAGGTCCTAGGGCCAATAGCCTAGTACCTATCTATGAACCTATGAACCTATAATAATACATAACAATAATACATCACTTTTTCCAAAAATATAGTTAAACAGAATATGTTAATATTAAATCATAATAATAAATAACAATAATAAATAAATGAAGATAAGGGGTGAGGAGAGAGCGAGAGAAACAATCCATTACTGACAATGCAGACTATATCCAGGAAAACCCTGATAATAAATACTCTACAGGTGTGTAGTGCCAGTTTTGAGTACAGTGACTACAATTCTCCTATAGCTGATGTAGCATGTAAATACCTCTCAAGCTGTTAGCATGGGTCAGTATGGGTCGAGCAATAACAAATGCAGGTACACAACTACAAAGAACACTTTCACATAATGTGAACTTCTATAACTACCAAGGTGTTCTGTAAGTGGAATTGGTAAGGCATTGCATTCCAGGTAATCATTTTTCTGGTAATCCTGTGACAGATGGATTAGGTAGTTTTAATTACATTGCATGAAATTGTGACTCTTGAAAGGCATGGGTGTGTACAGTACATAAACTAGACAGCTGTCATGCCTTAGTTGGCAGGCATGGGAATAGAACCCAATAGCTGTGACTGCATGGGACATCTGCAAAAAAATTAACATTGACTGCAGCAGCTTAGTACAGACATGCAAGGAATACAGCCATTCTCGGAATATGTAGGCAGATGTATTTAGGAATCAGCAATGCTGCTTAACACTGTATTGGTATTGCTGATAACTGTGAAATGTTAGCACAAACATATCTGCTCATAACATGGACTACCTCAACCATATACCATTTGTTCCTGGAGTGGGAGTAAAAGACAGCATTATGTGACTGAATTTGTTTTGCATTCTAGACCTGCTACAGTGCTATACTTGACTGCAGTGACATAGAACACACATGCATGGCATACAGCCATACTGCATTTAGTAAAACACATTTCTGTAGGAATCAACAATGCTGCTTAACACTTTATTGGTATTGCGGAAAAATGTATGTGAAGTCCACACAATATCTGCCCATAGAGTGGGCTACCTCACCCTTACACCTTTATTACCTGAAGTAGGAGGAACAGAGAGCATTATGTGACTGATATTGGCCTAGAGACAGCCTTGGACTGTAATATGAGTTAAACAATACAGTTTGCAGGCCATTTGTTTAGCATTGTACAGCTATTACAGTGTTACACTTGACTGCAGCAACCTTACCATAGACAAGCAATGCAAAGAGCTCTACTGCAATGGTTATCACAACACAATCCTGCTGTACACCATTTTGCTTACTGTCACTGATATTGTTTAGTGTTTATTGCAATACAGTTGTTATTGTTCATTTATTCCACAAACAGCTCTAATTGCCTATTTATTTCACTACAGTTCTACTTGCCTATTTATTCCACTACAGTTTTTTATTGTGTGTACTTTATTGCAGTAAATGCTTTACTCTTTCTTGCTTATTGCACTACAGTTAGCATAATAAATCCATACATAGCACACTCACGGAGCAACCTGCCAAGGTTTCCAAGGTGTCCAGGTGTCCATGGTTCCCCTTGTTTTCCTCTTCAGGTCGTCATAATGGTGATGACACTGCTCACCTGTGTGGGGGATACCAGTAACACTAGTCATTTCCCTGGTCAACCAGTCCCAGGCCTCCACCTTATTTTTTACCAGGAGCCCAACAAAGACCCTGGGCTCCTGAACACCCCATCTCTGCACCTGAAAGCATCCACCTTCTCTAGCACCACCTGCCATATTACCAGGTGATCAGACTCCAAAGACTGTTGCAAAATTACTGCCTATTGTGCCTAATATAGGCTGTTTTCTTACCCTTATATGATACTGAGCAACATTCAAAAAAGCACCTCATTGCTTAGCATCATGCAAACCAGCTAAGTGCAGCTAAGCAGTGCAAAAACTTGTACAACCGAGGTTTTAGCTAAGCTTAGCACCTCACAAACAAAAGTAGCCATTAGCATGTTTAAGCAGTGCTCAGCATAGCACAAGAGTGCCATATTTCACAAATTTGTTTTTAAAATTAAACATATATAATAAATTAAATTACAGATATTTTATCATTGCCACAGACTCGAACCCAGGATCTACAAAGCATTAGGCTGTATCGCTACCCATTTAGCTACTTGAGTATTATGAAAACCAGTATACCTTAACATATACTACTGGGCTACCTGTTAGCATTTCTAAGCACCGCAGTGCTCTATAAAAATGCTCTTAAATAGACACAGACATAATTAATTACATCTGGTTTCTATTTTTAGATGTTTAGCAACTGTCAGCTATGTATGCATTAATTCTGCATGGCTCTGTGTTGGTTTGCACTGTGCCACACCAACAGCAATTTAAAAAAAAATATATAAAAAATAAAAATAAGACAAATATGTAATTATGATAATGACATCTGATTTCTATTTTTAGATGTCTGGCAGGTCTTAGCTGTTTATATGTGATCACAATGGGTCTATATCAGATAGTTAAAATCTTACAAGTCCGAAGTTCACAACTTCGAACTGCAAACCTCCAAAGCTGACAAAATCAAATCTACAAAAAAAAAAAAATACTAAATACCCTCCCCAACAAAAATGCTCTATGCAGTGGAGCAAGCCCCCTTGCACCCCCCACACCCCTTGCTACTTAAATATACCAACTCCGAGATTGCACTATAGTGCAGTAAAGGGAAATCTTCCCTTCCCACACTCTATGGCGATCTCTGTTTTACAGTTCAATGTTTTTGCTCTTCGAGGTTTGAAGTTCAAAGTTTTGAGCTTCGGACTTATCAGCCTTCGATGTTCTGATATAAACCCGATCACAACTTGGCATTGGTGCACTCCATGCTGTGCTGGTCAAACATGCAAAAAAAACGGGAAAAAAAAAAAGAAAAATTAAAATAAAATATTATACATTTGATCTGATTCATAGTATTTCAACAGTAGTGGGGAGCAGTACAGGGAGCTTCATCCTGTATGCATCCATAACTACAGGTAGCCTCTACACTTCTCCCTACACTGATTCAATATCCCTGTTCCTATGCTCTCCCTCAGCAGTGTGCCATCATTAATATGCATGGGGCACTGGCGATAGGGGGGCTGTGGTCATGTACATGGATACATTCCATGTAGGCTCTACACAGTGCCTACAGGGATTTTATTAAATGTTTTATTCTTACCATCCATTGTGCCACTCATTCCATTACTATCTAAAAAGTTCCCAAATTTTGCATCAAAACTATTATTTATAATTAACTTATATAACTTGGTCAAACTTCCTTTATAAGTCAATTAACCCTTGATGACAGTATTCATATATTCCTATAATGGGGAATTGTGTTCTGTTCCTCTTCACTCATATTATCTACACATTCTTTTAATTTCTTACTGATGGGCAATATTAAATGGTTAACAGATTCATCCAACTTATAATATTCCATTAAATATTCTGGTGACTTAGCTTTTTCTTTTTCAAAGCAAGCAGACCATAGTCTTAATCCATTTCTTTTAAGTAAACTATTCTCATGATTCTTGTATTCTAGAGCTTGCATTTTAAATTGCATGCATGCTCCAACTCTAGCTAACTGAATGTAACATAAGGTGTAGTTTGCGTTAGGGATCAACAGTACTGCTTTCATATTCAACCTCCACTTTAGTAAAGTGCTTATTTCCTTGTCATTTGCAAAATAAAGTCTAGCAATGAGAGTGATACACTATAATATAAACAAATTAGTTAACTAGACTTCAGTACAGATCCACATGACCTATGTCAGTCTCAGTGTGGGAGCACTGACTAGTTAAGTGACTTGCTGATAGTCACACAGTAATTACACAGAGTCAGACTCTAGACTGTAGGAAGCTGAGCTCATTAACAGGTTGTTGTTTCTTTCGGCTTTTCCCGGTTAGGGGTCGCCACAGTGGAACTCTGGTCCGCTAATGATTGGCAGTAGATTTTTACGTGCCGAGTTGCCAGCCCCGATGCACAACCTTCAACGAAGGTACGCCCATTCACGCATGTCTCCACACAGAAGACGGTCTAGCTGAGAATTGAACAGGACAATGTCTTACTGTGATGCAACAATGCTACTGCAGCACCACCACCGCAGTTGAGCTCATTAACAGGTAATAGCCTTAATCCTCAGAGCTAACTGCCAGGGAATTATTACAGTTTATGCAAAATTATTTGTAACAGGTATGCTAAATATGAAGTATTTATTTATTATGAATATAAAATAAGTAACAAAAATGTAACAAAGCAAATAAATATAAATAATAATAATAATAATAATAATAATAATAATAAAAGTCAGCAAAGTCCAAATGGCATCTTAAAAAATACATACAAATACGATGCTCACAGTTTTCCTGCAAAGAAGTAAACAAAAATAATGCTGTGATTTTCAACCATTTTCCTAAATGAGATATTTATTTGGTACATTTGTAAAATAATTACTTCCTAGTGTAACTAACTTGGTAACTAATCAATATGAAATGTGTTAAACTACAGTACTGCAAAAATTAATAGTAAATAACACAACTAACCCAACAGCTACATAATCTAGCTGCAAGAGTAAATCTTTTCCAGCTACCTGGTGTTAAACTATATATCTTGCAAATAAACCAATATACAATTTAACCTTAACAATCAAAATGTAACCAAGTAGTTAAAGGAACTAGGCTCGTATACTTTTGCATTTATCATGCAGTTACAAGAGGCAGAACTAAGCCTGTAATGCTGGTATCTCTTATTTAAATATAAAAGGGGGAAAAAGGGAAGTTATAACTGATATGTCACTTTGACATTTCTTAGAAAGAGAAAGAAAAGGGCTCATAGTGACCTGCCTTGAAAACCCTGAAATGTTATAATGCTCAATGGCTACTTTGACATACTAGCCTGGTCTAAGAATCATGGGATGTACTTGCAAATAGTGCTAGGTGTATCGAGTACCAGAGATTTGTGGAACGAAGGTGATCAGAAGTGATATCCTGTTGGGCATCTGATCGGGGGATGTGGGGGACGTGAGGATGCAGAGGGCGGTCTTCTGAATATGGAATAGATAGGTGGGTGTTGGTGTTTAGTTTCGAATTTCTCACTCAGGATCTTTGTTTTGTGAATTTCTGGTACTTGAGATAGTTTGCTAATAATCCCATTGCCTCAATGATAAAGTAATGAAGCTTATATGTAAAAAGTCTTTTACTGTAGTCTTTGCCTCAAAATTGAGATATGTATTGCTGCTGATTAACTTTTTTTTAATCCATTCTAGGGATATGCTACTATAAGCCATATTTATCAAACTGTTGTCTAATTTGGTAAAAGGAGAGACATGTTTGCTTGGTTAATCATATGTTCATACCTGTACTTGATGCAAAGCTGATTTCACTATCTCTTCAAGGTATCTATATGTTTTTATACATCCATATGTATATAACTAAAAATACACACACTAGTATTAAGTAAACTCCCTTCTCAACCCACTATAAACCAAAATGAGACACAACACATAACTCTAATCCTCTGTACCAACTGGTAGCCTTAGACAGCCATTCACTAAATACCATGAATAAGGGGATTAAACACTTTGTTCCTGAGGATTTCTTATAAGAAACACCAGCATTATTTAATCTATAAGGGTAACATCAAATCGTTTGGGTGATAGATTTGCTGACTAAAAAGTTGGGGATCAAAACAAGACAACAATACTTATAATAGATTGTTAAAGAAAACCCCAGACATATAAACATTCACACATGCATCCACGCTCACACACACTCATATTTTGACACAGATAGCTGTAACTATAATGTTACTATCTGAGCAATCTGGTTGCATGCCATCCTGGTAATGGAAGGATGCTGGCCCCTTTCCTCCCTCATAATACTTGTTCTCAACTACTGTTAATTTTCTAGGATATACACCTTTGATGTTATAACTTCTTTATATTAAAATTTGTTGAGGAGGTTAAGACTATATTAGTAGTGCTTTGTAGGGAGTCAGTTTGTTAAGCTTTGCCAATGTTGTTAAAACCCATGCAGGGATACTCGTCTTCATTCCTTACTTAAATGTTAAAACAAAATATGTAAATACTCTATTGAACTATAGATCTATAAACTTAATAACTATTTATTCCCTGCTTTATTCCTGGTCCATGGGGGTAGTTGTTAGGCATAGAGCTGGGACGGGAATAATAAGATGCTTTCTTAATTTGATCTCATCAAAATATAAACAAAAACTATTAACTCTAACTAATACACAAGTCTTATTTTACCAACATTCCAAAAGCCTCAATGTGGGAATTTGATTCATGGAATATCAAAGGGCTCCAGAATAAAAAGAAAAGAAAACTTTTTTACACCTCATTTTACAAGTGAAAGCGAATTTTATACTAGTCCAGGAGACACACCTAACCCTTGAACAATGGTCAGACATTAGGGAAAAAAATGGATAAGAGAAATTATAGCTTCTGAAGGTAAAACCAACAGTGCGGGGGTAGCTATAATAATTAAAAAGCAATATCAATACAAAATTCTGGAAACCAAAGTGGACAAAGAGGGGAGGTGGTGCTATGTAACTCTTTCAACTCCAAATCTTCCTAAGCCCGTTCTGTTACTAAATATCTATGACCCTTGTAATAATCAACACTCTTTTCTTGCATCATTATACCCTATTCTAAACCAATTCCAAAACCATTATATGATTCTAGGTGGTGATTGGAACATGTACCAAAATCCACAACAGGACAAATCTAGTATAACTCTATTACATAAAAAAACAAGCATCTCTAACTTTAAATGAACTCAAGCATGATTACAAACTATATGATCCCTTTAAATATGGAGATAGCCCAAATAAATCTAGTAAATTTACATTCTACTCCAATTGCCACAAAATGTGGTTGAGAATAGACTTCTTTTTAATTTCGGAAGCACTCATCATTTTAGACCCAAAACTGAACATCCATACTAGATACCTATCAGACCACTCCAAAATTACTCTAAATATTAATGGAAACCCAAAAACTATACAATAAAAAGAGGTTACAATTGGTCCCTGAACCCCAATCTTCTAACCAAAAAAGAGATAATTAATGAGATTCAATCTATTCTCAAGTCAACCCTGTCTAACATTCCAAATTCTCAGATACCCCTGAATATTGAATGGGCGGCAACTAAAGCACAAATTAGGGAAATATTCATTAAAAAAGCAGCTTACTATAAAAAAAAATTCAACTTAAACAGGAGCAGGACTTGGAAACAAAATTACAACTACTGGAGCATGACCTATTAACTAAGTTTAATACTCAAACAGAAACAGAAATCTTGAAACTTCAAAAGGATCTCTGCCTTCTACATAACAATAAATTATCCTTTCATGAAACTAAAATGTTAGTTAACTATGCTAATGAAGTCCAAAAACCATCCTGAGCACTAGCCAGAATTATAAACCAAACCAAATCCCCCTCTCAAATATCTGAAATATTTTATGAGAACAAACACTATACTAAAAATGATGATATTATTAAAACCTTTGAGTTAATATATTCACAAACATATGGAGAACAACTAATACTACCCTCAAAAGAAGATAGATCACACTTTCTCTGAAATCTCAATTTCCCGAAATTAGACCCAAACCAACAAGAAAAAATAAGCAAACCCATCTCTATTGATGAAATAACCTCAACAATTCAGCAAACAAAATCACATAAAGCACCTGGCCCAGACGGTCTCACTACCGAATTTTATAAAACTTTCTACCCCATCGTAGCCCACATTTTATTCCATATACTGAACTATATAATAAATAACAAAATCAATGATGTATACTTTAATGCATCTAAAACTATTTTTATACTTAAAAAAACTTAATGGATAAAATTATTTCCCCCGAACAGTCTGGTTTTATAACATTTAGACAAATGAGCGATAATACGTTAACACTTAATACACTAATCTCATATGCTATTCAAAACAATCTAAACATATACGCACTTGTTATTGATGCCCATAAAGCCTTTGATAGAGTAAATATAAAATTTTTACTTCAAACTCTGCCTTACTTCAACATACCCCAAAAATGTATCCAAATCCTACAAATATTATACAATAACCCCTATACATCTTTATATATTAACAAAACCTGGTCAAATAGAATTCCAATTAAAAATGGAACCCGTCAAGGATGCCCTCTATCTCCTCTACTTTTTAACTTATATCTAGAGCCTCTCTTCCTAAATATAAAACAAAATATATATCATAACCCCCCAATAATTTATAACACCAAAATCTTCTTATCTGCTTTTGCTGATGATCTGAATATTTATTGTACCACACCAATTTCAGATATAAATAAAATATTATCTGCTATTGAACACTTCTCGATGATATTGAATTACAAATTAAACCTCAAAAAAACTAACATCTCCCCCTTAAAAACTCCTAAGCCATTCTCTCTTTTACCACTGGTAGGGAAATTAAAAACTGAAGAAGTAATTAAGTACTTAGGCATTACATTCTCTACAAACAACAAAGATTTTTACTCAAACAACATAAAGCAAAAATGGCAAGACATTTCACTAGACCTTAATAGATGGAAAAATCTAAGGCTACCGTTTTTGGCCAAAGTCTCTGTAATTAAAATGAATGTCTTACCCAGATTACTCTATATTTTCCTGACTTCCCAGATAACCATACCCAAAAAATTAAAAAAAAAAATACACACCGAGCTTGCTAAATTCATCTGGGAACCCAAAAAAAACAGAATCTCATATGACAAATTAACGACCCCCAAAAATAAAGGTGGCTTAGACCTTCCAAACTTTGAGACATACTAGTTAATTATAAACACCAATAGAGTTTTGCGAATAGCTGAATACAACCCAAAAGATAAAGCTTGGTATCCACACTAGATAAGAATATACCATAATCATATTAAAAGCCTGGACATCAACCCCAAAGCATAAGCATTTCTAAATACCAGCTTAATTAAATCTTGTAACTTAATAGAACCCCTTAAACACTCCATTGCACTAACACAAAAGCTATTCAAATCCCTAAACCTTATACAGGCTATGATGACATTGCAACCCTTACATAAAAACCCTAATCTTAAAATAAATAACCAGACTCTAAACCTAAACCACTTCCCTCGACTAATAAACACAACCATCCATGACATATATCCATATTTAAATTGCTCTGTACATGAAATAAGGAACCAATTGAACCTTCCCAAATCATACTTACTGATCCGGAGACAGATCAAAGAGTTATGTACCAGTTATCTCCATGACACTATCACAAATAACGAAGATATAGCAACTTGTAACTTACTTTGGAAGACTATCCTCTCAACTAAAAAATTTACCACATATACCTACAAAATGATCAAATACATTAAATTCCAGAAACATATACTTATTTCTGACTATTGGAGAAAAAAACTTTCATCCATTGATAACCATCAATTGAATCAAGCAATTACGCTAACAATAAAATCTATTCCCCTTCAAAAACTAGCTTTTACTCAACTCATGAAAAAAAAAAAAAAAAAAAAAAAAAAATTTCCTGCCTTTTTTCTTGTTCTATTTGGTAGACTATTTGTTTGTCCTTCTGCCCCCCCCCCCCCTTGTGTTTGAGGGAAGCCTTTAGCTTTTTTTTTTTTTTTTTTTTAGCCAGTTTTAGTTTCACTTTCATCTGTCAAATTTCTTTGATCTCAGCACTTGTTCAGAAAAAAAAATTTCATCTGCTTTTACTGTACTTGTGTTTTTACCTACTTCTTTTTACTTTTGCATCATCTTAAAATACTCAATTGTATTTATTACTGCTTGGTGTAACTCATTCTAAGCCTTTTGGTTTAAACACTTGGGCTTAGGACCAGTTAGTTGTTTTGCACTGAGAGGTTTGTGGTCTGCACTGTTGTGGCAGAACAGGTAGCTTACATCCTTCTAGGTTGAGAACTGCTGATTGAGGGCTCAGTGTCTGTTATTCTAAAAGTGTATTAATTCTGGTTTAAGCACTTGGGCTTTCAAGCCAGTTATTTTACATTAAGAGGGTTCGTGGTCTGCACTCTTGTGGGAGGAGAGGCTGGACTCTGCCCTTCTGAGCTGGGAATTTCTGGTTAAAGGCTTATAGTGCATGCATATCTGAACTGTTTCTTACTGAAGTTGGTGCCTTGTTTGCTGTGGCATAGACTGGATTCGGGCCTGCTGGATCTAGCTTTGTTTGTGTAACTTGAGCACTAATCCAGACATTCTCTAAAGTATTCAATGGTATTTATTACTGCTTGGTTGTAACTTGATTAAAGTGTAGCTATCATTCAAGTCTTTTGGATTAAGCAATTGGGCTTCAGACCAGTTGTTTTACATTAGGAAGGTTTGTGGCAAGCACTGTGGTGGCAGGACAGGTAGCTTTCATCCTTCTAAGTTGGGAACTGCTGATTGAGAGCCCAGTGTCCAAGTGTATTAGTTCTGGTTTAGGCACTTGGGCTTCAGGCCAGTTATTTTACATTAAGAAGGTTCGTGGTCTGCACTCTTGTGGGAGAAGAGGCTGGACTCTGCCCTTCTGAGCTGGGAATTTTCTGGTTAAAGGTTTATAGTGCCTGAATATTTGAACTGTATCTTACTGAAATTGGTTCACCTTGTTTGCTCTAGCATAGACTAGATCCAGGCCTACTGAATCTAGCTTTGTTTATATACTTGTTGTTTGTTTGCTTGTTATTTCCCTGGAAGCTAATTCACCTAATACGAAACTTCTCAGCTTCTGTGGATCACTAGTGATATCTGCATTGCTTACTGTACTTATTTCCTTGTTTCACTTGAAAGAAAGTTACTGTTTGTCGTTTTGCATTTAGTTACTTGTATCACATTGCACTCAAGTTACCTGGCACTTGCTCACTAAAGCAATTATATAAGTCAGCACTAAAAATTAAAAGCACTACACCCTCACTCCCCACTGGCCCTTGTTTTCAATTAAGGATTTCCCAATATTATTCTAGCATGTCCAAAGGTCAGTTGTCAATCTCCTCTCCGTCCAGCTGGTGAATCTGGGAATCTTGAGGCAATGTTATAACTGCCTCATGTACACAGACAACCCTCTCCTCCTCCCACATAACACAAATACTTGTGAGAGATGCAGCTATTTAGCCAAACTGGAGGCTGAGCTCTCTCAACTCAGGACTGGCAAGACCAGAAAGGAGGAGAAGGCAACTACACACACCACAAAACCAGCCTCACATAATGCTACCACTCCACTGAATCAAACACATAAACACACAAAGACATACTCGAGGCTCTGAGTAAAATTTACCTAAACAGCAGAGGCCTCCAAAGCAGACACCCAAACAACTGCTACCTCAAGACACCCCACAAGCAACACATAAACCACAAAAGCAGTGTGCAAAGCAGTCACAGCCCTTAAGGCCAAATACAACACCAAACATACTTGTCATAGGTGACTCCATAGTCAGACACACTGGCGTCCCACTCACCAGGCTGAACAAGGAGAGGGTCACAGTAAGCTGCCTATCGGGCGCTAGAATCCGCCACATAACACAAGCACTGGGTCACTCCACAGCAAGTACAAATATGACACAGTCATTGTCCATGCTGGTGTGAACGACCTGAGGCGCACCTCCCTGGACTGCATGAAAAGAGACATAGAGGAGCTCTCTGATTATGTAGCCCAGGCAGGTATGACCCTAACCCTGAGCAGTATCCTTCCTTCACCAAGAATGATGCCACAATATAGAGACAAGATGATCAGCTTTAACAATTGGCTTAATGTCTGGTGTCATTCAAAGGGGATCCAGTGTCTGTCTGCCTGGGATGACATGCTTGACAAGCCACGCTGCTTCTGAGGGGCGGCTTACACCTGTCACCCCTGGGATTCGGATATTGGCTAAGGCTCTTGCCACCCCATAGTGCCTTTTTAGGCAAGGCTCAAATTCTAAACCTACCACCCTAGAAAACAAAAATGGGAAGAAATTGAGGGTAATGCTGCTCAATGCCAGAAGTCTAAATCTCAAAATGCCTTTTCGAGGCCCTTCTCAGTATGGAGAACATCGATGTCTGTGCTGTAACTGAAACCTGGTTCAAGGCTCCTGAGAGCACCCGGCACTATTAGGTTTTACCTCATATCATGCATTCCGCCCCAAAACCCGGACCACTCCACAAATGGAGGGTGTATCCATATTCATAAAGGATACTCACACCTCCAGGTTGGTGGCAAAGCATGAAGCTTCGAAACCATCCAGGTGCAACTAACAATAGGCAAAACTGCTCTACAAATTGTAGCATGCTACAGGCCACCCTCTCAAACTCAGGAACCCCACACAGCCTTCCTGAAGACACTGGAGGGTATAAATGTATCTCCAAACACCATCATATTGGGTGACTTCAACTACCGAATATAGACTGGGAACATTACTCAAGCCCTAACTTTCTAGCCCAACGGTTCCTGGAGTTCATAAATTCAAATGCCATGGAACAGCTAGTCACTGTTCCCACGAGAGGAGAAAATATACTAGATCTCATTGTCACAAACATGGGGACAAAATGCTCCACAAGTATATCCCTCATTGGTGAGATCTGATCATAAACTAATCTCACTGGAAATCCACATCCCGCCCCACCCCAAACAAAAGACCATAGTGAAGAACTTCTCTAAAGCAAACTTCACACTACTCAAGACTGGTGTGGTATCCTTCAAGGCCCCTGAGTCAGAGGAAACCACAACCCAAGCTACGAAGCCCTTACAAATGCCTTCTATGAACACCTCCAGGACTGCATGGATCAGGCAATCCCAAATAAAACCAAGACTCTTTCCACAAAGGGCAAACATCCAGTCTGGTGGACCCCAGCCATTAACAAACTTTACAATAAGAGGAGAAAGCTATTACATGATAGAACAAAATCCATAAAAGGGAAGTCACCCTGATCATTATTAGTAAAAAATACGAGCACTCATAAAATCAACTAAGGCCAATTTTGAGAGAAAAATTGCCATGGATTCAAAGGACAATCATAAGGCCTTTTTCAGCTATGTTAGGAACCTGGGTGGAAACTCACAGATATGCTCAGAATTAGTCCAAAATGATACAAAAATCACTGAACCCACAGACATTGCCAACATACTGGCAGACAGGTTCAGTGCAAACTTCACCCCCTCTCTCCTAAAGGGAGATAACTATCCCAGCCAGTGTAGCCTCCGGGACATCTCAAATGCGCAGGTGAAAGCTGCTCTCTCTAAAGCTAAAAACACAGCATCAATGGGACCGGATGGTGTCCCCGCTGTGTGCTGCACGAGCTAAATGAGGAATTAAACCCGCACATAAGGCAGCTGTTTAATCTCAGCCTTACCACAGGATCGTGCCCAGGGTGGCGTCACGTGAACTGTGGTCCCACTCCACAAAGGTGGCGCCTCTCTGGGACCCTAATTATTACGCCCATAAGCAACAAGTCTAGTCTGCAAAGCTATGGAGAGGATCATAATGGAGCTCATAAACAAAGATATAGGGGACTTGCAGACATTGGACCCGACCCAGTTTGGCTTTGTCAAGGGAAGATCATGCCTTTTGAACTTGATCGTGGACTCTTGAAATAGTCACCAAGGCCATTGATGAGGAAAGGCAGTCCATACAGCCTACCTTGACCTTGCAAAGGCTTTAGACACATACCCCACTTAGTGTGTGTGAAAAACTACCAGCTTAAATGTAAACCCATATGTCACAAGATGGGTTGCAAACTGGCTTAAGGACAGAACCCACAGGGTTAGAGTTGCTGGCGCTGTGTCAGACTCCAAGCCGGTCACAAGTGGTGTCCCACAGGGCTCGTCCTTGGGCCCCTATTGTTTGGCATCTACTTCTCAAAAGCACAGGCCAACATGGGAGGACTTTGGCTGACAAAGTTTGCAGATGACTGCAAACTGGGCCATAGTGGAAAGTGCATCGGACACGGATATCCTTCAGAAGGGACTCATGGAAACAGATAGCTGGTGCCAGAGCCATGGCCTGAAGTTAAACGCCAAAAATGTATAGTCATACCCTTCGGAAAAACAAGGTAACCCCAAGCTACCATATAGGTGGCAATCCACTAAGCACAGAAGAGGTTATCAGGGACCTGGGGACCCAGGTTGACAGTGGCCTTTCTTTTGACACTCACATTGCTAAAGTGGTTAGAAAGACCTTCTACATTGCCCACCTGATCATGAAGGGATTCACATCCAGATCTAGTGAGGTCATTGTTCCCCTGTACTCTTCACTTATCAGACCAATGATCGGTACAAATGCCCCATTCGGGATGTATCTCACCCGACATCTGCAGCAATTGGAGAGACCCCAAAAGTTCCTCACCAAAAGGATAAAGGGACTCCAAAATCTGTCATATGCTGCCAGATTGAAGAAACTCCAGCTCTATTCAGTCGCATACCGTCGCATACCGCCTGCTCAGAGGTGACATGTGCCTGACATACAAGGCCATGTCCAACCCGAATTAATGGACATGCTCCACCTCAAAAATCCAAATCCACCAAAACCACTAGAGCAAGCGACTTAAACCTTAGCACGGATATAAATAGGACTTGCTGGAGGGATAGATTTATCACTCAGAGACTCCCTATGCTGTGGAATAAAATCCCGGTCCATGTGAGGCAGAGCACCTCGCTGACTCTGTTCAAGAGAAATCTAGACCTGTGGATGGGAGATCGAGGGTTTACCGTGGGTTGGGAATCATCTCTGGGTCACTGCTGGACAGAGGCACAACAAACTAATGGGCACAGTATTTTTTCATATAAGGGGTGGCGTAAGCCACAATAATTTGGGCTAGGCTTATAAATGCCTTAGGGCAGATAGCCTAGTATAAACCTATGAACCTATGAACCTATGAACCTATAACAACACGTATTTCACACCTGCTATTCTACATAAATTTAATCCTATAAAATCCCCACTCTGCCCACACTGTAAAGACCAATCTGCTGACTTACTCCACCTTTTCTGGAGCTGTAAATGTGTATTTAAACTTTGGAACTCCCTTAAACTTCAATTACAAAAGACGGGCTATCAGACATCCACAATCACCTGGGAATTTACTCTACTACATATCCTCCCAAATAATATTGCCAAAAACCAAGCAATTACCCTGATTAATATTTTTCTTTTAATGAAACTTTATATAGCTACCAACTGGCTTAACTCAGCTAATAACTCATGGGAGAATTTTAGACTGATGGTGATTAAACATCTATTAGCCCATAAAATAATAATTAACAAAAGGGACAAAAATATTAAACTTAGCAATTTATGGGAACAAATTTTTAATATTATTCTTGCAGAACCTACCACAAATGACCATACTTCATTATAACTAAGAGTTTTCACAACATCTTACATCCCTAACTCCTAAAAGTGTCTTTTTCTCTTTAATATTTTACTTATAATAACCCTTGCGAAATTACTTCTGCTCTGCTGAATTTTGAAAGCATCTACGTATATAGTGTAGATAGTATTGTTTGATTGATTAACCTCTTTTTGCATTACTTTCAATGGATGACAGTTGTTTAATGTTCATGTATCTTTTTTTTATCTGTTACATTTAATTTACTGTTCTGCTTTGATGTAAAGAATTGTCGCCTCACAGTTAGACGTTGCCCGTTCGATTCTCAGTTAGAGCGTCTTCTGTGTGGGGCATTCCTTCGTTGAAGGTTGTGTGTTAGGCCCAGCAAGCCAGCACATAAAACTCTACTGCCAATCATTAGTGGACCAGAGTTCCGCTGTGGCGACCCCTAACTGGGAAAAGCCGAAAGACACAAACAATTGAAAAAAAATACATACAAATGCAGTTTAGCACAACCAAATTCACAAGTCAAAGTAACACCTTATGACAGAAATCTCTAAACAAGATCATATAACATCAATTCTCTGCGACTGTTTACACTAATATTCCCCAAAGCCTCTGATCCATAACATTCTACAGCATATAAAGCAAATACACACAAAAAATATGTCAGTTACTGCATTTATTTAAAGTGATTCCATGATTAATCTACAGGAATAATAGATGCCACCTGTCATCATCTAGTCTGTTATGAGAAAGCCATAAAGATCAAGCAGCACCCATTTGTCCAGCTTAAAAAGTACTCACTTCGAGCAGAACAAAATTCAAATTAGTCCCAAAAGTAGTTCAGTGAGATTAACCTGAAAAGCAGGAGCTGATTGCTTTCCAAGATTTTCACAATACACAGCACAGAATTAATCATCAGAATACAGAAAAGCTCAGTCATGAGCCTCAGGACATTCCCAGTGAATGGACCAGTAGACCACCCAGGAGTCTAAATAAGAAGCTTCACTCCTTGGAAGCACTCTTCACCTTTGTGAGTGTTGATGTCTGTCTGTTCAGTTACTGAGACATGGCTTAAAGCCATGGAAGCCACACAGGTAGTAAAAGGCTATAATGCCTTCCATGCATTTAGACCAGCTACCGCACAACAAGAGATAAGAAGTGGAGATGTATCAATCTACATAAAAAGTAAGCACACCTCAAGAATGGTCGAACAATATGACATGCTTGAGCTACTCCATGTCCAGGTAACCTTAGTTAAAGTCCCATCCCATATCCTTGCTAACTATAGGTCCCCATATATGACCCAGGATAATCATACCACATACTTGAATGCACTGAAGTAACTCACAATGCAGCCCAGCACCATTATTTCATGGATGATTTCAACTCCCCCACCATAAACGGGGATACATACACAGCCACTAACCTGCAGGCTCAAACATTCATTTATTTTGTCAGTGCAAGCACACTGGAACAGCTAGTCCTGGATTTCATGGTTACAAATGTTAGGGAACATCACACCCCTTTTTATAATGTCCTTACTGGTCACATCAGATCACAAAGCGGTAATCCTTGAAATAAATATAAAGGCTGAACTCCCAACAAACCACAGTATATTTAAGAATTTTTTCAAGGCTAGCTACCTCCTATTATGTGCAGGCATAGCTAAATTCCAAGCCACACCAAACTCAGAGAACATGGCAGAGTATGTGGATGGGTTTTCAAAACCTTACACATGCATGCAAATAACTGCAAAGAAACAGCAGTACTAAACCAAAATAAACTTAGAACAAACTCCCAGTATAAATAGGCTGTACAATAAAAGAAATAATATCCTGTCCAAAAATAGAAAGAGCTATGCCCAAAGGACAAAAAACACCATTATCACTCTCAACAAGCAACCCAAGAGACTAATCAAGTCCATCATTGCCAACTTTGAGGCAAAAATAGCTTCCGAGGCTAAGGATAACCATAAATGATTGGCTAAGGATAACCATAAGGCATTTTTCAGTTATGCACACAGCCTTAAAGGGAACACCCAACAGTATGCTGAACTGATAATAAATGGAACCAAACTGGGAAATATAGCAAATTTGATGGCCGATAAATTTAGCTCCAATTTCACCCCACATCACCCTCAGTTTCCAGCCAAGGAATACCCTCTACAATTTCTCCACCAACTATCCCTAAAGAACAGGTCCTTACTGCACTATCCAGAGGTAGAAATACTGCATCAATGTGCCCTCATATTATACCAGCATGCCTCCTAAACACTGTGAAACATGACTTGTCTGGCCCACTAAAATGTCTGTTCAGTCACAGCATCCAGACAGGCTTTATCCCCAGGGAGTGAGGGCTGCTACTGTTATCCATCTACACAAAGGTGAATACTCAACAGACCCATGAAACTACAGACACATAAGTTTGACTAGTCTTACATGGAAGGCAATGGGTAAACAAAGGTCATGGATAAACAAAGACATAGAAAATCTTCAAACACTGGAACTATCTCAGTTCAAATTTTTCAAGGGGAGGTTATGTCTATTAAACTTGGTGGACCTCTTTGACAAGGTCACTACAGCCACGGAAGAGGACAAAAGGGCACATACTGCATACCTGAACCAGGCAAAGGCATTTGACACAATACCTTACTTGGGTATTATGCACAGACTCACAAATTAAGGCATAAATCCCTACGTCACCCAATGGATAACCAAATGGCTCACATATAGGACACATGAAGTTAGGGTGAGAGAATCCATCACCACCAAGAGGCCTGTTACTAGCGGTGTTCCACACTGTTTGGTACTGGGACCTCTCCTGTTTGGAATATATGTCTATGAAATGAAGGTAAATGTAGAGGGCCTTTGGCTCACCAGATCTGCTGATGACTGCAAGCTGGGTCCAATCACTGAATCCTCCAAAGATATAGATATCCTCCAGGAAGAGACACGGACAAATAACTTGTGCCGGAACCATGGCCTAAAATATAATGCAAAAAAATGCATAATTTTACTCTTTGGGAAGACAGCCACCCCTGCAAATTACAACATTGATAGCACTATCCTAAGAGTAGACCCAGTGGTAAGGGACTTTGGAACTCAGACTTGAAATTTAATCACTATGTGTCCATGGTAGTGAGAAAATCCTTCTACATGGGGCATGGCATCCAGATCTAAGGAGATCATAGTCCCACTATACTCAGTCTTCATTAGATGAATAATCAAGTGCAATGGACCCCTCAGCCTGTACCTGACCAGGGATTTGCAATAGCTGAAGTGCCGACAGAGGTTCCTCACTAAAAGAGTACAGGGTGTAAATAAGTCCTATGCAAATCACCTTAAAGCTCTGTTCCTGTACACGGTTTCCTACAGACTCCTGAGCGGTGATCTATGCCTAACAGACAAGGTATTCTCCAGTCCATCATTGACATATGTGCTATACATTCACAAAACAAACAGCACTAAAATTACCTGATCCAAGGATCCAAACCTCATCTGTGACATAAGCAAAACATGTTGGCAGGACACCTATGTTCTCAGAGATTACCCCTTCTCTGGAACATACTCCCTATTTGTGTGAAACAGCTTCTTCCCTAAACCTATTCAAATGCAATTTGGACCAATGGATGGGAAATTGCAAATTCTCCCCCCTGTAGCCCCTTATGGACAGGAGCAGTTTGTAGATGACCTAAGGCAGAGGCAGATACCAAATAATTGTGAAAATTGGGGGCCATAAATGACTAGGCTTAAAAAGCCTCTAGGCCCATTAACCTCACATAATGCATAGCTAACTTGTTTCCAGCAGTATCAGATAAAGACGTCAGATCACTTCTCCAAATTATTGCAATTGTACTTTGGACAATACATATTACATTTCATTACATTTGCTTAATGACAGGAAAAGATTCATTAGCTTACTACTCGGCCCTTTTAAGTGCCTTAATTTTCTGCTTCTCCTACATCTCTAACTTCACCCTCACCATTTCTCCATGTTTCTCATGCTCCCCTTCTGAATGTCTCTGTGGATTCCTTCTCCACCACCCAGTCCAGTGGTCTATTCCATAGATCCACAATCCTCTCTATGAAAAGATACTTTTGGACTTTTGGTGATCCAGAAAGTAGTTAGTTTCTAGAATCTATTGTCTCAGACCCCTCCAACCTACTTTAGCCTTCCTTTTTAGAATGATCCCTTCATATCTTCCTGACATGATTTTACCCCCCCCCCCATCCGTTTTGGTCTCAGATGAGAAGAGTTCCAGTTCATCTAGCCTCTGACCTTTAGTTATATTCCTTCCCCACCATTCAATGAATTTTATAACAGTGTATACCTCTGGATTGTTTCCAGCAATATCATATCATTTTCTTATATGGTCTCCAAAAATGCACCCTTGAGGTATGCTTTGTCCAGTGACCTCTTGAGTGGAAGTTCTTTGCTTCTGCCTTTTGACTCTGTCCATGTAATCTAATCAAGGTGTGATTGATCCCTCCAGATCCTTTTTCCTGCTTTAATGCTATCAGAAGAGACTTTACACCATGGTTATTCTAACTCAAGTGCAGCAACTTTTATTAATTTGCAGTGAAACTCAACTAACATCCTTCTACCCACCTATTTATTTATTTTATTTTATTTTAGTTATTTGCAGTCTGTTTATCGGGTAAGTGAAATGGTCAGCTGACCCTTTTCAGTCATGACCTGGGCTCATAAATATGCTTAATAAAGAATGTAGAATAATGACCACCAAAAGCAGCATAAGTAACAAAGAAGGAAGTAAGAAGGTAAATACAAGACAAATTTATACTTACATAAATTGAAATGCAGGCATATATGTGCAAAATATCATTAACAATATAATAAATAGTACTTTCGCTAAGATATAAGAAAATGCAAGTAGAAGTATAAAAAGTAACATAAAATTTAAATAATATTTGCATATTCCTTGTCTTCTTTTCCCTCTAATATGTCTGAGACAAGAACATTAAAGAGAACTGCATCCAGGGCAGATGCCTGGTGTATACAACTAGTCACTTTTCTAATTCCCAACATCCCCGTCAGCCATGTACTTATAGTTTCCCAGTTGTGGCCCTAGCCTCAGCATCTACAGTTTTGCTATCAGCCTCTTTTGCAGGACCAACTCAAAGCCCTTGTTGAAGTACAGCTGGACTATGTCTCTGGATAGTCCCTTGTCAAGTACACCTGAAACTCAGACATAAAACTGGATCAGGTTTGACTGATATCTATTTCTTGTTATGAGCTCATATTTATTTATCTCCTGGAGAGAATTGTCTTCTAAGAATTCTCTGCATGACTTTCTCTGTCACTGTTGCTAGACTAACACGCCTGCAGTTTCCCATTTTTTTCTGCCCCCCCACGTGCAAGTGTACAGTTGCTGCCTTTCAGGTATTGGGCACTTGTGCACTAGCCATTGATTTGTGTAATATCACCATCAAGGGATTTGCCAACACAATGGCCAGAGGCCAGATTTCTGAGCACTCTGGAAAACAGCCCAGCTGGTTCTTGTGCATCATCCTAAGGGCAGCCAGTTCTCTTTGAACGTCCTCCCTTTATTTTGATTCTGATGTCTGCTCATTGCATTGGCATACTCCTCTTGCTTTTCTGTGAAGATAGAAAAATGTTTGACTGATGAAGACAAACAACTTTGACTGACTAAAATATAAAAAAAATACAGACAAGGGAAATATAGTTCATCTTATTTCCAAAAGAGTACAATGGCAGAAACTACTACAATAGCTAAAAATTGTCGTGCATTTCACATTGTTTTCAACAAAACATCTAAAGGCTAAACACGTGGCAGAGATGCCCTCACTACCTAATAATGACAGTGGCCACATTTTGTTTTGAATATACCAGGTAATCATCATGACAACTCATCCTGAGAAAGTAGAATGGATGTATTTAAATAATGTATTCTGAAAATCCATGTAAATAATTTATGTGAGGGTAATATGAGTACTTCATGCCTTAGGATACTTAATAATGTGAGAGACAAAGAAAATGTCTCACAAGGCTTGGTAAAGTCTGTTGTCTCACCATCTCTTTCAATAATTTCAATAATTAGAACCACAAAACTGATGGGTAAGACTAATTTATTTGACATGGTTCCTAGTGCACTGAAAAATGAAGGTGTTTTTATCAAGATGAATGAAGTACACATCTGAATTATGGCATACTGAAGTCAAAGTGTATCACACTCCAAAGTGGGGTGACCATGCTGCTTTATAATTATGAAGCAGGTATTAGGGGAATTTGATGGTGTTAGATGTAAAAGTGGTTTCAGATAATTTGGACATGGTGAGAACTGAATTATGAAATGTGACTGGGCTGTTGTGGCATACATGAAACATTTGTTAGCAGGTAGAGTAGAGGATGCAGGTTTTCTGTGTAAGAAGCCATTGGACCCAATAAACGCATGAGATTCGGGACAAGGTAGGATGATGGCAAAACAAACTCAGCAGATGAAACAGCATTGGATTGGAATGGAGGATAAGGAAAGGAGGTACAATTTGAGATTGCTTAGAATTTAGAAAGATGAAGGAGGAACAGATTTGATGGACTATACAAGAACAAAGATAATGGAATGGATGGGCTTTGCAAAATATGCATTGCAGACTGCAGTGGTGAAGTGTTTGTTAGTGTTTGAGTTAGATATTAAATAAGAGAAGCCTTCACCAGTAATAGCAATGTTTCTAACATATTATCAAAAGGAGTATGTACTCGGGCCATTGTGGCAACTAGGTAGAAAGAATTTGTGACTGGGTGACCTGTGTTTGCTGAGTACAATTACTTTGGGATGACTTAAAAACATGGTTTACAATTTGAGGAAGACATAAAAGAATGCATGGAGAGACATTTAAAGTACAGACAGACATTTCCTGTCACCTTGAAGGTATTTTAGGTAGTGGGATCTTGTTTTCTGAAAATACAGATGAAGCAATATAAAAAAAAAAGAGCTAACCATAGAGATTACCATAGTTTGTACTTGTGCATAAAAAGCTAAAATCACTCATAATGAGAGACATTGATACCGTGGGAGAAACAGAGCAAGAATGAGAAGAGCTTGTGTGTTTTTTGATTAAAACGCAAAAAACGTAGAAGGGCATAATTCCTGGAACAAGATGCCTTGAAAGACAATGGGTCTACCTGAACTGCATGGACTGTATAATGGATATGTCAACACTTTAGAAGTTAGTTTAGAGGATTAAAGAGCTGTTAACCTATTTTTGTGATACAGTGGTTCTGGGTTCGATTCTCTCAGCCTCCATTACCTAAGTGTGAGCCAGATTCAGGAAGGCTTAAACGGAGTTCAAGAGTAGTGTAAGCCTCCATGTAAGCCTCCCGATTCAGGTACAGCCCAAACCTCCGTGTAAGAGACAGCTAACACGTCTCTTACACGGACTGGGCGTGGAAATGCTCAATACCTCATATGAAGCTCAAAGATATGCAAATGAGGTATTTGAGCGATCCACGAAGCTGAAACCAGTCCGTGTAATGGATGTGTTAGCTGCAAAAATGTACTCAGCTGACAACTGAGTACATTTCTGCAAAATCAAAAACGGAGCTATGTTAGCTCCAAATAAAGGGTGCATATGTTTCATTAAGCATGCCAATGGCCAAATATTTGTGTTGCAAAAATATGTTTAATAACTTTTTTTTTTTCGTGGGATTATGATGTTTAACTGCAGCGCACACCCGCGCAAACGGGGTGCGCTACCTAAAACTGAAAACCGAAGCTTATAAGCCCACAATTGTGGGATTTATGTATTACATGGAATGTCAATGGAGGGACTTGCAGGCCAAAAACAATATGGCCTCCGTTTAGTGGTTGTCAAGGGGGGGAAGCTCCGTGTAAGACATGTAACTAAGCATTACTAGGCAATCCTATGTAAATGAGGGTTACAATACTGAATCACACTGCCACATAGGTAATGAGCACTTTCTGAGTAGTGTAAGAGTTAGAGAAGGGGAGGAACAGAGTAAGAGGTAGGTGACATCACGGGGGGGGGAAGGATAGAAACAAATGTACCAGATTGGAGGGCAATGTAAGGTGACAGATGACAGACAGACATCAGGGAGGGAGGTGTGTCCCAACAGAACACTAGGAAAGTCAAGAAATTGAGGGTATACGCTATACCTACACTCAAAGTTTCTTGATATACGTGCATGCGCACGTGTGCGTGCGTGTAAGACAGGTGGGAGCGTGTTGCAAACTGTTTACAACGGTTTGCGCGGGCGTGCACGTGTGTAAGGCTGTGTGTGCGCGTTTTAACATGAATCAGCCAAGCCCACACCGTGTAAGGATGTGTGCGCGCGTGTAAGCCACTGTGAGCGTGCTTAAGCTGGTGTGCACATTGCTCCCCCTGAGGAAACAGAGAGGAAAAAGGAAACAACCAGATTACTAGGAAACTGTCGGAATACTGCTGGAGTTAATTGGTGATAACAATTGGAAGCAGGCAATTACACAGGCAGACTAGAAGCCCAACCCAGCACTTAAAACACTGCAAACAGCAGTGCAGGGTGTTTCTCACAAGAGATACTGCAAGAAAGTAAGCTATCAGAATTGAAAACTGAAAAAAGCTGAACTCAGAGCAGAAATGCTAGGGGCTGCCATAGCTGTTATAATCAGGCATAGGCGAATTGCTGAGGGTGGTGACAATGCAGATGCTGACAGACAACCCAGAGTGAGGAGAAGGAGTAGAGTATACCGGCCCAGGGTCACCTACCATGGGTTACATGAGATGGAGATAGTAGAGCGCTACAGAGTGGACAGAGACCTTATGCAGCAGATTGTTGAGCTGTGCAGGCCACATCTCACACACAGAACCAACAGAGGGGAACCCATCCCAGTGGAAACCAAGGTATGTGTTGGCCTAAGAATACTAGCAACAGGTACCTTCCAGAGACCAACTGGTGATATGATGGGGATATTACAGGCATCAGCCTCCAGGGTACTGCACCAGTTCCTGGATGCCATGTCAGCACATGTCAGTGATCATATATATGTCCCTAATGACCGTGAGGTTGTGGCCAGCAATATCGTCTCTTCCAGCAAATAGCGGGATACCCTGAGGTGCTGGGTGCAATAGACTGCATGCACACGCATCAAAGCACCAGCTGGTGAGCGGGTAGAGCCTACATTAACCGCAAGGGATACCCTCCATCAACTGCCAGGTCGTGTGTGATGCCCAGGGCATAATAATGAATGTGTGTGCTGGCTGCCCTGGGAGCTACCACGATTCCCACATCTGGCATCTGATGCAGCTGTACCAATCATTTGCCAGTGGGGACTTCCCACACGGACACCTAGTGGGGGATGCAGGTTATGCACTTGAGCCGTGGCTGATGACACCCATCAGAAATGCACACACACCTGAACAGGAACGCCATAATGAGGCACACGCACAAACACGTAATGTCATAGAGCGTGTGTTTGGGCTGCTCAAGTCACGGTTCCAGTGTCTGGACACATTTGGTAGAGCCTTGCAGTACACACCAACTACATGTACCCAAATGGTCATGATATGTGCTATGCTACATAATATGATCCTGGAAACAGCTGCAGCAGGACCAGCACAGGGCTGGGCCTAACATCCCCCCACCATTGCCAAGGCCACCACAGGCAGAGGGTGACTCAGAGGAGGAACCACCTGACCTTGTCCCAGTAGGCAGAAGGAGGCATGCCCAGTATGCCCTGGCCTTGGCAAAGAGGCAACGCATAGCACATACACTTGGTCAGTAAGAACACTGGGACTGATACCCGCTCTGACTCACTCATATAGTAACAGGGATGCCTAACATGACACAACCTGCTTCCAAACATGTACAGGGAGTGTAGTATGTACATCTGACAGAGGCAGCCCTGCAGCACCACCTGAGGCATGAATGCCATGTGTTAAGTAATGTAATACCATGTACCATATGCACACCTGAGGACCCGAATAACATCCACCCTCACCAATCATAAACCACAAAAAACACAAACCTACCTCATAGGTACCACAAGGGATAGGAACCTAGATGTAATGCTACCCAATGCCAGAAGTATAAATGTGTGCAGTGTAAACACACACAGTATAGAGAATGTATATATCAGTGCTGTAATAGAAAACAGGGTCAAAGCCCACATCAGCACCCTGACACTACCAGGTCACACCTCATACAGTGATGTACATGTGCAAAAACATGGAACAAGCTATAAAATGAGGGTGACTAGCAATAAATGGCATGGATAACCACACACCCATGTTGGTACCACAACAAGAAGCAACATGGATTAGCCATGGTCAAATACCAATGGCTAAAACTGACTACTACTATATAGCTTGCTGCAGACCACTGTCCTAATAGCAGGAACTGCCCCAGGCCTACTCTGGCAACGTGAGTGTCAAACGAAATATTAGTCAACCCGGGTGCCCAGGTCCCTGATAACCTCTTCTGTGCTTAGAGGATTGCCACCTAGATGGGTACTAGGGGTAACCCTGTTGTTCCAAGGGTATGACTATGCATTGTTTAGCGTTTAATGTAAGGCCATGGCTCTGGCACCAGTTATCTGTGTCTATGAGACCCTTCTGAAGGATGTCTGTGTCAGATGGGTTTCCAACTATGGTTCCCACTTTGCAGTCATCTTCAAACTTTGTCAGCCATAATCCTCCTGTGTTTGCTTGTACTTCTGAAAAGTAGATGCTGAACAAAAGTGGGCCCAGGACTGAGCCCTGTGGGACACCACTTGTGACAGTTTTGGAGTGTGACATGGCACCAGCAACTTTGACCCTGTGTGTTCTGTCATTTAGCCAGTTTGCAACCCATCCTGTGATGTATGGGTTCACATTTAAGCTGGTGATGTTTTCAATGATACCTAAGTGGGGTATTGTGTCGAAAGCCTTTGCCAGGTCAAGGTAGGCTGTGTGGACTGCCTTGCCCTCGTCAATGGCCTTGGTGACTGTCTTGAAAAAGTCAACCAAGTTTAAAAGGCATGATCTGCCCTTGACAAAGCCAAACTGGGTTGGATCCAACGTCTGCAAGTCCCCTATGTCTTCATTTATGATTCCCATTATGATCCTCTCTATAGCTTAGCAGACCAGGCATGTCAAGCTGATGGGATAGTAGTTTCCGGGGTTGGTGGAGGCACCTCCTTTGTGAAGTGGGTCCACCATTGCTGTATGCCACTCCTTGGGCACATATCCTGAGGTGAGGCTAAGATTAAACAGCTGCCCTAACTGCGGGTTTAATTCCTCATTGAGTTCATGGAGCACACAACCGGGGACACCATCTGGTCCCATGGATAAAGTGTTTTCCGCCTTGGATAGAGCAGTTCTCACCCCAGCATTTGAGATGTTTGGGGGGCTACAATCCTCTGGTATAGATATTCCTCCAGTTTGGGGGAGGGGGGGAGAAATCTGCACTGAACCTGTCAGCCAGTATGTTGGCAATGTCTGTAGGTTCAGTGATATTTACATCATTTCGAACTAATTCTGAGCATATCTGGGAGTTCCCTCCCAGGTGTCAAACATAGGTAAAAAAGGCCTCATGATTGTCCCTCGAGTCCTGAGCGGGTTTACTCTCAAAATTTGCCTTGGATGATTTTTATGGGGGAACTCAGTGTTTTACTCATAATGAGCAGGGGTGTCTTCCCTTCTATGGATTTCGCTCTATCTTGTAGTAGCTCCTTCCTTTTGTTGTAGAGCTTGTTTATGGCTGGGGTCCACCAGACTGGATGCTTGCCTGTGGTACAAAGAGTCTTTGTTTTGTTTGGGATTGCCTGATCCATGCAGTCCTGGAGGTGCTGGTAGAAGGCATTTGTAAGTGATACAGCGGCTTGGGTAATGGTGTCCGCTGGCTTGGGGGCCTTAAAAGAGACCACACCAGTCTTCAGAAGTGTGAAGTCGGCTTTTGAGAAGGTCTTCACTATTGTCTTTTCTATCTGGGGTGGGGGTGGGATGTGGACTTCCACTGAAGTTAGTTCATGATCTGATCTCACCAATGATGGGTATACTTCTGGTGTTGAACATTGTGACCCCATGTTCGTGATGATGAGTTCTAGTATGTTGTCTCCTCTTGTGGGATGGTGACTAGTTGTTCCATGGCATTTGAGTGTATGAACTCTAGGAACCTTTGGGTTAGAGTGTTGGGGCTTGAGTAGTGATCCCAGTCTATATTTGGATAGTTGGAATCACCCAGTATGATGGTGTTCGGAGATACATTTATCCCCTCCAGTGTTTTCAGGAAAGCTGTGTGAGGTACCTGAGTTTGAGAGGGTGGCATGTAACATGCTACAAACTGCAGAGCAGTCTTGCCTATGGTTACTTGCACCTGGATGGTCTCCGATGCATCGTGTGTTGCCACCAACCTTGAGGTGAGGGTGTCCTTGATGAATATGGACACCCACCCTCCTTTCTTGGTGTTGTCTGGATTTTGGGGCCGGAACGCATGATATGAGGTAACACCCGATAGTGCCAGGGTGCTGTCAGAAGCCGTGAACCAGGTTTCAGTCACAGCACAGACATCAATGTTCTCCATACTGAGAAGGGTGTCGAGTGTGTGCAGCTTGAGGTTGAGACTTCTGGCATTGAGCAGCATTACCCTTAGTGTTTTTCCTATTCTGTGTTCTAGGGTGGTAGGTGTAGAATCTGATTCTTGCATAAAAAAGGCACAATGGGGGTGGCAAGAGCCTCAGCCAAAATCCAGAAGCCCAGGGGTGACAGGTGCAAGCCGTCCCTTGCAAATCAGCATGGCCTGTCCAGCATGTCATCCCAGGCAGACAGACATTGGACCCCCTTTGAATGACACCATAGTTTAAGCCAATTAGTACAGCTGATCATCTTGTCTCTGTTTATGTGGCATCATACTTGGTGAAGGTAGGATACTGCTCAAGGTCAGGGTCATACCTGCCTGGCCTACATAATCAGAGAGATCCTCTATGTCTCTTTTCATGTAGTCCAGGGAGGTACAGCTCAGGTCGTTCACACCAGCATGGATAATGACTGAGTCAGACTTGTACTTGCAGTTGAGTGACCTGAGTGCTTGCATTATGTGGTGGATTCCAGTGCCCGATAGGCAGCTTACTGTGACCTCCTCCGTACTCGATCTGGTTAGCGGGACGTCAGTGTGTCTGACTATGGAGTCACCTATGACAAGTGTGTCTGGCATTGTGTTTGGCCTTAAGGGCTGTGACTGTTTGGCACACTGACTCTGTGGTCTATGTGTTGCATGTGCTGTGCCCTGTGGAGGCAGTTGTGTGGGTGTCTGCTGTGGTGGCCGCTGCTGTTTTGGTAGAATTCTGATCAGAGCCTCCGAGTATGTCTTTGTGTGTCTATGTGTATGATTTTAAGATGTGATAGTGCTATGTGAGACTGGGTTTGTGGTGTGTGTGGTTACCTTCACCTTCTCTCTGGTCTTGCTAGTCCTATGTTGAGAGAGCTCAGCCTCCACTTTGGCTATATAGTTGCATCTCTCGCATGTATTTGTGTTTTATGGGAGAAGGAGAGGGTTGTCAGTGTACATGAGGCAATTGTAACATTGCCTCAATATTCCCAGGTTCACCAGCTGAGCAGGAGAGGACACTAGCAACTGATCCCTAGACATGCTAGAAGGAACAGACAAAACAATGTTGGAATACAGGGAGATATCAAGCCCCCCAAACCACATTATAGTGCTTGACTGACAATACCTACACATACACCATAGTTTCATAGTTTCATAGTTTACTACTAGGCTATCTGCCCTAGTGCATGTATAAGCCTAGCCATAGTGATGTGGCTATTGCCACCCCTTATAATGGTAATAAGTGTACAGAATAGAGTCCGAATATTGTGCCTCTGACTTAGTAGTGACACATTATGACCCCCTTACGTAATTGAATAACTTGACTGTGCCTCTGTCTAGTCTGTGCCTCTGTCTCATATGCAGTTGTCCAGATGTCTCTTAAAGAGAGTCAGTGAGGGACTCTGTCTAACATGAACTTGGATACTCTGCTAGAGTGTGAGATGCCTCTGAGTTATGACTCTGTCCCTCCAGCATGTCCTATACATGTATGTGCTGAGGTTCAAATCTTTAGCTCTCATGGTTCTGGTGGATTTGGATTGCTTGCAGTGGAGCATGTCCACCAAATCCTGATTGGACATGGTCTTGTATGTCAGGCATAGGTCACCTGTAAGTATGCGGTATGACACTGAATAAAGCTGGATTTCCTTTATTCTGGAAGCATATGACATGTGTTGTAGACCCCTGATCTTCATGGTAAGGTACTTTTGGGGTCTCTCCAGCTGTTGCAAGTGCTGGGTGAGGTACATACCAAATGGGGCTTTGTATTCAATCATGGGCCTGATAAGAAGTATAGTGGTGCAATGACCTCCTTTGATCTGGATGGAAAACCCTCCATGATAAGGTGGGCAAGATAGAAAGTCTTTCTAACCACTTTGGCAACATGGGTGCCAAACGAGATGTCACTATCTACACGTGTCCCCAGGTGTCTGATTTGTTTTCTGTGCTCAGTGGGTTGCTGCCTATGTATTGATCTGTGGGTACTTTGTTCCTTCCAAAGGGGATGACTACACATCAGTTGCATTCAGTTTCAGGCCATGAGTCCGGCACCAGTTATCTGTCTTTGTGACGGCATTCTGTAGGATGTGTGTGCCGGCTGATGTATTCACTATGGTGCCTAGGATGCAGTCATCTGCAAACTTTGTCAGCCACAACCCTCCTATGTTTGCTTTCACATCTGAAAAGTAAATACCAAATAAGATGGGTCCCAGGACACATCCTTGTGGGACACCACCTGTGACTGGCTTTGAATCTGACAAGGCACCTGCAATGTTGACTTTATGGGTTCTGTTTCTTAGCCATTTTGCAACCTATCCTGTGACATATGGTGTTATATTTCAGCTGTTGAGCTTGTCTATGATGCCTGAGTGGGGTATTGTGTCAAAGGCCTTAGCCAAGTGCAGGTAGGCTGTGTGGACTGCGTAGCCCTCATCAATGGCCCTACTGACAGTTTCATAGTAGTCAACTAGGTGCAAAAGGCAGGATCTGCCCTGTACAAAGCTGAACTGGGTGGGATCAAGGGTCTGTAGGTCACCAATGTCTCTGTGTAAGAGCTCCATAATGACTCTTCCCATAGTTTTGCAGACAAGGCTGGTTAAGCTTGTGTGGTGGTAGTTGCCATGGTCTGTGGAGGCATCTCCTTTGTGGAGTGGGACCACTGTTGCCGTACGCCAGTGTTCAGGTACATAACCTGTAGCAAGGCTAAGGTTAAATAGCATTTGTATATACGGGTCCAGCTCCTTCTGGAGTTCACATAGCATGTAACCGGGGATACCATCAGGTCCCATTGATGCTGTGTACTTGTCTTTACTGAGTGCGGCTCTCACATGGACATCCAAGATGACAGTGAGGTTACATACAGCTGTGATAACTATCTTCCTTTGGGGGTGAAGGAGGGGGTAAATTGCACTGAAGCTGTCTGCCAGAATGTTGCCAATATCTGTCAGGTCACTGGAATATATGTTGTTGTGTACCAACTCTGAGCATATCTGAGGGTTCCCACCCAGGTGTCTGACATAACTGAAGAAAGCAGTGTGGTTACCTTCATTGTCTTTGGTGATTTATGTCCCCAAGTTGACCTTGGATGTCTTTATGAGATAATGTAGCTTTCTACTAGTACTGATCACAGCTGTCTTCCCTTATGGAGATGTAGCTCTGTCTTGCATTAGTATCCCTCATCTGTTATACAGTTTGTTTATGGCTGGGGTCCACCAGACAGGCCACTTTCCCTTTGTGGAGAGGGTCTTGTTTTTATTTGTGATTGCATGGTCCATGCTTTCTGATATCTAGCTAAGGGGAGGTCATTGTGGTTCTGCAGTTATCTTTCATCAGCATTAGAAATGACCACAACAGCTCCTGTGGGGTGTACCTCAGCAGACACATCCAGCAACTGTAAAGTCCACTACAGTACCTCACCAGGAGTATGAAAGAGCTGGAACACATGTAATGTGTCGCCTGATTAAACAGAGTGCAGCTCCACACACTGCCATGCTGGCCACCCAGACGCAAGCTGTGCCTGATGTAGAAAGCCATGTTCAAGCTGGAATCAATGCACATGCTGCACCTTGTACAATCTGAATGGCAGGGAGCTATGCACATGAGGGACCTGAACCCCAGCACTGACATACATAGGACAAGCTGTACTGCATTATCCATAACACAGAAGCCACCCCCACGCATGAGTAAACTACCAGTACAGGTTATCCATAGAGTCACTCGTTGATTCTCCTCAGCAGGAATCCTAATGAGTGGATGGGAGATGGTAGGTTTACCCTGGGTATCAATGTTATGTCACAGGTAGACAGAGGCACAGTATACTAAACAAGACATATGTTATGGCAAACTACACTTACAATGTGTTGATGGACAAACACACTCTCCGACTAGCATTAGAAATGGCCTAGGCACATCGGTAGTGTTTGCCAATATACACCCATGTTGTGGAATACACTACTGATGTTGGATGAGGCTGTTGTAAGTAGTTCACATCTGAACATAATGCAACATGGTCAGATAGGTTCATAGGTACATAGGTTTATACTAGGCTATCTTCCCTAAGGCAGGTATAAGCCTAGCCCAGAGTTTGTTGGCGTACACCAGCCCTTATATGGAAACAGTACTGTGCCCATTAGTTTGTCGTGCCTCTCTCCAGCAGTGACACAGTGACGATCCCTGGGGTAAACCTATGATCTCCATCCACAGGTCAAGATACCTCTTGAACAGAGCCAGCAAGGTGCTCTGCCTCACATGGACCGGGATTGTATTCCACAGCATAGGGAGTCTCCGAGTGATAAATCCATCCCTCCAACATGTCCAACGTACATCCATGCTAAGGTGTAAGTCACTTGCACTAGTGGTTTAGGTGGATCTGCCAATTTTGAGGTGGAGCATGTCCATGAATTCCTGTTTGGACATGGCCTTGCATGTCAGGCACATGTCACCTCTAAGCAGACGGTATGTGACTGAATAGAGCGGGAGTGTCTTCAATCTGGCAGCATATGACAGATGTTGGAGTCCCTTTATCCTTTTGGTGGGGGACATTCCGGGTCTCTCCAATTGCTGCAGATGTCGGGTGAGATACATCCAGAATAGGGCATTGTACTCGATCACCGGTCTGATAAGTGAAGAGTACAGGGGAACAATGACCCACTAGATCTGGATGTGAATCCCTTCCTGATCAGGTGGGCAATGTAGAAGGTCTTTCTAGCCACTTTAGCAACGTGAGTGTCAGAAGAATGGCGACTGTCAACCTGTGTCCCCAGGTCCATGATAACCTCCTCTGTGCTTAGAGGATTGCCACCTATATGGTAGCTTGGGGTTACCTTGCTTTTCCCGAAGGGTATGACTACACATGTTGTGCAATTTGACTTCAGGCCATGGCTCTGGCACCAGCTATCAGTTTCCGTGAGTCCCTTCTGAAGGATATCCGTGTCTGATGCACTGTCCACTATGGCGCCCAGTGTGCAGTCATCTGCAAACTTTGTCAGCCAAAGTCCTCCCATGTTGGCCTGTACTTCTGAGAAGTAGATGACAAACAATAGGGGGCCAAGGACTGAGCCCTGTGTGACACCACTTGTGACTGGCCTGGAGCCTGACATAGTGCCAGCAACTCTAACCCTGTGGGTCCCGTCCTTAAGCCAGTTTGCAACCCATCTTGTGACATATGGGTTTACATTTCAGTTGGTAGGGTTTTCTACAATACCTGAGTGGGGTATTGTGTTGAAAGTGTTTGCAAGGCCAAGGTAGGCTGTATGGACTGCCTTTCCCTCAACAATGGCCTTAGTGACCGTTTTGAAGATGTCAACCAAGTACAAAAGGCATGATCTGCCCTTGACCAAGCCAAACTGGGACGGGTACAATGTCTGCATGTCCCCTATATCTTTGTTTATGAGCTCAATTATGATCCTCTCCATAGCTTTGCAGACTAGACTTGTTAAGCTTATGGGGCAGTAATTACCAGGGTCCGTAGGGGCACCGCCTTTGTGCAGATGTGCACAACTGGACCCTAACCAGGCTGTTGTGCACACTATGGAAATGTAAAGCAGTGATAGGACTAAAGCCCAGGATACTGACCACCACAGTGAAAGTACTGAACCACTACACTATACAGTACTACAGTGTTAGGTCAGTATGAACGGATGTTGACAATTGTGTGCAGAGTATCCCATGCAAAACCTGCAGGCACAGTATACTCCCTGTTGTGTTCACACAAAAAGCATTTGGACAGTAACTACACAACATGGCACAGAACACACAACCATAAACTGGAGGTATTTGCTGAAGGTCACACTCATCCACAAATGTGATGGGCTGCAGAGTTCAACATATGGAAAGCCCACACTGGGCATGCTCACACACTTAGATAAATGAGACATCTTTCACACAACATGCCATGGGAAGGCTGAACTGGGCATGCTCACACACTTAGTCCAAGTGTTACTCCTAGCAACTGTGAAAACACACCAGAGGATGCTCATTCCCCTTTCTAGACACTGATCATGTCAGCACCCTATAAGTATATCAGGAGAAAAAGAATCTCCCAATAATGTAAATAGCGTGCTCCGCTAATGCGTCCGTCTCTAGTGGTATAACATAGTTAGGTAGGGGTTTGAATCCAGCAAGTGTGTGTGAAGGGGGGTAAGTGTGTATGAAAGGAACATCCCTTTTGGCAACTGTGTAAACACACCACAGGATGCTCATTCCACTTTCTAAACTCTGATGATGTCAGCACCCTATAAGTATATCAGGGGAAAGAAAATCTCCCAGTATTGCGAATAGCGCGCTCTGCTAATGCATCCGTCTCTAGTGTCATAACATAGTTAGATAGAGGTTTGAATCTGGCAAGTGTGTGTGAAGTGGGCTAAGTCTGTGTGTATGAAAGGAACATCCCTTTTGGCAACTGTGTAAACACACCACAGGATGCTCATTCCACTTTCTAAACTCTGATGATGTCAGCACCCTATAAGTATATCAGGGGAAAGGAAATCTCCCAGTAATGCAAATAGCGTGCTCTGCTAATGCATCCATCTCTAGTGTCATAACATAGTTAGATAGGGGTTTGAGTATATCAGGGGAAAGGAAATCTCCCAGTAATGCGAATAGCGCGCAAGTGTGTATAAAGAGGGGTAAGTGTGTGTATGAAAGGAACATCCCTTTTGGCAACTGTGTAAACACACCACAGGATGCTCATTCCACTTTCTAAACTCTGATGATGTCAGCACCCTATAAGTATATCAGGAGAAAGGAAATCTCCCAGTAATGCGAATAGCATGCTCCGCTAATGCATCTGTCTCTAGTGTCATAACATAATTAGGTAGGGGTTTGAATCCAGCAAGTGTGTTTGAAGGGGGGGTAAGTGTGTATGAAATATCCCTTTTGGCAACTGGGAAAACACACTACAGGATGCGCATACCCCTTTCTAAATGATATCACAATTATTTATGGCTTTTGATTACAGACATGCCACGTGTGTTTTGCCCACACAGAATGCCCATGTGTGCGGGTTGTCCCTCACAATAATGCATGACATTGATTAAACCAGTTATGGCAATGCACACATGATGTATGTGTGTGCCAAATACACATATGTACCTGTGACCTTCAATAGTTACCATGTGTGATGCTTGCCACATGTGAATACATGGTATTTGCACAGGGTAACATTATGACTGTGGTCTTCTGTGCAGGTGCTGCATGTGGGATGTGTATATACAGTGTGAGATGTAGATGCTATCAGCCTAGTAGTGAGGGATACACACCTGGTCTGGGGCATATAGTCTACCTGTTGTTGATGAACAGGTGCTGCATGTTTTCACCTGTTGTGGGAGTGGTAAGATGTTATTCCATAGCAATGCAGTGACCGCATGCTAAGAACCGTTCAGCTAGGGTGTTGTAGCTACAGTAATTCATTAGCATTCAGTAATATGTCAGAATCCCTGGTGAGGGTCTGATGCCAACCAAGGTCAGGGTTCTACCAGCCTGTGTCACTTGCTCAGTGATCCCTTCCATGTTCCCTATCATGTATCCCAGTGAGGGACATACCACATCAGCTGTGGTGGCATGGACAATGACTGAGTCAAATGTGTCCATGCATCTGACTGACCTGTATGCTTGTGTTATGTGGTGGACCATAGTGCCCCATGAGCATATCACTGTGACCTACACCTTGTCCAGCCTGGTGAGCATGTCCTCACTGTACTGGACAATAAAAGTACCTAACGCAACTGCAGCAGTAGTGTTGTATAGCTGTACAGACTGTGCTTGTTTGGCACACAGGATTTGTGTGCTATGTGTTATGCGTGCTGTGTGCAGGCCTAACGTATGCCTGTGTGCTAGCTGCAGAGATGTCTGCCAGTCATGTAGGATGCTATCCTTAGGCTCCATGAATGGCCCGGTGTGTTTCCATGCTTGTATTGCTGTCAGCGTAGGTCCACATCAGATTGGTATTGCTGTCACTGTAGTATTTCATGCCACCTGACAGGTTATGCCAGTACTGGGTTCAGAGTGCTTAGTTCACAGTTTGGCCATGTGTTTCCATCTCATACATGTGTTGTACATCCATGGGTAGGGGATAGGGTTGACTGTGTACATGTGGCAGCTGTGACATTACTACATGACACACATATTCCACAACTGTACCATAGAGGTGACTGACAACTGACCTTTGCACATGCTACCATAGTATTGAGATTGCATTGGTGATTAACAGCACATAGGGCCAATGGTGAACAAGATACATAGGTCCATAGGTTCATACAGGGATGTCTGCCCAGGGCATGTATCCACCTAGCCAGAATGTGTGTGGCTTTCAACATGCATTGTAAATCTGTCTTGCTATGCCCTTTTCCAAGGTTAGTATACTGTGCCTCTGTCTCACAGTGACACATAAGTGATACCCAGGGTAACCCTACAATGTCACATCCAGTCATTAATATCACTCTTGAAGATAGTCACTGAGTCACTCTGCCTAACCTCTATTGGGATAATATTCCAGAATGAAGGGAGCCTCTGAGTTATGAATGTGCCCCTCCAGCATGTCCTATGTATATCACTTCTGAGGTTCAAGTCTTTCCAGCGTGTATCCTGATGGGCTCTGGATATTCTGAGGTGCAGCATGGCCATTAAGTGAGGGTTTGACATGGCTTTATATGTCAGGCACAGATTTCCTATGAAGAGGCAGTATGCCACTGAGTAGAGCTGCTGTTTCTTTAACCAGTCAGTATGTGGCATCTTTTTGAGCCCTTTGATCCTCTTGTCGAGGTACGTATGTGGTCTTTCCAGTTGCTGCAGGTGTCTGGTAAGGTGCATGCTGACAGGGTCATTATAGTCAATTATGGGCATGATGAGGGATGAGTAAAGGGGCACAATGTCCTTCCCTGATCTACATGTGGATCCCATCATGATGATGTGGCCCATATAAAATGTTTTCCTAACCACTTTGTCCATGTTGTTGTCAAATGGTGGAATGCTATCAACCTGTGTACCCCAAGGTCCATAATTCCTTCATCTGCACTTAATGGGTTAACACATATGTGGTACTTTGTGGTCACTTTGTGTTTGACAAAGGGGATGACTATACGCTTTTTGTCATTCACCTTGAGGCCATGGCTGTGGCACAAGTCGTGTGTTTGCAAGAGGCCCTTTTGGAGGATGCGTGTGTTAGCTGGAGAGTTGATTATGGCATCCGGTTTGCAGTCATCTGCGACTTGCTCAGCCACAGTACTTCCATGTTGGCCTGTACCTATGATAAATATATAATGAACATGACAGCTCCCAGGGCTGAGCCTTGTGGGACACAACTTGTACCTGGTTGGAGGCTGACATGGCTCCAGCAATTCTAACCATGTGTGTTCTGCCCTTGAGCCACTGTGCAATATCCATAGTGACATAGGGGTTAATATGTACACTGGTGAGCTTCCTAGAATGCACAAGTGGGGTATTGTATCAAAGGCTTATGCAAGGTCCAGGTAGGCTGTGTAGACCTCCTTCCCCTTGACAGTGGCCTTGGTGACTGTTTCAAAGAAATCAAACAGGTTTGAGAGGCAGGATCTGCCATTAACAAAGCCAAACTGTGTATGGTGACATGTCTGTAGGTCCCCAATATCTATATATGTGAGGTTCATGATGATCCTTGCCATAGCTTTGCAGACCAAGCTAGTCAGACATATGGGGTGAATAGTGTCCAGGATCCGTTAAGGCACCACCTGAATGTAGAGGGACCACTGTTGCTGTATGCCACTCTTTGGCCACATATAGTGTAGTAAGGCTGGGATTGAACAGTAGTGTTATGTCTGGGTGTAGCTCTTCTTGTGGTTCATGTAGGACACAGCCTGGAACACTGTCTGGTCCCATTGATGCAGTGTTTATTGCTTTGGAAAGGGCATCTCTTACCTGAGCATCTGTGATGTCAGGGGGGGCAGCACTCTGCTGCAAGACATATTTGCCCTTTTGGTGTGGTGGGGGGGAGAAGGCAGCAGTGAACCTGTCCACTAGGATGATGGCAATGTCTGTGTGTTTTGTATTTCGTGTGACATCTTGGATTACCTCTGGGCATATCTGGGTATTACCACCCAGGTTCCTAACATAACTACAGAAAGCCTTGTGATTATCCTCAGTGGCTTGTGGAATCTTCTCTCAAAGATGGCCTTAGACAATCGTATGGGTGCCTGTAGTTGTCTTCCAATACTCATCAGTGATGCCTTCACATTTTGGGAGTTAGTTGTATCATGTAGTGGCTTCATCCTTCTATTGTATAGTTTGTTTATGGCTGGTGTCTGGCACACAGGACATCTGCCTTTGGAGGATTGGGTCATGCTTTCATGTGTGGTTGCATGATCCATGCATTCCTGAATGTGTCCATAGAATCCCTTTATGCAGGTATCTGCAGTCTGGTCCATATTTTCAACAGACCTGGGGCCTTTGAAGGTTTCCACATAATTTATGAGGGGTGTGAACATGCTTGACATGAGCTGTTGACTGACGTCCCACCCTCCAGACTGAGCAAGGTGAGGGTCACATTTAGCTACCTGTCGGGTGATAGAATGTGCCACATAACACAGGCACACAGGTCACTCCACAGCAAGTACAACTATGAGGCAGTCATTGTCCATGCTGGTGCAAACAACCTGAGACGTACCTCCCTGGACCACATGGAAATATACACAGAGGAGCTCTTACAGCACCCTCTCAAACTCAGGACTCCCACACAGCCTTCATGCTCACACAGGAGAGTATAGATTTCTCTGCAAACACCATCATACTGGGTGACGTCAGCTACCCAAACATAGACTGTGAACATTACACAAGCCACAATACCCAAGCTCTAGGGTTCCCATAGATCAGACATTCTTTAGCTATGGAACAGGTAATCAACCTTCCCACCAGAGGGGCAGATATACTAGACCTGATCATCACAAACATGAGTACAAAATGCTCACCACTGGAAGTATATCCCTCATTGTTGCAATCGAACCATATACTAATCACACTGGAGTACTGGATCCCCCACATATGCAAACCTCAAACACATCAATGTGTGTGTGGGAAATGCCCCTATTAGCAACTGTGACAGTACAGTACAGGATGCAGATCCCCCTTTTGAAACACTGATGATGTCAGGACTCTATAACTATATTACCTGAATTAAAGTCCTCCAGTAATTCGTATAGCGCACTCTGCTAATGCGTCTTTCTCCAGTGTCATAACATAGTTAGGTAGGGGTTTGAATCCTGCAAAGGGAATGTATGAGTGGGATTTATGTGTGTGCATAATGCTGGGAGGGATAAGTGCCTTTTGCCAACTGGGAGAACACACTACAGGGTGCACATCCCTCCTCCTACACACAGATGATGTCAGCACCCTCTAAGTACAGCATTAGAAAGGATTTCTCCTACTAATGCAAATAGCACACTCTGCTAATGTGTCTGCTTCTACTGTCATAACACAGTTAGGTATGGGTTTGAATCTTGCAAATGGAAAGTATATGTTTTACTGTGGGTGGGGTTAGTGTGTGTGCACAATGATGGGGGTGGGATGTGGCTTTTGCCAAATGGGGCTATGCACTGCAGGGTGCACATTTCCCTTAACAAGCAGTGATATTGACAGCACCCTATACAAACAAAACTACAAAATAGAAGGTGGTGGTACCAATAACACATGTAAGGTAACACTTCTTCAAGTAATGTCCATAAAGCAGTAGGATAAATGAACAATTCTTTTACTCTATACAAACAACATGACAACAGACAACTGCCAGTACTCAGTATAGTGTTACATGCTACTGTAACACGCACATGTACCAGAATATACCTAGCTAGTGTTTTGAAGCCTGAATGTGGCAAGTGTGTGGATGTGGGATGTGTCTGTGTGTGCATTTCCATTATGGGAAACATGTTTGATGTGGCAATCAGGGTACCACAGTACCTGATGCACATTACACCTTTGAACTGATGAGGTTGCCTGCACCCTGTGAGTACAAGTAGAGAGGAGGAAATCGGTAGTAAACAACATAGTGCACTTCTCAAATGTGTACCTGTCATGTATCGACAGCTACTCATGTAGGGTAATAAATAATGGGAATGGCAGGTGAGCATGTGCATGTGTGGGGGTAGCAGGGTGTGTGTAAATGCATGTGTGACAGAACAGATACATACAGCTGAATCTACATAACAGCACATGATGCGCATTCCCATAGTCAATGGTAGCATGTGATGGTGTGCAGCTGGTACACTTTGGTAAGTAGTATGGGTGCAGATAACAATTGAGGACATTCATACAGTTACTGCAGCAGGACTGCTGGGATATACACACAATCATAGTGGAACAGTGAACAGTTACCAACATGTTACTACTTATACACATCTATGTAGTCACCCTGTGCATCAGCAACGTGTTTACCTTTTCCTGCACCAATGTTGTAGTATGCAGGAGGTGGCACAGTGTCATCATATGCACAGGGTGTGGGTTAGGTATGCCCAAGCCAGCCACTGGTAACACCGATTGACATGTGTGTGTATGTGTGTTTGTGAGGGGCAGCAGTACAGGGTGGACCGGTGTTGGTGCAGTGTGTGTGTGTATGTGTTTGCCCTAGGTGTTAGATTTATGCATGTGTGTAAGCACGCACACAGTCCCACATAATGGCTGCCATGTACAGGGTTTTGTGGACAGCCACAGACTGCACCTGTCAGGTCATCCAGATCAGTGTCTGTGGGCACAGACATGGTACCTGTGCCTGGCAGGGGTGCTATGGGCCGTATCCGGTACTAACCCAGACTGGGTACTGTCATCGGAAGCAGGGTTGTGTTGACTGGACACAGTTCCCTGTTGGGACTGTCCAGAGCCATGTGCACGTGGTCTCCTGGGGCGTCCTGATGACAGCACAGACCCAGCATTGCTGGGGCTGGTGCTGGCACTTGAGGTGCGTGAGTGGGGATGTTGTCGTCCACGGCCACTGCCAGCTGGTGCTGTTGCTGGCATACGGCCACGTCGACGTTGCAAACGCACACCATCGCCCTGGCCCATGGACATCTGGTTGTGGAGCAGCTGTTGTATGTCCCCACAACGTCTGTCAACAACATCTGTGAAGTTACGGATAGCATTCGCAATGTCACGCATGCCGTCTGTCATGGCTGTGCGACATGCTCTCAGCTCCCTCAGACCCTGTCTGGTGTACCTTTCCATACATGCCTGTGCCTGCATAACAGTCCAAAACATAGTGGAGGTTGACATACCTCCTTGGGCACGTTGGCCAGAGGCAGTATGGCCACGGATGCCCCCACGAGAACCCATGGGCGACTGTCTGCGTGGTACCATTGGAGGACCCTGCTCATGGCTGCCTTGTGGGGATGCATGTACCACAGGTACCACATTACCCTGATCTATGCCCACTGCATACTGTCCATCACCTAGGGACAATGGTGACAAAGGATGTAACGGCAGGATGACTGTGCGCATTGACGGGGTTGACAGCTATGTACTGAAATTGGATGACCAATGGCAGACCCAGACACACCTTCCTGCACCATTACAGACATTTCATCATCATCAGTACCTGGGGCACAAGATTCAGGTTCCCTGCTGCAGGTCACCAGAGCAGCACCAGAACCTACGGGAGGAAAACAGGGAACACAGATTACAGTCTCAACACATATTTGACAGAGATGCACTTCAATACTAATGCACACATTCAGAAATGGACACATGCACTCATGGACACAAACACACATGCGCACATGGGCACAGGCACACTCGCACACATGCACACCCCACAGTAAACACACACATCAGTACTGTGTTACACTACTCTTAATATTGTTAAACTGTGTATTGCAGGTATTATTAAACACACTCACCAGCATGTATACTACAGAGTTACACTACTCTTACTAGTATTATAAATTGTTTTTCAGGTAATGTTAAACACACTCACCAGCATGTATGGCCTGCCTCGTTGCTAGATGGGAGGGACCTGGAAGTATGAAGAGAGTAATGTCAGTGGGCACAAGTGTGCCATTTGTTTTGCACATGATACAGTACAGTAGTACACTAGTTCCCTTATACACATCAGCTGCTCATAATGTCTGTATCACACATGCACAATTACATATCATGATGACAGATACATACCACATGCACACCTTATGCGTGCATGAAGTAACAGTGTACAGAACAGTCATATGTACATACCAGGAGTTAACTCTAATCTCACCCTTACCTCTCTTCAAACAACAACTCAAACTGTACTTCCAAAACCACTGGCTTTGTTCTTGTAGTACTCAGGCTAACGTCCCTCTCCCCACCCTCTCTTTTCCTTTAACCCCTCATTGTGCACAAAAACTAGCTTCTACCCTGTTTTTTTCCCTTGATGTCCTTCTATGCTCTGACCTACTTCTCCCATCCCTCCCACCTCCTCTTGACTGTCTTCCTTCTTTTCCTCACTTCCCTTCTTGACTCCTGCCTCTTCCCTATTATTTTATCTTTCATACTCCTTCTACTTCTCTACCCTTCTGAGCTTTAACTATTATCTATATGGCTTTTGCCTTATTGCATAACCGTTATGTTTTAGGTAGAATTGCTTTGAAACCGACAGTACATTGTGTATGACTTTAAACTGTTTGAGTTCCTTAAATGTATGTTGATTTAATTAACAAGCTGGTGTATATTTCTATTATTTTGGATGTCTGTATTAACAACTTGTCTGTCTGCCTTTATTATGTTATGTGTGGAGCTTTTCTCCCCAGGCCTCTACTGAAAATGGACATATATCCAGCTAGACTATCTCGGTCAACAAATGTAAAAGTAATAACAATAAATAAATATGGCATCTTACCTGCACGCTCGGTGTCTTGCTGCTGTGTGGATCCAACCTCCATCATGATGCATGACTGTTGCTGTTGTTGTTCTGGGGCTGGATCCACAACACTTAGCAGTAGCCCCTCCTGTCTGGTGAGGCAGGGATGTGTGGCCACCCCCCCACTTGTAGCAACCTGTTGCCTGCGGATATCTGCAGCACGCTGGCGGACATTTCTAATCAAATCACTGCAGTGATGTCTCACCTGCTCATATGTCCTATCATGCATGCCAACATCATTTATCCTGCTAACAAGATTTTGCCACAGTGCAGACCTCTCCTGCTGATTCTGGGTGGTGCGTGAGAACAGGATGGCATAGTCACGCACCAGGCTCTGGTGGATCACTTCATCCTCTGCAGCAGAATATGCAGCCATGTTCCCCTGGAAAGGTACACAAACAGGTTATCAGCATAGTATCTCAGCAATACATGGTACACATTCTATACAGGGAGTATTAAATTGTACTTATTACTGCTTGGTTGTAACTTGATTAAAGTGCAGCTATCATTCTAAGTCATTTGGACTAAGCACTTGGCCTTCAGACCAGTTGTTTTACATTAGGGAGGTTTGTGGCAAGCACTGTGGTGGCAGGACACATATCTTTCATCCTTTGAAGTTGGGAACTGCTGATTGAGAGCCCATTGTCCAAGTGTATTAGTTCTGGTATAGGCAGTTGGCCTTCAGGCCAGTTATTTAACATTAACAAGGTTTGTGGTCTGCACTCTTGTGTGACAATAGGCTGTACTCTGCCATTCATAGCTGGGAACATCTGGTTTCAGGTTTATAGTGCCTGCATATTTGAGCTGTATCTTACTGACATTGGTACACCTTGTTTGCTGTAGCAAACACTACATCCAGGCCTCCTGAATCTAGCTTTGTTTATATGCTTGTTATTTGTTAGCTTGTTATTTCACTGGTACGCTACTTCCACATAATACACAGCTTCTCAACACTTCTGTGACTCACTACTGATATCTGCATTGCTTACTGTACGTATTTCCATGTTACACATGACAGCAAGTGACTGCTTGTCATTGTTGCATTTACTTAATTGTAACACATTGCACTTAGGTTACCTGGCACTTGCTCACTGAAGCTATTATATCAGTCAGCAGTAGTAGGTAATATCAGTACACCCTCACTCCCCACTGGACCTTGTTTTCAATTATTACGGAATTCACAATAGTATTCTAGCATGTCCAAAGGTCAGTTGTCAGTCTCCTCCTCAGTCCAGCTGGTGAGTGTGGTAATCCAGAGACAATGTTAGAACAGCTGCATGTACACAGACAATCCCCTCCTCCTAACAACAAATTCAAACACATGTGAGTGATGCAACCATATACCAAACTGGAGGCTAGGCTCTCTCTACTCAATACTTCCATAACCAGTCAGGTGGAGAAGGAAACCACACTCACTACACTTCCAATCTCACATAGACCTACCACGACAGCAGAACTAACACATGATCACACATGAACATACTCGTAGGCTCAGACTACAGGTCTGCCTATGCAGCAGAGACCTCCTAAGCAGACACTCAAGCAACCACTACCACGGAAACAAACATGTGCAACACATATCACACAAAGCCAATGTGCTGAACACTCACAGCCATTAACAGTAAACAACACACCTCATACACCTGTACTAGGTGCCTCTATCATCAGGCACACTGACATCATGTTCACCAGGCTTAACGAGGTGAGGGTCACAGTGTGCAGCCTGTCGGGCACTACGACCCTCCATATAACACAAACACTCAAGTAACTCCAAGGCAAGTACAGGTATGACTCACTCAATGTCCATGCTGGTGTGAATGACCTGACACATACCTCCCTGGACTACATGACATGAGATAGTAAGGAGCTCTCTGAGCATGTAGCCCAAGACAGTATGACCCTGACCTTGAGTAGCATCTCACCCTCACCAAGAATGATGCCACAATATCAAGGCACGATGATCCCTTCCAACAATTGACTGACATACTGGTGTCATTCGCAGGTGTGCCAATGCCTGTCATCTTGGGGTGGTATGCTGTACAAGCCACAATGCTTTGCTAGGGACAGCTTGCACCTGTCACCCCTGGCCTATTGGATTTTGGCGGAGGCTCTTGCTACACCCATAGTGCCTGTATTAGGCAAGGCTCATAAGGCAAACCCACATCCATTCATATCACAAAGGATGAGGAAGTAAGAGTGATGCTACTCAACACCAGAAGTCTAGACCTCAGGATACACGCACTCAAAACCCTACTTAGCATTATGGACATCGATATCTGTGCAGTAACATAAACCTGTTTCAGGTTTCCAGGAGCACACCAGCACTACCAAGTTATACCTGTTACCATTCTTGTCGGCCCCAACACTTGAACAAAGGAGGGGGAGTATCAATATTCAACGCAGATTCCCACACCTCCACATTGGTGGCAAAGTACCACATAGGTGTTAGGCCATTGAGTACAGAAGACGTAATTGGGGACCTGGGGAACAAACATGATAGCAGTCTGTCATTTGTCAACCACATGGCCAACGTGGATTGAAAGACATGTTATATAACCCAGCTAATCATGAGGGATTCACATGTATGGCAGGGGTGGTCATTGTGCCTCTTTACTCATCCATAATCAGGCCTATAATTGCATACAATGCACCTTTTGGGATGTACCTAACCAGACACCTACAGCAACTGGTACAGGACAACAGTACCTCATCAAGAGGATGAAATGGCTCAAACAGATGTCATATGCTGCCCAGTTAAAGGAAATCCAGCTGGACTAAGTGGCATACTGCCTGTTCAGAGGCAATCTGTGCCTGCCATATACAGCCATGTCCAACCCAGAAGTAATGAACATGCTGCACCTCAGGAAATCAGAGTCCCATACAGCCACATGCTCAGGAGACGTGAACCTCAGCACTGACATAAATAGGACATGCTGGAGGGGCATATTCCTAACCAAGAGGCTCCCTTCACTCTGTAATGAACTCACACTACAGGTTAGGCAGAGTCCCTCATTGACTCTCTTCCATAGGAATCTGGATGAATGGATGGAGATCATAGTTGTACCCCAGGTATCACTTCTATGTCACTGTTAGACAGAGGCACAGTATACTAACGTCGGACAAGGGCATAGCAGCATAACCTGTAATTGGGTGGCGAAAGACAAACACATTCTACTAGGCTTATCAATGCCCTAGGGCAAATAGCCTAGTATGAACCTATGAACCTATGTGTACTGCTATAGTACTTCTGCCATATGTTGCATGTGTGTGTGTTGTGGGGGATGCACAGGTAATGGCCAGATATTTCTGCACAGGCGACACGTCTGAAACACTCTGGGTGTTCATCCCTACATACTGGATGTGTGTTGCCATCCAACTCTGTGATGTGGACACACATTACTCAGCCTGGATATACTTATCCCAACAACACCACAAGCACAGTACACTACCTTGCTATGTATGCATGTAATTACACAGTTATTCACTAGTTATGACTGTGATGCTATCCATGCAGCCCATTGGGCCACTGGAAGCCACAACACACACTGCTGGCCCTTTTGCATATGCTTACCACAGACATCCCACATACTGCATGTACTGTGCACACACATATCTAACCCAGAACATATGCACACCACTTATTTATCCTGTCCAGTGGACTACAGATACAGGCACATTGTATAACAATAGCAGGAGGCTACTGCAGCACAGGGCAGATTCACATGAAGGCAAGGCATCTGTGGTCATCAGTGTTAAGATGCTTCACATTCACCAAATGCACAGATATTGGCAACATTGTTGCAGACAGTTTAGGTGCAGGTACCCCCCCCATTCTCCTACACATGTGGTATTAGTTATCACAGATGACTGTAACCTCCCTATCCTCTCACATGTCCAGGTGAGGGCCACCCTCAACATTGCAGAACACATAGCATCACTGTTACGAAATGATATCCCTGGATGTGTGCTACGTTCACCCCTAGAGGACATAGCACCACATGACAGACTTATATTAATCCCTGGCCATACTACAGGATATGTACCTGAACAGTGCCATACATACACAGTGGTCCCACATCAATGAGGAGTAACCTCTACTGACCCTGGTAACTACTGCATCATATGCACAACTGGCCTTGTGTTCTAAGCTATGGAAGTTTTAAGTATGGGCAACATGTACAGCAATATTACATATGTATATATTTCAGGACTATGTACACACAACCTATCTCATGGACATACCTATAGATAGTGAACTATGATACATTTGGAGGTGTCACAGTAAACACAGTATTAACCTGCTACTTTGCATTACCTGTGTTTGTGGCAGCTGTTGCTGTGTCAGTGGTGCTGCTTGCTTCTTGCTGTTTGCTGCTGCTGCTGCTGCTGGTTTTGCTGCTGGCTGCCTGTATATTTTTTTATTTCTCTCTCTGTCTCTCTCTCTCTTTCTCAGTAGGTTTGTGCAATGACTGTATTGCATGTGTGGAGTGTGGGTACTGAATGCTTTTGTAGGTATCTGCATAGGTCCATGTGATGGCCTCTGCACCAATTGTAAGGCAGCATTGGCTAATTGCATACAGCCAGTTGTGTACTGATTGCATGTCTCACTGTGATTTCAGGACAGTGCTATAAAAGGGTATGTGAGATAGGCGTTGCCCTTTCAGATTGTAAGGCATGGACCATGCTGGTATGCTGTTGAAAATGTTCTGTGAGTGTGAAGGTTAGTACATCTCTCATGCTTCATGCTGTGTTGTGAATTCAGGTTGCTGCATTTCTCCAACCTGTTCCCTGTAGTGAGTGTGTATGCATACTGACGCCTACGACTATATTTCATATGTATTGCTATATATACATATGTGTACATATACATACTTTCATATATGTACATTAGCTGACAATATTGGGTACAAGCTAACAATTTGCAGGGCTGTTTCTGTTAACACTACACTAGTATGGGAATCCAGTAATTGGGACAGTAAAAGTCTGCCTGACATGCTTTGGGTAGTACACATACTATATTGCCTTTATCTTCATTCCTACTATTACATGTTCCACTTATTTAGCACTATATTCCTGTATGAGAGTCATGGCTTACTGGTAGGTCATACAGACTAGTGTTACAATGGTCTCGTGGTAGGGCCTACTAGTATGCTTATATTTTGCTTTCAAATTGAGTATAGGGCCTATCAATCAGAGTGCTAGGGACACCTTTAAGCAGTTAAAATGGTTAGTAGGTCTCACAGGAGTCAGGCTGTGTTGCAGATTCTGGTTGCTGCATTTATCTTCACTGTTTCCTGTAGTGAGTGTGTATGGATACTGACACCTACCACTATATTTCATATGTATTATTATGTACAAGCTAACAATTAGCAGGGCTGTTACTGTTAACACTAAACTAGTATGGGAATACAGTCGTTCAGGCATTACAAATCTACCTGACATGCTTTGGGTAGTACACATCCTATATTACCTATATATTGATTCCTACTATTACATGTAAAATTTATTTCAGCACTATGTTCTTGTATGAGAGTTATGACTTAGTGGTAGGTCATACAGACTAGTGTTACCAAGGGGCTTGGAACTGACAGTAGGAATTATTTTCTTTCAAACTGAGTTTAGGACCTGGCAATCAAAGTGCTGAAGGCACCTTTACGCAGTTAAAAGGGTTATTAAGTCTCACAGGAGTCAGGCTGTGTTGTAGATTGTGGTTGCTGCATTTATTTTCACTGTTTCCTGTAGTGAGTGTGTGTGAATACTGACACCTACCACTATATTTCACATGTATTAATATATTTATATATATATATATATATATATATATATATATATATATATATATATATATATATATATATATATATATGTGTACATATAATACTTTCATATATGAACATTACCTCACATTATTATGTACAAGCTAACGATTAGCAGGGCTGTTTCCGTGAACACTAAACTAGTGTGGGAATCCAGTAATTCAGGCATTAAAATCTACCTGACATGCTTTGGGTAGTACACATCCTATATTACCTTTCTATTGATTCCTAGTATTACATGTTATATTTATTTTAGCACTATGTTCTTGTATGAAAGTCATGGCTTAGTGGTAGGTCATACAGTCTAGTGTTACCAGAGTCCTGGGTTCAAGACTGACAGTGGGAATTTATTTTTCTTTCGAAATGTGTACAAGACCTGTCAATCAAAAGTGCCAAAGGCACTTTTAAGCATTTAAAACCAGGTCTGCGCTCGTTTGCGCGGAGCTCACACATGCGCACCGCCAGTTAGCTTGTGGGAGTGTCGCGCAAACAGTGTGCGCTGGGTTACACCTTAATTGGCTAGTAACACACATGTTAACCGTAGCGCAGCTGGTTGCACACAGTTTGAGCCTGTTGAACCAGTCCTTAGCTATGGGCAAGCTGTTTGCAGTTTGTGAAACACTACTTAGCTACGGGCACTCAGTCTCACTGCAGTTTAGTTATCAGTACATTTCTAAAGATTTTTATTATTGTATTACTTGCAAATATATGCTCCATTTCATTCCATTTTACAAAAGAAAATACTTTTACATTTGTACAATACTGTCTGGGGCCTTTTTAGTGCTTATTTACAAAAAAAAATGGTTGTTGTGTGGGCTCGAACCTTGCCTGCCTGCTCTCAAGCCGACAACTCTACCGCTATGCTATTACTTCTTGGCTTACTTTGCATATTTAGTTCTTATATCCTTTTCCACTTATTGCTAACTGCAGTTGCGCTAGTAGCACACCCGCGCACATGAGTGCACACAGTAGCAAACATTTACGGGATTTAAAAAAAATAAAACAGTTTTTATTTTCATTTTACAACATCTGTTCACTTTTTACATTGCTGGTCTGTGGGGGCATGTGTTGTGTAGTGTGGTTATTCACATTTCCATGGCTTCCCTCGTGGCTGTTTACTTTCAGCCATTCTAGACTTCTGGGGGCGTGTCTACAGACATGCCCCCTACTCTCTTACACGGACCGTGTAAGAGTTACAGTGTGATTCAGCATGCCTCATGCACCTCATGCATATGCATGACATGCTGACATCACACCGTTTAACTGCAGCCTCTGTGTAAGAGTTATAACTCTTACACGGAGGCTTCCTGAATCCTGCCCTGTGACTTTGAGCAAGTCACTTAACCAGAAACTGCTCCTGGGCCGAGTCTCAAAAAGGTCTATGGAGATCAGTGATAAATGGGGGTATATCCAACAAAATGTTGCATTCTACTAGGGTGTTTACTCAGTAGAGTACTGTGAAAGAGAAAAAAATTCGCCCAGTCATTTTGTAAGAGATTATTTTTTCATACTTACAAGCAAAACCACATTAAAACGAATGAGTGAGTGATAGTGCCTGCATGAATAATAAAGATGTGCTACAAGAAATAACTATTAAGTTAGAATACCCAAATAGTCTCATGTTAATATTAAGTAATATATATTAGAATAAGTGCAAATAATATTTATTTACTTATTTGACATTTGTTAACCAGGAAAGTCCAACTGGGTAGAGATTACCCATTTTCAGTGTGGAGATATGGGTAGAAAGGTTCCACATAAAGACAGTCAGAGAAGAATAACTTCATAAAACACAATGAACAATGAGAAATTACATATGAGGATAAGCAACAAAATAAAAAATACATAACTAGATACAGGATTTACTAGCAAGATTATTCATACTATTTAGTACTAATTATAATTGATGCAAAGGGTATAGATTGACTAGGGGAAGGAGAGGAAAAACATAATAGAATAAGAAAGTATAAAGGTAGAAAGTTCTAGACTACAAGGTTGTAGACTTATGGTAACCAGTATGACAGGAACAGGGATATAAACTGGAAGAGTGGGAAGTGTGTAGGGCAAGAGGGTATTAAATACAATAGCTAGGTAGAAGAAGGAGAAGAACATGAGCATTTCCAGGATTTGGAGATCTTTTTTAAGGAGGGTCTTGAGAGTTTGGGAATGAGGAACTTGCATAATAGATAGTGGCAAGTTGTTCCAGGAATTGGTTACACAGTAAGAGTAGAGACAAAGACTACTTGACCTCAGTGGTTTATAAATAGGTAGAAGTTGTTTGTCAGAAGAGCGTAGTTCCTAATGAGGAAGATAGTATTGTAAAATGGAGGAGATGGCAGGAGAAACTTAAGGGTTGTTGAATATTTTATGAATTAGTAGTAGCTGGTTCATGTGTAGTTGGAGGGGAAGTTCAAGCCAGTTAAGCAGTTTAATAGATAGGCAGTGATGTGACTTGTGGGGTTTACCTGTAGCAAATTTTGCTATTTTGTTGTAGCATTGGCTAAGTTTTGTTTTCAGAGAGGAGTTAAGATTAGTTAGAATAGGGGAAGCATAAACAAGGGAAGGTAAGAGATATGCGGTAGCAAGTTTAGGTTTAGTAGAGTTGGATAGGAATTATTTAGCCCTATATAACATGCCACGTTTTTGATAGGTCGATTAGATAATGTTATTTATGTGTAAGTCACATTTCAGATTATCAAGAATAGTGACACCTAGTAGTTTAGAACGAGGGATGACATTGATTACATTATTGCTTAGTGATGAAAATCTGAAGTTTAGTTTGCCAAGAGAATGTTGTTGTGGAAAGAATAATAGGAGTTATGTCTTTTTTGGGATTAAGAAAGAGCTGATTATTGATAAGCTATGCTTTGATGGAGTTAAAGACATCTTGTGTAAAAGTTTGTAGTTGAGTAAGGTTGTTACAGGAGCTGATTAGAACAGAGTCATCAGCATACTGGATTAGAGTTGCATATTTAGAGGCAGATGAAATATTGTTAATAAATATATTAAACAGGAGAGACCATAGGATAAAGCCCTGTGGAACAAAAGTGATGACTGGTAGATAAGGTAATTGAGTGCAAACCCATTTGATGAACTGATGTCTGCTAGATAAATAACTGGAGAACCAAAGTATGCTATTGACAGTAGAACCAAGGAAAGAAAGTTGTGATAAGAGTCTAGGATGAGCGACAATATCAAAAGCTTTAGATATATTGAGGAAAAGGGATGAGACAAACTTACCCATGTCTCTGGCTTTGTTGACTGAATCAATGAAAGATCGTAAAAACACGAACTCTGGAACCAAACAGGACAAGTAAAATAACGCTCTTTATTTCAGGAATCACGTTTTCGCTCCCACAACTGTAGAAGCTTCCTCAGTTAATACAAATTTAATTACTTAACAATTCCTTTTATATGCATTAAATCATGATGTCATTTCCTTTTATTTTAAAGCCACAAGCCCACCGCAAAATTGCCATAGGGTGGGTAAAGACATCATTTCATTCAAAAGGTGACACTTCATGCTTTTCCTAACAGTTCCATCATCCCACATTTATAATATATTACAGTACAGATTTAATAATCAGCATTTTCATTATATAAATCAATTAAAATTTTTTTTTTTTTTTTTTTTTTTTTTTTTTTTTTTGAAAGATAAAAGAGCTGTGGTGGTACTATGTGCAGGTCTGAAACCATGCTGGGTAGGAGATAGTAAATTGTTTTCAAGTAAGTGGTAAAGGAGTTGGTTGTGGATGCATTTTCAAGAATTTTGGATAATGGTGACAGTATAGCAATAGGCCTATAGTTAGATATTTCAGTAGTAATTCCCACCCTTGTGAAGTGGGATAATGAAGAACTTCATCCAGAGGGATAGGACATAAGTTATGTTGATAGATTTATTAATGAGTAAAGAGACAGGGTAGACTAAGAAATTAGTGGTGATTTTTAGAAATTTACTGTGAAGATTGTCAGCAGAAAGAGAGCAAGGTCTGAGTTTGCTAAATAGTTTTTTGATAAGAGATGTTGGCACAGGTTTGAGGGAGAATGAAGATTGGGAGGAGGTTGTAGGGGATGGAAAGTTAGTAGAGGTAGAGGAGAAGCTGTTGGCAATGGTGGAGATGCTTTCTGTAAAGTAGGAATTAAATAAGGAAGCTGTCAGAGTTAGTGCAGTTGGTGGAGGGTTGTGGTACTGAGTTAGTTCCACGGTAATTAATGTTTTTGATAGATTGCCAGAATTAATTTGGATTGGATGTAGTGGTATGTTGAGGGTCTAAGTCATATAGTTTTTTGTCTCTGTTTATGTGTTTCTTAACTAGATTATGCAGTTCTTTATAGTGAATCAGCTGGTAAGAGATTTTTGGTTCAGGTATGTTTTCCCTCTTATGTCTTACCTCTGTCACGCATAATGGATTTAGTGTGTGATTAGTGAATGATGAGAGCCAAGGAGAGAATTTAGATTTGATTATTTTCCTTCTGGGGGGAGCTTGGCTATTTATTGTATTCAGGAATATAGAGCTGGACTTTTCAACTGCTTCAACAAGGGATAGGTATTTAAGGAAGAACCATTGTAAACAGCTTAAAATATTGGTAAATATAAGTGGGTTGAAGTTTGTTAGATCATTGGTGGTTTTATAACTATGTTGTTTGTGAGGCTGAGAGATAAGTCTGGTGGTAAAGGTGGGATGATGATCACTAATAGCATCAGGAAGTATTGTAGATTAAATAACATTATTCGGGATTGTAAATTAAATAACGTTATTCGGGTGGGAGACTAAAATCCAGTCTAAGACAGAGCCAGTTTGGTTGGATTTATTGATATAGGTGAGGTAATGTATTAATTGAGAAACACCAATCAGATTGATACTAGTAGTGGTGAAATGTGTGAAAAGTTTAAGTCAGTCAGTGTTAACATCCTCTAGGATTATGGTTTCATGAGAAATGTTGGATGAAGCCAAGGATAATATGTCTTCTAGAGTAGATAAATTGTTGCCAGGAGGAACGTAGAGAGCAATAATGAAGATGGTTTTGTGTTTGTTTAACGTAAAGTTTGAGATAATTAGTTTAGCATTGTTGAAGGTGGGAAAGAGCTGGTTTTAGGAGGTAAGGGAATAATGTGTCGCATAGACTATGGTGACATCTACAGCTTTTTTATTAAGATGATCTGTTCTTAGCATATTAAAACCTGGGGGAAGTATTTCAGAGTCTTTGATGTGGGGTTTAAGCTAGGTGTCTGTGATGACAATTATGTCAGGGCAATACTGGTAAATCCAAGCATGGAATTCTGTAAGTGTTATAGATACTGTGCATATTTATAGAAGAAAATTTAACTTTAGTGAGACTTAAATAGAGGATGTCCCTGGATTAGGATGAATATCTCCAAATAGTAGAAAGAAGATATTGAACAAGTGAAATAAACGAGTTTTAGTTGAGGAATTATAAGAAACGAGTTTGGTGTTAGGTAGGGGGCTGGAGTAGGCAAATATTTTAAGTTTAACAAAGAGTATGGGAGAGATTTGAAAGAGGTTAGGTGTAATAGGTAAGGAGTAATGAGCAGAGTGATAGTATTGAGAGGAACTACAAGTGGGAGATATAGGCCTAGGTGGCATTGGGATAAGGTAGGATGAGAGAGAAGAAAGACAGAAAAGGAGTATGGTGAGCAGACTTAGGAGAATCATGGTGAAGTAGGGAGGGGAGTAATGTTGTGTAACAAATGTGTTGTGTAACAAATGAATGTTGTATATATATAGAGATAGTAGTAGTAACAAGATAGTAATAGTGAAGTGAGAGAGTAGAATAGAATTGTAGTAGGGGTTTTGGGAAGTTGAATTTGAAGAGGAAGAGAAGTAGAGTATTGAAAGATAAGATGCTTTATTTAGAGGAAGATTACCGACTATGGTAGATGAGGAGGGTGAAGTAAAGTTATAAGGTGGAAGAACAGACAACAGAAATGTGGCTAAAATAGTAATGCTAATGCTAAAAAAATAAGGTTTATATATATAGGGTGTGAAATACAAAGTATGTATCAGGGGAAGGTTGGTCAAAAAGAGTAGACTAATGGAGGTGAGATGGAAGATGTCAGGAGGGGGAGTGGTACGTAAGAGTGATGGCTGGAACTGAGAGGAAGTGATGTCAGAAGGGAAGTGATTTGTTGGCTATAAATGTGAGGGGATGGATGAGATTTGGGGGTAGGGTAGGAGAGTACAGTGAGCCTGCACAAAGCACAGGTGAATGGAGTGGGTAGAGATCCAGAGAGAGAAGTGTTGTACAGCCCTGTAAGTCCAATAGAAACAATCTGTGAGGAAAGCAGTAAAAATTCTGAAGTAGGAAATTTCTTATATGTGCAAGAGAATCAGCAAAATGGTAAAACACACTGTCACATTAAGCTTGACAGGGCACTGATTATTGCAAATGGGAGAAGCATAAGAAACTGGACAGAAGCAATGTGTTAGCTAGTAATTATGTGTCCACTGAGATTAAAGAGAGTCTGAGAGAAAGACAGATGAAAAGGGGTTGAAAGTGCTTTAGTAAATACGTATTCACTAGTCAAGTTTGTTTTAGGATAGAAATGCAGGTGCTAACTAGAAATTTGTGTCAGGATTTTATTCTAGAAATAAAGAGACAACATCGTTAAAGCTAAGTTGTCCTTAGGTAGTGAAGGGCCAGCTAAAATTAGGACTAGCAGGGCACTCTAAATATGTGCGAGTGTACACGCTCGTCTTCAGTGTAGGATTCACAGAATACAACTCAGAAGATAATAAGAACTTCTCGGGCAAGATAAAAAATGAACAGAAACCAATTAGTATAAATTGGAAATACAGCAAATACAGCAAATTAAGCATTCACCTACACAAGTTCAGTTAAGGGCATTTGCCAGTGGAATAAAATATTTAAATAGTTGAGCTATATCCAAGCCAAGACTGAGTCTTTACTGCCAGGGGTGGTAAAAGCACATTGCCTAAGTCAGACACTGATGGGGCTTCTTGTAAAGGGCAGGTACTAAAAGAGGACAAAGCTGAAAAATGAAGGAAGAATATGAAAAAAACAGTTGCATAACATGTTTTGGAGATGGAGGGGAAAGTAGCTAGGTAAGGAAGGCACAGACAACAACTTAGGATTTGTCAAGTGTAAGGAACAAATAGCATTATCAGCAATTAAAACTGTACAGACATTTCAATGCATCCGTATTCCCTACACTTGTGCATCAAGAGTTACAAGCATCAATAACCTGGATAAACATTTGTAACAGAACACAGAAGAAACCATAGAAATACAAGAACTCTAAAATGCAGACCTTTTCATTTTCCATATAGCAGTATCCAGGCACAATATAAAAACAAAATAGGGGCCACATTCAGTTACTTAACACAAGGCTACTTACAAAAAAGAGAGAGTGGATAATAAGACATGGCTGACAAATACAGTTGGTACTCTACTAGGCAATAGAAATAGAGTGGGCTTGCTGTTAATTAGTATTGGAGTTACTGCGGGTTTCTACACCCATCATTTTACTAAACAAGATGGTGTTTGTATTTTAATATATATGCTGGCACTGACTGTAACATTAAGAGTATACAACATGTGCAAATGGTTTTAGAACAAGGTGTAAAACATAAAAAAGTGCAAATTAAATACAACAGTATACCTACTGAGTGTGCACACTCTCTAAGACATGAAGGTGGGGGGAATCCTGTGCCTACTACAGCAGTTTGAAAAAATGTCACCAGGTACAAATAGGTTATAAAGGGTACAGTGCATTCTAGGAAAGACGACAAGGGAAGTAAAATAATGTGGGTGGAGATGAAAAAGGAGGGACCAGAGAGAGGTATCCTGCAACCAGGTAAGTCTAACAGAATTATTTTAGTATGCTGTTGCAGTAAGATTCAGAGAAGATATTTGTTGGGTTTGCTTAGATATCATTCAATATGGTGAGTTATTAATTATGGAAAACTGCTGTCACATTGTAAATGGAATAATGTGAAGTATTAGACAATGATTAAAATGTTTTAGTCTGGCAAAACATTATTACTTTTAAGTTAAACATATTAAAAACTCTAAAATGTTCATATGAGTTAATAAATGTTTGCATTTATCAGGCATTGAGGATGGTATTTACCGAGACTTTTATAATTTACAAAACCTGTTAAAGTATTAATCATGTAACACTATTTATACAAGTTCAATAAAAAATAGTATAGTATGATGTTTGCGGATGATATTGTGATTTGTAGTGAGAGTAGGATACAAGCTGAGGAGACCCTGGAGAGGTGGAGATATACTGTAGAGAGGAGAGGAATGAAGGTCATCAGGACTAAGAGAGAATATATGTGTGTGAAAGCGAGGTAGGACAGAGGAATGGTGAGGACGCAGGGAGTAGAGTTGGTGAAGGTGGATGAGTTTAAATACTTGGGATCAACAGTTTAGAGTAATGAAGAGTGTGTAAGAGAGGTGAAGAAGAGAGTGCATTTAGAGGGAGTGGGTGGGGAAGAGTGTCAGGAGTGATTTGTGACAGGTGGGTACCAGTAAGAGTGAAAGGGAAGGTCTACAAGATGGTAGTGAGACCAGCTATGGTATATGGGTTGGAGATGGTGGCACCGATGAAAAGACAGGAGTCAGAGCTGGAGGTGGCAGAGTTAAAGATGTTAAGATTTGTACTGGGTGTGATGAGGATGGACAGGGTTAGAAATTAGTATATTAGAGGGTCAGGTCAGGTTGGACAGTTTGGAGACAAAGCCAGAGAGGTGAGATTGCATTGGTTTGGACATGTGCTGAGGAGGGATGCTGGGTATATTGGGAGAAGGATGCTAAAGATGGAGCTGCCAGGTAAGAGGAAAAGAGGAAGGCTTAAGATAAGGTTTATGGATGTGGTGAGAGAGGACACGCAGGTGGTTGGTGTGACAGAGCAAGATGCAGAGGACAGGAAGAAATGGAAACAGATGCTCCGCTGTGGTGACCCCTAACAGGAGTAGCTGAAAGAAAAAGAAGACTGACAGTACTTTCACAGACTGTATAATTAACTTGTAGAATATGGTGATATATTACCATATCAAAATGACAAAATTCTAGGAAAATATTGTTATGTAATATAAATGTATACTTTTTTTGTTTCCATGAATTATTTTTCTTCCTATAGGTGCCACTAATATACATTATTTAGATAATGAAAAATTTGATGAACAATTGTATGAAAAGGTCAATATCAAATGTGAGTTGGCCTGTAGTGGAGTATTGATTAAGTGTAGGAGAAAATTGATTAGAACAGACAAGAAAATAATAAATGATGCTGATAAGGTAGAATTCAGAGATCTTTTGTTATATCTGATCATGGATATATAGCAGAATATGATAAAGAGTTTATGCCTCATTTGTAAACTTGTGTTAATCTAAGGTCTTATGCTCTTGCTTTTGTTGTGATCTGTTCTTATATAAAATATCTGGGAGTAAATAATGTAATAATCCTTAATAAAAAAAACAAATAAGCAGCAAATGACAATATACTTGTTGAAATTATGTAGAACGTGACATAACATAGGGCAGGATTCACGAAGGCTTGCACGGAGTGTAAGAGACGTGTAACACTCCATGCAAGCCTCGCGATCCAGGAACAGCCCTAAACTCCGTGTAAGAGACCAGCTAAAACGTCTCTTACATGGACTGGGCGTGGACATGCGAAATACCTCACTTGCAGCCGAAATGTATGCAAATGAGGTATATTAGCGATCCACGAAGCAGAAACCAGCCCGTGTAAGAGGCGTTTTTAGCTGCAGAAATGTACTCAGTTGACAACTGAGCACGTTTCTGCAAATTTCTAATGGAGCCATGTCAGCTCCAAATAAAGAGGTGCGAGTGTCAGGCAGCATGCCAATGGCTAAATATGTGGCCATTGGCAAGGTAACCCGATGCAAAAATAATAAAAATATAATTTTTGCAGCCCCGCGCAAATGGGCTGCGCTGTATAAAACATAAAAATGAAGGTTATAAACCCACAAATGTGGGTTTTATGCAATACATGGAATGACAATGCAGGGATCAGCAGACCAAAAACAACATGGCCACCATGTAGTGGTTGCTAAGGGGGGAAGCTGAGTGTAAGAAATGTAACTAAGCATTAGTAGGCAATCTCATGTAAATGAGGGTTAGGATACTGAATCTCACAGTCACATAGCAAATGAGCACAGTCTGAGTAGTGTAAGAGATACATAAGGGGGAGGAATAGAGTAGGAGATAGGTGACATCACGGGGGGAATGGTGGAAAGAAATGCAGTTCATTGGAGGTCAGTGTAACATGACAGATGACAGACACAGATCAGGGAAAGAGGAGTGCCACAAGATAAGTGTGGGAAGTCAAGAAATGGAAGGTGTACACTGTTACTTACACTAAAGTTTCCTGCTGGGCGTGCATGCGCACGCAATGCGCCATGAAGCACGGAGGTAGGGCAGTTGAAATAAAAATACATAACTAGATACAGGATTTACTAGCAAGATTATTCATACTATTTAGTACTAATTATAATTGATGCAAAGGGTATAGATTGACTAGGGGAAGGAGAGGAAAAACATAATAGAATAAGAAAGTATAAAGGTAGAAAGTTCTAGACTACAAGGTTGTAGACTTATGGTAACCAGTATGACAGGAACAGGGATATAAACTGGAAGAGTGGGAAGTGTGTAGGGCTAGAGAGTATTAAATACAATAGCTAGGTAGAAGAAGGAGAAGAACATGAGCATTTCCAGGATTTGGAGATCTTTTTTAAGGAGGGTCTTGAGAGTTTGGGAATGAGGAACTTGCATAATAGATAGTGGCAAGTTGTTCCAGGAATTGGTTACACAGTAAGAGTAGAGACAAAGACTACTTGACCTCAGTGGTTTATAAATAGGTAGAAGTTGTTTGTCAGAAGAGCGTAGTTCCTAATGAGGAAGATAGTATTGTAAAATGGAGGAGATGGCAGGAGAAACTTAAGGGTTGTTGAATATTTTATGAATTAGTAGTAGCTGGTTCATGTGTAGTTGGAGGGGAAGTTCAAGCCAGTTAAGCAGTTTAATAGATAGGCAGTGATGTGACTTGTGGGGTTTACCTGTAGCAAATTTTGCTATTTTGTTGTAGCATTGGCTAAGTTTAGTTTTCAGAGAGGAGTTAAGATTAGTTAGAATAGGGGAAGCATAAACAAGGGAAGGTAAGAGATATGCGGTAGCAAGTTTAGGTTTAGTAGAGTTGGATAGGAATTATTTAGCCCTATATAACATGCCACGTTTTTGATAGGTCGATTAGATAATGTTATTTATGTGTAAGTCACATTTCAGATTATCAAGAATAGTGACACCTAGTAGTTTAGAACGAGGGATGACATTGATTACATTATTGCTTAGTGATGAAAATCTGAAGTTTAGTTTGCCAAGAAAATGTTGTTGTGGAAAGAATAATAGGAGTTATGTCTTTTTTGGATTAAGAAAGAGCTGATTATTGATAAGCTATGCTTTGATGGAGTTAAAGACATCTTGTGTAAAAGTTTGTAGTTGAGTAAGGTTGTTACAGGAGCTGATTAGAACAGAGTCATCAGCATACTGGATTAGAGTTGCATATTTAGAGGCATATGAAATATTGTTAATAAATATATTAAACAGGAGAGACCATAGGATAAAGCCCTGTGGAACAAAAGTGATGACTGGTAGATAAGGTAATTGAGTGCAAACCCATTTGATGAAATGATGTCTGCTAGATAAATAACTGGAGAACCAAAGTATGCTATTGACAGTAGAACCAAGGAAAGAAAGTTGTGATAAGAGTCTAGGATGAGCGACAATATCAAAAGCTTTAGATATATTGAGGAAAAGGGATGAGACAAACTTACCCATGTCTCTGGCTTTGTTGACTGAATCAATATCAGAAAAACACGAACTCTGGAACCAAACAGGACAAGTAAAATAGCGCTCTTTATTTCGGAAATCACGCTACCCCACAACTGTAGCTAGAAGCTTTCCTCATTTAATACAAATTTGAGTACTTAACAATTATATTTATATGCATGATGTCACTTTGTCTTTTCCTTTTATTTTAAAGCCACCAAACCCACACACATAAAATTGCCATAGGGGCACTAAAGACATCATTCATTCAAAAGGTGACACTTCATACTTTTAATACAGTTCCATCATCCCATTTATAATATATTTTAGTACAGATTTAATTTGAAAGATAAAAGAGCTGTGGTGGTACTATGTGCAGGTCTGAAACCATGCTGGGTAGGAGATAGTAGATTGTTTTCAAGTAAGTGGTAAAGGAGTTGGTTGTGGATGCATTTTCAAGAATTTTGGATAATGGTGACAGTATAGCAATAGGCCTATAGTTAGATATTTCAGTAGTAATTCCCACCCTTGTGAAGTGGGATAATGAAGAACTTCATCCAGAGGGATAGGACATAAGTTATGTTGATAGATTTATTAATGAGTAAAGAGACAGGGTAGACTAAGAAATTAGTGGTGATTTTTAGAAATTTACTGTGAAGATTGTCAGCAGAAAGAGAGCAAGGTCTGAGTTTGCTAAGTAGTTTTTTGATAAGAGATGTTGGCACAGGTTTGAGGGAGAATGAAGATTGGGAGGAGGTTGTAGGGGATGGAAAGTTAGTAGAGGTAGAGGAGAAGCTGTTGGCAATGGTGGAGATGCTTTCTGTAAAGTAGGAATTAAATAAGGAAGCTGTCAGAGTTAGTGCAGTTGGTGGAGGGTTGTGGTACTGAGTTAGTTCCACGGTAATTAATGTTTTTGATAGATTGCCAGAATTAATTTGGATTGGATGTAGTGGTATGTTGAGGGTCTAAGTCATATAGTTTTTTGTCTCTGTTTATGTGTTTCTTAACTAGATTATGCAGTTCTTTATAGTTAATCAGCTGGTAAGAGATTTTTGGTTCAGGTATGTTTTCCCTCTTATGTCTTACCTCTGTCACGCATAATGGATTTAGTGTGTGATTAGTGAATGATGAGAGCCAAGGAGAGAATTTAGATTTGATTATTTTCCTTCTGGGGGGAGCTTGGCTATTTATTGTATTCAGGAATATAGAGCTGGACTTTTCAACTGCTTCAACAAGGGATAGGTATTTAAGGAAGAACCATTGTAAACAGCTTAAAATATTGGTAAATATAAGTGGGTTGAAGTTTGTTAGATCATTGGTGGTTTTATAACTATGTTGTTTGTGAGGCTGAGAGATAAGTCTGGTGGTAAAGGTGGGATGATGATCACTAATAGCATCAGGAAGTATTGTAGATTAAATAACATTATTCGGGATTGTAAATTAAATAACGTTATTCGGGTGGGAGACTAAAATCCAGTCTAAGACAGAGCCAGTTTGGTTGGATTTATTGATATAGGTGAGGTAATGTATTAATTGAGAAACACCAATCAGATTGATACTAGTAGTGGTGAAATGTGTGAAAAGTTTAAGTCAGTCAGTGTTAACATCCTCTAGGATTATGGTTTCATGAGAAATGTTGGATGAAGCCAAGGATAATATGTCTTCTAGAGTAGATAAATTGTTGCCAGGAGGAACGTAGAGAGCAATAATGAAGATGGTTTTGTGTTTGTTTAATGTAAAGTTTGAGATAATTAGTTTAGCATTGTTGAAGGTGGGAAAGAGCTGGTTTTAGGAGGTAAGGGAATAATGTGTCGCATAGACTATGGTGACATCTACAGCTTTTTTATTAAGATGATCTGTTCTTAGCATATTAAAACCTGGGGGAAGTATTTCAGAGTCTTTGATGTGGGGTTTAAGCTAGGTGTCTGTGATGACAATTATGTCAGGGCAATACTGGTAAATCCAAGCATGGAATTCTGTAAGTGTTATAGATACTGTGCATATTTATAGAAGAAAATTTAAGTTTAGTGAGACTTAAATAGAGGATGTCCCTGGATTAGGATGAATATCTCCAAATAGTAGAAAGAAGATATTGAACAAGTGAAATAAACGAGTTTTAGTTGAGGAATTATAAGAAACGAGTTTGGTGTTAGGTAGGGGGCTGGAGTAGGCAAATATTTTAAGTTTAACAAAGAGTATGGGAGAGATTTGAAAGAGGTTAGGTGTAATAGGTAAGGAGTAATGAGCAGAGTGATAGTATTGAGAGGAACTACAAGTGGGAGATATAGGCCTAGGTGGCATTGGGATAAGGTAGGATGAGAGAGAAGAAAGACAGAAAAGGAGTATGGTGAGCAGACTTAGGAGAATCATGGTGAAGTAGGGAGGGGAGTAATGTTGTGTAACAAATGTGTTGTGTAACAAATGAATGTTGGATATATATAGAGATAGTAGTAGTAACAAGATAGTAATAGTGAAGTGAGAGAGTAGAATAGAATTGTAGTAGGGGTTTTGGGAAGTTGAATTTGAAGAGGAAGAGAAGTAGAGTATTGAAAGATAAGATGCTTTATTTAGAGGAAGATTACCGACTATGGTAGATGAGGAGGGTGAAGTAAAGTTATAAGGTGGAAGAACAGACAACAGAAATGTGGCTAAAATAGTAATGCTAATGCTAAAAAAATAAGGTTTATATATATAGGGTGTGAAATACAAAGTATGTATCAGGGGAAGGTTGGACAAAAAGAGTAGACTAATGGAGGTGAGATGGAAGATGTCAGGAGGGGGAGTGGTACGTAAGAGTGATGGCTGGAACTGAGAGGAAGTGATGTCAGAAGGGAAGAGATTTGTTGGCTATAAATGTGAGGGGATGGATGAGATTTGGGGGTAGGGTAGGAGAGTACAGTGAGCCTGCACAAAGCACAGGTGAATGGAGTGGGTAGAGATCCAGAGAGAGAAGTGTTGTACAGCCCTGTAAGTCCAATAGAAACAATCTGTGAGGAAAGCAGTAAAAATTCTGAAGTAGGAAATTTCTTATATGTGCAAGAGAATCAGCAAAATGGTAAAACACACTGTCACATTAAGCTTGACAGGGCACTGATTATTGCAAATGGGAGAAGCATAAGAAACTGGACAGAAGCAATGTGTTAGCTAGTAATTATGTGTCCACTGAGATTAAAGAGAGTCTGAGAGAAAGACAGATGAAAAGGGGTTGAAAGTGCTTTAGTAAATACGTATTCACTAGTCAAGTTTGTTTTAGGATAGAAATGCAGGTGCTAACTAGAAATTTGTGTCAGGATTTTATTCTAGAAATAAAGAGACAACATTGTTAAAGCTAAGTTGTCCTTAGGTAGTGAAGGGCCAGCTAAAATTAGGACTAGCAGGGCACTCTAAATATGTGAAAGTGTACACGCCTGTCTTCAGTGTAGGATTCACAGAATACAACTCAGAAGATAATAAGAACTTCTCGGGCAAGATAAAAAATGAACAGAAACCAATTAGTATAAATTGGAAATACAGCAAATACAGCAAATTAAGCATTCACCTACACAAGTTCAGTTAAGGGCATTTGCCAGTGGAATAAAATATTTAAATAGTTGAGCTATATCCAAGCCAAGACTGAGTCTTTACTGCCAGGGGTGGTAAAAGCACATTGCCTAAGTCAGACACTGATGGGGCTTCTTGTAAAGGGCAGGTACTAAAAGAGGACAAAGCTGAAAAATGAAGGAAGAATATGAAAAAAACAGTTGCATAACATGTTTTGGAGATGGAGGGAAAGTAGCTAGGTAAGGAAGGCACAGACAACAACTTAGGATTTGTCAAGTGTAAGGAACAAATAGCATTATCAGCAATTCAAACTGTACAGACATTTCAATGCATCCGTATTCCCTACACTTGTGCATCAAGAGTTACAAGCATCAATAACCTGGATAAGCATTTGTAACAGAACACAGAAGAAACCATAGAAATACAAGAACTTTAAAATGCAGACCTTTTCATTTTCCATATAGCAGTATCCAGGCACAATATAAAAACAAAATAGGGGCCACATTCAGTTACTTAACACAAGGCTACTTACAAAAAAGATAGAGTGGATAATAAGACATGGCTGACAAATACAGTTGGTACTCTACTAGGCAATAGAAATAGAGTGGGCTTGCTGTTAATTAGTATTGGAGTTACTGCGGGTTTCTACACCCAACATTTTACTAAACAAGATGGTGTTTGTATTTTAATATATATGCTGGCACTGACTGTAACATTAAGAGTATACAACATGTGCAAATGGTTTTAGAACAAGGTGTAAAACATAAAAAAGTGCAAATTAAATACAACAGTATACCTACTGAGCGTGCACACTCTCTAAGACATGAAGGTGGGGGGAATCTTGTGCCTACTACAGCAGTTTGAAAAAATGTCACCAGGTACAAATAGGTTATAAAGGGTACAGTGCATTCTAGGAAAGACGACAAGGGAAGTAAAATAATGTGGGTGGAGATGAAAAAGGAGGGACCAGAGAGAGGTATCCTGCAACCAGGTAAGTCTAACAGAATTATTTTAGTATGCTGTTGCAGTAAGATTCAGAGAAGATATTTGTTGGGTTTGCTTAGATATCATTCAATATGGTGAGTTATTAATTATGGAAAACTGCTGTCACATTGTAAATGGAATAATGTGAAGTATTAGACAATGATTAAAATGTTTTAGTCTGGCAAAACATTATTACTTTTAAGTTAAACATATTAAAAACTCTAAAATGTTCATATGAGTTAATAAATGTTTGCATTTATCAGGCATTGAGGATGGTATTTACCGAGACTTTTATAATTTACAAAACCTGTTAAAGTATTAATCATGTAACACTATTTATACAAGTTCAATAAAAAATAGTATAGTATGATGTTTGCAGATGATATTGTGATTTGTAGTGAGAGTAGGGTACAAGTTGAGGAGACCCTGGAGAGGTGGAGATATACTGTAGAGAGGAGAGGAATGAAGGTCATCAGGACTAAGAGAGAATATATGTGTGTGAAAGCGAGGTAGGACAGAGGAATGGTGAGGACGCAGGGAGTAGAGTTGGTGAAGGTGGATGAGTTTAAATACTTGTGATCAACAGTTTAGAGTAATGAAGAGTGTGTAAGAGAGGTGAAGAAGAGAGTGCATTTAGAGGGAGTGGGTGGGGAAGAGTGTCAGGAGTGATTTGTGACAGGTGGGTACCAGTAAGAGTGAAAGGGAAGGTCTACAAGATGGTAGTGAGACCAGCTATGGTATATGGGTTGGAGATGGTGGCACCGATGAAAAGACAGGAGTCAGAGCTGGAGGTGGCAGAGTTAAAGATGTTAAGATTTGTACTGGGTGTGATGAGGATGGACAGGGTTAGAAATTAGTATATTAGAGGGTCAGGTCAGGTTGGACAGTTTGGAGACAAAGCCAGAGAGGTGAGATTGCATTGGTTTGGACATGTGCTGAGGAGGGATGCTGGGTATATTGGGAGAAGGATGCTAAAGATGGAGCTGCCAGGTAAGAGGAAAAGAGGAAGGCTTAAGATAAGGTTTATGGATGTGGTGAGAGAGGACACGCAGGTGGTTGGTGTGACAGAGCAAGATGCAGAGGACAGGAAGAAATGGAAACAGATGCTCCGCTGTGGTGACCCCTAACAGGAGTAGCTGAAAAAAAAAGAAGAAGACTGACAGTACTTTCACAGACTGTATAATTAACTTGTAGAATATGGTGATATATTACCATATCAAAATGACAAAATTCTAGGAAAATATTGTTATGTAATATAAATGTATGCTTTTTTTGTTTCCATGAATTATTTTTCTTCCTATAGGTGCCACTAATATACATTATTTAGATAATGAAAAATTTAATGAACAATTGTATGAAAAGGTCAATATCAAATGTGAGTTGGCCTGTAGTGGAGTATTGATTAAGTGTAGGAGAAAATTGATTAGAACAGACAAGAAAATAATAAATGATGCTGATAAGGTAGAATTCAGAGATCTTTTGTTATATCTGATCATGGATATATTTTTCTGATCATGGATATATAGCAGAATATGATAAAGAGTTTATGCCTCATTTGTAAACTTGTGTTATTCTAAGGTCTTATGCTCTTGTTTTTGATGTGATCTGTTCTTATATAAAATATCTGGGAGTAAATAATATAATAATCCTTAATAAAAAAAAACAAATAAGCAGCAAATGACAATATACTTGTTGAAATTATGTAGAACGTGACATAACATAGGGCAGGATTCACGAAGGCTTGCATGGAGTGTAAGAGACGTGTAACACTCCATGCAAGCCTCGCGATCCAGGAACAGCCCTAAACTCCGTGTAAGAAACCAGCTAAAACGTCTCTTACACGGACTGGGCGTGGACATGTGAAATACCTCACTTACAGCCGAAATGTATGCAAATGAGGTATATTAGCGATCCACGAAGCAGAAACCAGCCCGTGTAAGAGACGTTTTAGCTGCAGAAATGTACTCAGTTGACAACTGAGTACGTTTCTGCAAATTTCACAATGGAGCCATGTCAGCTCCAAATAAAGGGTGCGTATGTGTCAGGCAGCATGCCAATGGCCAAATATGTGGCCATTGGCAAGGTAACCCGATGCAAAAATAATAAAAATATAATTTTTTTTTCAGCGCAGCCCCGCGCAAATGGGCTGCGCTGTATAAAACATAAAAATGAAGGTTATAAACCCACAAATGTGGGTTTTATGCAATACATGGAATGACAATGCAGGGATCAGCAGACCAAAACAACATGGCCACCGTGTAGTGGTTGCTAAGGGGGGAAGCTGAGTGTAAGAAATGTAACTAAGCATTAGTAGGCAATCTCATGTAAATGAGGGTTAGGATACTGAATCTCACAGTCACATAGCAAATGAGCACAGTCTGAGTAGTGTAAGAGATACATAAGGGGGAGGAATAGAGTAGGAGATAGGTGACATCACAGGGGGGAATGGTAGAAAGAAATGCAGTTCATTGGAGGTCAGTGTAACATGACAGATGACAGACACAGATCAGGGAAAGAGGAGTGCCACAAGATAAGTGTGGGAAAGTCAAGAAATGGAAGGTGTACACTGTTACTTACACTAAAGTTTCTTGCTGGGTGTGCATGCGCACGTGTGCACGCCATGAAGCACGGGTAGGGCAGTGTGCACGTGTGTAGGGCAGACTGAGCATGTGGGAGCATATTGGTAGATGTTTAACACTGTTTGCGCTGGTGTGCGCGCGTGTAGGGCAGGCTGAGCATGTAGGAGGCTGTTGGCAGACTTGTAACACAGTTTGCATGGGTGTGCGCGCGTTTTAACCCAAATAAGTAGATTCTGACCTGTGTAAGCACGTGTGCACGCATGTAAGCCACTGTGAGCGTGTTTCTGCTGGTATGCACGTTGCTCCCCCCTGAGGAAACAGAAAGGAAAAAGGAAGCAACAGAATTAGTAGGAAGCTAGCAGGGAATACTGCTGAAGCTAGCAGGTGAAAACAATTAGAAGCAGGCAATTACACAGGCAGAATAGTAGCCCAGCCCAGCACTTAAAACTCTGCAAACAGTAGTGCAGGATGTTTCTCTTAAGAGACACTGCAAGACAGGAGTAAGCTAATAGAAGTGAAAACTGAAAAAGCTTCACTCAGAGCAGAAATGTTAGGGGCTGCCATAGCTGTCATAATGAGACATAGGCAACTTGCTGAGGGTGGTGACAATGCAGATGGTGCCAGACAACCCACACTGAGGAGACGGAGAAGAGTGTACAGGCCCAGGGTCACCTACCATGGATTACATGAGCTGGAGATAGTAGAGCGCTATAGAGTGGACAGAGAGCTCCTGCAGCAAATAGTTGAGCTGTGCAGGCCACGCCTCACACACAGAACCAACAGAGGGGAACCCATCCCAGTGGAAACCAAGGTATGTGTTGGCCTAAGAATACTAGCAACAGGTACCTTCCAGAGACCAACTGGCGATATGATGGGGATATCACAGGCATCAGCCTCCAGGGTACTGCACCAGTTCCTGGATGCCATGTCAGCACATGTCGGTGATCATGTATATTTCCCCAATGCCCGTGAGGTATTGGCCAGCAATATGCGTCTCTTCCAGCAAATAGCAGAATACCCTGAGGTAGTGGGTGCAATAGACTGCACACATACGCATCAAAGCACCAGCCGGTGAGCAGGGTAGGGCCTACATTAACCGCAAGGGCTTCCCCCTCCATCAACTGCCAGGTTGTGTGTGATGCCCAGGGCATAATAATGAATGTGTGTGCTGGCTGCCCTGGGAGTTACCATGATTCCCACATCTGGCATTTGATGCAGCTGTACCAGACATTTGCCAATGGGGACATCCCACACGGACACCTAGTGGGGGATGCAGGTTATGCACTGGAGCCGTGGCTGATGACACCCATCAGAAACGCACACACTCCTGAACAGGAACGCCATAATGAGGCACATGCACAAACACGTAATGTAATAGAGCGTGTGTTTGGGCTGCTCAAGTCATGGTTCTGGTGTCTGGACACATCTGGTGGAGCCTTGCAGTACACACCAACTACATGTACCCAAATTGTCATGGTATGTGCTATGCTACATAATATGATCTTGCAAAAACAGCTGCAGCAGGACCAGCATAGGGCTGGGCCAAACAGCCCCCCACCATTGCCAAGGCCATCACAGGCAGAGCGTGACTCAGAGGAGGAACAACCTGAGCCTGCCCCAGTAGGCAGAAGGAGGCGTGCCCAGTATGCCCTGGCCTTGGCAAAGAGGCAAGGCATAGCACATACACTGGCTCAGTAGGAACCCTGGGAATGATACCCCTCTGACTCACTCAAATAATAACATGGATGCCTAAAATGACATGACCTGCTCACAAACATGTACAGGGAAGTGTAATATGTGCATCCGACAGAGGCAGCCCTGCAGCACCACCTGAGGCATGAATGCCATGTGTTAAGTAATGTAACACCATGTACTATATGCACACCTGAGCACCCTGACTAACATCCACCCTCACCAAGCATGAAGCCACAAAATGACGATGGGATGATCAAGTGCAATAACTGGCTGAAGTAATGCAGTTAGTCAAAGGGGAGCCAATGTGTTTCAGGCTGGGAAGACATGCGGAGCATGACATGATGCACCACCTGCTAGGGGTGGTGTGCACCTATCATTCCATGCCCCATGGATACTGGCAAAGGCTGTCAGTACCCACAGCATGCCCTGAATAGGTAAGTCTCAAAACACAAACCCACCTTCATAGGTACCACAAGGGATAGGAACCTAGATGTAATGCCACCCAATGCCAGAAGTCTAAACAGCAAGATGTGTGCAGTGTAAACGCACACAGTATGGAGAATGTAGATATCAGTCCTGTAATAGAGAACTGGGTCAAGGCTCACATCAGCACCCTTACACTACCAGGTCACACCTCATACTGTGCTGTACAGCCACAAAACATGGAACAAGCTACAAAAGGAGGGTGACTAGCAATAAATGTCAAGGATAACCACACCCCCATGTTGGTACCACAACAAGAAGCAGCATGGATTAGCCATGGTCAAATACCAATGGCTAAAACCGCCTCCCAGTATATAGCCTGCTGCAGACTACTGTCCTAATACCAGGAACTGCACCTGGCCTATGTTGGAATACATGAATATATCAAGCCCCCCAAACAACATTATATTGCTTGACTGAAAATACCCAGACATACACCAGGAGCATTATACTAGCACCAACACAGTTGGAGAAAAGTTCCCAGAATCCATAAACCAAAATGCCCAGGAACAACGTACCACTCCCACAAGAGGGGTAAGCATACTGGATGTGATAATCAGCAACATGTGTACTGGATAGCAAGATGAGAAGTGTATCCTTCACTGGTAAGACCAGACCATAGAGTAATCACACTGGATATACACATCCCGACCCCAGTCCCTGGCCAGAATACCACAGTGAAAAACATGTGTAAAGCATAGGTTGCACCCCTCCAGACCGATGTGGAATCCACGAAAGGCCTGTGCAAGTGTAGAATATGGGACACACCGCAGAACATGTTACACAGGAATTCCATGAACACAGCCAGGAATGCTTGGAGTATGCAATCACAAATAACAACAAGACACAATGCCATACACGCAGGCATCTGGCATGCTGGACTCCAGCCATTACCAAACCATGCAAGAGAATGAGGAAGCTACCACATGATAGAGCAAACATAAAAAGGGAAGTAATCACTGATCAGTAGTATGGCAATAACATATGTCCACACATACAATCCACTAAGGCCAGCCACAACAAGTAGAATCTGTGAATCCAGAGGCAATGTGACACCTGTCCCAAGTACACAGAAAACCACAACTCCCCCCAATAAATACAAATATATGTGATAGATGCAACTATGTATCCAAACCAGAGGCTGAGCTCCCCCAACTCAGTACTGTCAAAACTAGTCAGGAGGAGAAGGTAACCACATACACCACAAACCCAGTCCCACATAGACCTACCACAACTGTAAACCAAACACATAAACACACAAAAACATTCCCGGAGGCCCTAATTACAAACACACCACACCAACAGAAGCCTCCAAAGCAGATCACAAGCAACCACAACCTCCAAACATAACACATGCAACACATAGTACACAAAGCTGGTGTGCCAAACAGTCACAGGCTAGAAGGAGAAACAACATGCCTGATACAGTTGTAACAGGTGTCTGTATAGGCAGACACACTGCTGTCCCACTCACCAGACTGAACAAGGGAAAGGGTACAGTAAGCTGCCTGTAGGCTGCCACAATATGCCACATAACACAAGTACGCAGGTCACCCCAAAGCAAGCAGAAATATGATGCACTCAATGTCCATGCTGGTGTGAATGACCTGAGATATACCTCTTTGGGCTACATGAAAAGAGACATGAATGAGCTCTCTGAGTATGTACCCCAGGCCGGTATGACACTGGCCATGTGCAGCATCCAACCCTCACCAAGAATGATGCCACAGTACAAACACAGAATGATCATGTTTAACAGGTGGCACAGTTACAGCTGTCAGTCCAAGAGGGTCTAATGTCTGTCTGCTTGAGATGTCAAGCATGACAAGCCATGCTGCTGTTCCAGGGATGGCTTGCACCTGTTACCCTGTGTCTGGATACTGGATAAGGCCTTTGCCACCTCCATAGAGCCGTATGTAGGCAAGGCCAAAAAGACTACCCACCACCCTAGAAAACATAAGTGGTAAGAAACATAAGGGTAATGCTGACCAATGCCAGATATGTAAACTGCAATATGCATGCCCCTGAGGCACTTCCCAGTATGGAGAACATCGATGTCTGTGCAGTGACAGAAGCCTGCTGCAAGCCTAGTGATAGCACACCAGCACTACCAGGTTATACCACATATCATGCGTTATGGCCCCAACACCTGGACCAAAACATCAAAGGAGGGGGAGTATCCATATGCAGCACAGACACCCATATGGCCAGGTAATTGACAATGCATAAAGCAGCGGAGACCACCCATGTGCACCTAAGTGTAGTCAAAACTGCTGTACAGTCTGTAGCATGCGACAGACCACACTCTCACACACAAGAACTCCACCCAGACATCCTGAAGACACTGGACAGTATGAATGTCCCACCAAATACCAGACAAGGTACACACAAATTACCACATAGGTTGCAAACCATTATATATGCAAGGAGTAATCAGGGACCTAGAGACACAAGTCGACAGTACTCTGTCATGTGACACTCACAATGCCAATGTGGCTAGGAAGATTGTCGATATTGGACACCGTATCATGAAAGGATTCACATCTACATCAACAGAGGTCACTGTGCCGCTGTACTGTTCCCTTATCAGACCCATAATCTAGTACAATGACTCATATGGGATGTACCATATGTGACGCCTGCAGCGGTTCGGAATACCTCATAGTTACCCCACCAAGAGGATAAAGGGTGTGAAATATATGTCATATGCTGCCTGGGTGTAGACACCCCAGCTGAATGCAGTCACAGACTGCCTACACAGAGGCATTCTATGTCTGTTGTACAAGGCCATGTCCAACACAGGAGTAATGGACATGCTCCACCACAGGAAATCAAAGCCATTGGAGCTGTGAGAGTGACAGATGTCAGCCTCAACACATAATGAAATAGGATGTGCTGGAGGGACAGATACATAACCCAGAGGCTCCCCACACCCAGAAACAGGATCCCAATCCATGTTAGGCAGAGCCCCTCACTGACACCCCTCAACAGGAATATTGCCAAGTGGATGGATGATCGTACATGTATACTGGGGGTCTTCACTGTGTCACGACCAGACAGAGGCACAGTAAAGAAATTCATAAATGGCCATAATAGTCACAAAGCAAGGGGCGGTGAAAGACACACACACTCTGGCTAGGCTTACTAATGCCCTAGGGTGGATAGCCTAGTATGAACCCATGAACCTATGAAGATACAAATTGTACAGGACACTAAGGATAATCACAAGGCTTACTTAACTGATGGTAGGAACCATGTTGGGCATCCACAGATATGCTCCGAATCACACAGATATTACAATAACATACCAAACACACACACATATTGCTAACATACAACCTGACAGGTGCAGTGCAAAGCCCACCCCCCAGAATGCAAAATATCTATCCCAGCAGACTGCTGGTCCCCTGACATTTCAGATGCTGAGGTAACAGCCATCATCTGCAAAGCAAAACACACAGCAGCAAAGGTATGTGATGGTGTCTGGGCTGAGGCCAACATGGACTCCAAGAATAATGGAATGCCAAATCACACTACTGCCCAATGTCAGCCCTACTACAGGATATGTACCCAAAGAGCAGTGTACAACAACAGTGGTCCTTCACAACAAAGGTGTTGCCTGAATTGATACTGCAAACTACCACCCAAGGATCCTGATAAGCTTGGTCTGCACAGCTATGGAAAGGATCAGTATGTACCGCAGACATAAAGCTATTGTGGACCTACTGATACTGGACCCTACACAGTGTGGCTGTCGTAACTGCAGATCCTGCCCCTAAACATGTTTGACCCATTTGAAGCAGTCATTAAGGTCATTGATGAGGGCAATGTGGTCCACACAGCGTAGCTGGACCATGCATATGCTTCTAGACAATACCCTACGAGTTCAGTATGGATATGTTCACCAGATTAAATATATACCCCTATGTCAGTAGAGGGGTTGCAAACCAGACCAAGGACAGAACTGACATGGTCAGACATGCTGCATCCATGTCAGACTACAAAGCAGATATGAGTGGCATCCCACAAGGCCTGGTCCTGGGCCCCCACCATTCTGTATATATGTCCCATAGGTATAGGCCAACATGGAAGGACTGTGACTGAACATGTATGCAGAGGAGTACAAACAGCCCTCCATATCCGACCCCCAGCTGACACAAGCAACCCACAAAAGGGCCACCTACAAACAGACAACTGGAGCCATAGCCATGTCAGCAAGCTAATTGCAGAACTGTGTATAGACAACCACCGTGGATATACAGTAAGTGCCCACAAATTACCACACAGGTGTTAACCCATTACGTACCTAACATGTAATGAGAGACCTGGGGACAAAAGGTGATAGATATCCTGCACTGGACAAACATGTGGCTGTAGTGTTCAGAAACATACTATATAACCACCCAATCATGAAGGTTGTCAGATGTAGATAAGGGGAGGTCACTGTGGCTCTGCAGTCATCCTTCATCAGCGTCACAGTTGACTACAATAGCCCCTGTGGGATATACCTCAGCAGACACCTCCATCAACTGTAAAGTCCACGACAGTACCCCACCAGGAGTAGCAAAGAGCATGAACAGATGCCATGTGTTGCCTGAGTAAACAAACTGCAGCCCCACACACTGCCATACTGACCAGCTACAGGCAAGCTGTGCCTGATGTATGAAGCCATGTCCAACCTGGAATCAATGAACATGCTGCATCTTGTACAATCTGAATGGCAGTGAGCTATGCACATGAGAGACCTGAACCCCAGCACTGACATACATAGGACAAGCTGTACAGAATGATCCATAACACAGAAGGCCCCCCACTCTTCAGTAAACTCCCGGTACAGGTCAGCCAGAGAGTCACCTATCAACACCCCTCAAGAGGAATCCTGATGAGTGGATGGGAGATGGTAGGCTAACCCTGGGTATCACTGTTATGTCAGAGGTAGACGGAGGCACAGTATACTAACCATGACATATGTCATGGCAAACTCCAGTTACAATGTGTGTTGAAGGACAAACACACCCTGTGACTAGCATCAGAAATGGCCTAGGGAACATTGCTAGTGTTTGCCAATGTCCACCCATGTTGTGGAATACACTACCAATGTTGGATGAGCCTGGTGTAGGTAGTCCATATCTGAACATAATGCAACATGGTCATATGTGCACAACTGGCCCCTACACAGTCTGTTGTGCTCACTATGAAGATGTCAAGCAGTGATAGGACTAAAGCCCAGGATACTGTCCACCACAGTGAAAGTACTGAACCAGTACACTATACGGTACTACAGTGTTAGGTCATTATGAAAGTATGTTGACAACTGTCTGCAAAGTATCCCATGCAATCCCTGCAGGCACAGTATAATCCCTGTTGTGGCAGACATGAAGCAGTTGGCCAGTTAGTACACAACATGACACCCAACACACAACCATAAACGTGAGATATTGTTGAAGTTCACACACACCCAAATATGTGGTGGACTTCAGAGTGCAACATATGGAAAGCTCACTCTGGGCATGCTCGCACACTTTGATAAATGAGGCATATGTCAGACAACATGCCATGGAAAGGCTGAACTGGGCATGCTCACACACTTAGGCCATATCTCCGTTTAGCAGTTGGCCACACATATCTGGTATTTGTATGCGTGTCATTCCAGGAACCAACCACAACACAGCAATCTGCCCAGTGCACACAGTAAATGACTACAGAGACATAAGTGATATAGTGGATCACCGTCATATGCAAACATCTTCCACAGATACACAAGTTGGTCATAGGAACAGGGAATGCTATGGCAATAAAGACCTGCAAACAGTAGAACAGCACAACAAATATTGTGCATCTGACAATTGAACATATGGGTGTAGAGGTCAATACTAGGCTTGTTGCCTTAGGGAATGACAGCTCAGCCAGAGTGTGCTTGGCATCTGCATCCCCAGTACAGTAGGCTACTGTGCCACTGTAAAGTAGGTCACATAAGGCAATGTGTGGGGCTAGTGAGCTGTGCCTTTGTCAAGCAGGGGCACAGTGGAGATCCCAGGGTTTGAATGTGCTAAGCCACAGCCATGTTGTCGGTGTGTGCTGGAAGAGGGTTGCTGAGGATCTCTAACAGTAAGTGGCCATCAATAACAGACTGAGGGGAGCCCTATCTGCATTCTCTGGACAATTCCACTGTCAACACTGTGTTGTGATGATTATGTGTGAATGAAGTGCCGTGCCGGAACTGTTCACAGATGTCCTCCCTCTGTGGGCTACAGCTCTGCAATGTATTAGCTCACTCTGTCTATTGGATGGCTCATATATGGCTGGTGTACACCTGACAGGTGTCTTGTTGTGGAACAGTCATGGGTATATGTGGGATAGCATGATCAATGCAAACCGTACACATGCTCATAGAATGCAATTGTCAAGGATTATGCTGAGTGGTCAGTATAGTCCCCCAGCATGGGTCCTCTGAAGTTGTCCACCCCAGTCTTCACAAGTATAGAGTCTGCTTGTGCTAAATACAGTTTGTGTGCAGTGACAACCTTGCCTGAGGGTGGAGATGGGATATGGATGTCCAGGGAAAGGTGGGTATGGTCAGATATCAACAATGGTGGTCTACCTCTGGTGTGGAACAGTGAGTACCCATGTTGCAGATGGACAGGTGCAATATGTATTCCCCCATGTGGCTGTGGTGTGTGGTTCTGCCATAGCACATGGACCCACAAATTGTAGTGGCTGTAGGGTAAAGTGGTAGAGGCCTGAGTAGTTCTCACACACAATATGCCTGTACCTGATGTTAACAACTGGAATGGTGTATGTGAACACATGCATATCCTGGCACTGTTCCCAGGGAAGCTAAGTGTGTGTCCTGGATGTGGGTGTGGTGTTCTGGACTGGTTGTGTTGTGTGTTACAGGTCCAGTGGTCACAAAGCATGGTATAGAACATAACCTGCCAGTGCGATGTGCATATCTGACCCTGACGTAGGTGGCTGCAAATGCATATATATGCTATCCCCCACCTGACAGGTAGTACTACATGTACATACCTCTGTAGAAATAAAGATGTCAGCACCCTGTAAATACTGCAGGTGCAGAACAAATGCCCAGTAATTCAGATAGTGCGCTGTGCTAATGCTTTTCCCTCAAGTGTCATAATATAGTTAGGTAGGAGTTTGAATCCTGCAAATGCTCAGTGTGTGTGTGTGTGTGTAGGTGAGTGAGTGGGGTTTGTGTGTGTGAAAGTGTGTGTGAGGGAAATGTCCCTTTTGGCAACTGGGAAAACACACTACAGGATGCACATTCCTCTTTCTAAACACTGATGATGTCAGCACCCTACAAGTACAGCAGGAGAAGAGAAACCTCCCAGTAATGCGAATAGCGTGTTCCGCTAATGCGTCCGTCTCGAGTGTCATAACATAGTTAGGTAGGGGTTTGAATCTTGCAAATGCTCAGTGTGTGTAGAGGGGGTTAGTGTGTGTGCAAGTCTGTATGAAAGAAATATCCCTTTTGGCAACTAGGAGAACACACTACAGGATGCACATTCCCCTTTCTAAATACTGATGATGTCAGCACCCTATAAGTACAGCAGGAGAAGGGAAACCTCCCAGTAATGCGAATCGCGTGCTCTGCTCATGCATCCATCTCGAGTGTCATAACATAGTTAGGTAGGGGTTTGAATCCTGCAACTGCCCAGTGTGTGCAGAGGGGGGTTAGTGTGTGTGCAAGTCTGTGTGAGGGAGATGTCCCTTTTGGCAACTGTGAAAGCACTCTACAGGATGCACATTCCCCTAGCTCAGCACGGATGATGTCAGCACCCTATAAGTACAGCAGGAGAAGAGAAACCTCCCAGTAATTCAAATAGCGTGCTCTGCTAATGCGTCTGTCACGAGTGTCATAACATAGTTAGGTAGGGGTTTGAATCCTGCAAATGCTCAGTGTGTGGAGGGGGTTAGTGTGTGTGCAAGTCTGTATGAAAGAAATATCCCTTTTGGCAACTAGGAGAGCACACTACAGGATGCACATTCCCCTTTCTAAACACTGATGATGTCAGCACCCTATGAGTACAGCAGGAGAAGGGAAACCTCCCAGTAATGCGAATAGCGTGCTCTGCTAATGCGTCTCTCTCGAGTATCATAATATAGTTAGGTAGGAGTTTGAAACCTGCAAATGGCATGTGTGTGTGTTTGGATGTGGGGAGTTTGTGTGTGTGTAATTCTGTATGACAAACATGTTAGTTTTGGCAATCAGGAGATCACACTACCTGATGCACATTACCCTTTCAAAACACTGATGATGTCAGCACCCTATGAGTACAGCCAGAGAAGAGGAACCATCTAGTAGTCCAAATAATGCGCTTCGCTAATGCGTTTCTCTCACGTGTCATGACTTAGTTAGGTAGGGGTATGAATCCTGCAAATGGCAAGTGTGGGTGTGTGTAAATGCAAGTGTGAGAGAACAGATCCTTTTGGCAAATACTACAATACACCACATGCTGCATATTCCCCCAGTAAACACAGGGGATGTCACCACACTATCAGCACAGCCAAACAGGGCTAGTTGGCCAGTAATGCCAATAGTGCACTCTGCTACTGGGTCTATTACCATTGTCAGAGTACAGATAGGTATGTTTTGGTAACCCACAACTGCCACGTGTGGTTGTGTCACACATTATGACCCTGTGTGGGTCTTTGTGCATAACAATGCATGCCATTGCCTAAACCAGCAATGGCATTGCACACATGATGTATGTGTGTGACACATACACATAAATACCTGTGACCTGCAGTAGTTACCATGTCTGACACATGCCTCGAGTGGATAAATGGTATTTGCAATGCATAACAATATGACTGTGTCTTACTGTGCAGGGCCGCGCGATATGTGTCTATACAGTGTGGGTGTATATGGTAAAATACCTACAGCAGGGGATACACATCTGGTCTGGGCCATATAGTCTACATGTAGTCGATGTACAGGTGCTGCATGTTCCCACCTGTTGTGGGAGTGGTAACATGTCATTCCACTGCAATTCAGTGATCACATGCTGGGAACCCTTCAACTAGTGTGTTGTAGCTACAGTAATGCTCACGCACAATGTTTGGCTGGATGCAGTCCAGCCATATGAAGACAGTTCTTGAGACTGTCATATTGCCAGTGTTGTTATGGAGGATAGGTGGTTTTCCTGTGTATGGGAGGGTTGTGTGTGTCAGATTATGAACCAGACGGCAGTCCAACACACTGTTAGCTGCACATGAATAGGCCCTGATGCTTTGTGCTGTGCCAACAACCTGGAGGTGTGTGTATCTGTGGTGCCTTGGGATACCACCCCCCTGTCCATGTGTGTTACATGTGTAGGGGACAACAGGCATGGTATGAGGCATAACCTGGCAGTGATGGGTTGCACCTGTGAGCCATGAATCAGGACTGTGGTACTGCACAGACATTGCAGTTCACCGTGCTGAGGACAGTGTCTAGTGCATGCATCTTGTGGTGTACACTGCTGGTGTTGTGTAGCAGCACTGTTAGTGTCCTAACCTGTGTGATACCCGCGGAGGTGGCTATGTAATCTGTGTCCTGCAGCATAAGGCAGTATGTGTGTATCAAGGAGCTTCACCAATATACATTGGGCCATGGGTGTCACGTGCAAGCTGCCCCTTGCACATCATTGTGGCTTCCCTAGCATGTAAGCACATGTTGACAGCCAGCGGATACCCTATGAATGACATTGGAGACTGAGCAGAATGTAGACATACAACACCCTTCCTACATATAGTGGTAGAATACCTGGTGAGGGTATGTTGGCAACCAAGATCAGGCTCATACTGGCCCATGCCACATGCTGAGAGATCCCTTCTATGTTCCCTATCATGTAGTCCAGGGAGGTATGTCTCAGGTCATCCATAGTGGCATGGTCAATGACTGAGTCATATGTGTCCATGCCTCTGACTGACCTGTATGCATGTGTTTTGTGGTGGACCATAGTGCCCCTGAGGCATATCACTGTGACCTTCACCATATACAGCCTGTTGAGTGGGACCCCACTGCAGTGCCCAAGACAGGTACCTGACACATCTGTAGCAGGTGTGTTGTGTAGCCCTATAGGCTGTGAGTGTGTGGCACACTGGATGTGTGTGCCATGTGTGGCATGTGCTCTGTTCTGACGTAACATATGCCTGTGTGCCAGCTGTGGAGGTGTGTGATGCTCAGGCAGGATGCTATTCTGAGTCCCCACGTATGCCCCAGTGTGTTCAGCATGCTGTCAGTGTGTGTCTATGTCTGACTTGTATTGTAGTCACTGTAGTATGACATGCCACCTGACAGGGTATGGCATTACTGCGTTCAGAGAGCTCAGTCCCCAGATTGGCTATGTGGTGGCATACCACACATGTGTTGTACGTTCCTGGCCAAGGGTGATGGTTGACTGCATACATGTGGCAGTTGTGACATTGCCACATGACTCACATAAACCACAACTGGACCATAGAGGTGATTCACAGGTTACCTTTGCACATGCTACCCTAGTAGTGTGATTGCCATGGTGAGTACCAACACATAGGGCCAATGGGGAACAACATACTGAAGGTGTGTATGTGTGGGTGTACTGCTACTGTTTCATAGCACTGGCATATATGACTGCACACGTGGGTAAATGCCAGGTAAGACATGTGCAATGTGTCACAGGCAACGTACATGCGAACAGGATGGACAGTGACGTTCTGTCATGTGTAAACTTGACATACGTATCTTACGCTATGCAGATGTCACTAGGAGTCCACAGAAGCACTGTAACTCTGCATTGCAGGTGGAAGCAGTGTTCCAGGGAACCCCAAGAAAACATGCATGCAAACAAAGCTACAGTAAGCAGGGCTGGAAGTAGTTCATTGTACAACAAAGAAGGGGTAACACTAACAGTAAGTAACAGTGCAAATATGTAGCCACTATCAACATGTACCCAGGAATGCACAGTGCAGATGCCCATGGTAGAACTGATATTATGTCATAGTTAATTGTGATTTGGATTACATTGGTACTGCACACATATCAACATGCACAAACATCCACATTGCATAGTCATTGTGGGCAACTTGACACCATTACTGTACATGTCCATCATTGCATATCACTACTTGCAATAGCTTCCCCCCGTGCTACCCATGTATGTGGCTATCTGTTGACATCCTTACCACCGGCATGCAATAATGTGCAGCTGTTACACTTTGGTATGTACTATGGGTGCAGATAACAATTCAGAACAGTCATACGGTTACTGCATCAGGTATGCTGGGATATACACACAGTCATATCAGCACACTGTACTGTTACCAACATGATACTACTAATACACTTCTATGTAGTCACCCTGTGCATCAGCAACATGTTTACCTGTTCCCACAATGATGTTGGAGATTGCAGGAGGTGGCACAGTGTCATCATATGCACAGGGTGTGAATTAGGTATGCCTGAGTCTGCCACTGATACTACCAATTGACATGTGTGTGTATGTGTGTTGTTGAGGGACAGCAGTACAGGATGGGGCACTGTTGGTGCAGTGTGTGCATGTATGTGGTAGCCCTAGGTGTTAACATTTCACATGTGTGTATGCACGCACACAGTTCCACCTCATGGCTGCCATATACAGGGGTTTGTGGACAGCCACAGACTGCACCTGGCAGGTCATACAGATCAGTGTCTGTGGGCACGGACATGGTACCTGTGCCTGGCAGGGGTGCTACGGACCGTATCCAGTACTAAGCCAGACTGGGTACTGTCATCAGAAGCGGGAGTGTGTTGACTGGACACAGGTCCCTGTTGGGACTGTCCAGAGCCACGTGCATGTGGTCTCCTGGGGCGTTCTGATGACAGCACAGACCCAGCATTGCTGGGGCTGCTGCTGGCACTATGGGGGCATGCGCGGGCCTGTTGTCGTCCGCGCCGACTGCCAGCTGCTGCTGTTGCTGGCATACGGCCACATCTATGCCGCAACCGCCCACCATTGCCCTGGCTCATGGACATTTGGTTGTGGAACTGCTGTAATATGTCCCCACAACGTCTGTCTATGACATCGGTGAAATTACGGATATCATCCGCGATGTCACGCATACTGTCAGTCATGGCTGTGCGACATGCTCTCAGCTCCCTCAGACCCTGTCTGGTGTACCTTTCCATACGCGACTGTGCCTGCATGACAGCCCGAAACATAGCTGAGGTTGACAGACCTCTTTGGGCACGTCTGCCAGAGGCAGTATGCCCACGGATGCTCCCACGAGAACCCATGGGCAACTGTCTGTGTGGTACCATTGCAGGACCCTGCCCATGGCTGCTGTGTGGGGAAGCATGTGCCACAGATACCACATTACCCTGGTCAATGCCCACTGTATCCTGTCCATCACCTAGGGACAATGGTGACAAAGGATGTACTGGCAGGATGACTGCGCAATGATGGGGTTAACAGCTGTGTACTGTCAATTGGCTGACCAATGGCGGACCCTGACACACCTTCCTGTACCATTACACAGATATCATCATTACCAGTACCTGTGGCACCAGATTCAGGTTCCCTGCTGCAGGACACCAGAGCAGCACCAGAACCTGTGGGAGGAAGACAGGAAACACAGTTTACAGTGTCCACACAATGTTACCAGTGATGCACTTATGCACACATGCACACATGCACACATGCACACATGGACACATGCACACATGCACATATGGACACAGGCACACATGCAGACATGCACACGTGGACACATGCACACATGCACACATGCACACATGCACACAGGCACACAGGCACACATGCACACATGCACACGTGGACACATGCACACATGGACACATGCACACATGCTCACATGCACACGTGGACACAGGCACATATGCACACATGCACACATGCACACGTGGACACAGGCACACATGCACACATGCACACGTGGACACAGGCACACATGCACACATGCACACATGCACACATGGACACTGGCACACCTGCACACATGCACACATGCACACCCCGCAGTATACACACAGAGCACTACTGAGTTACACTAGTGTTACTAGCACTATCAGGACTATTATAGGTATTGTTAAACACACTCACCAGCATGGATGGCCTGCCTTGCTGTAACCCCAGAGGGACCTGCAGAAATGAGGAGATTAATGTCAGTGGGCACAACTGTGCCATTGATACTGCATATGATACAGTGCAGTAGTACACCAGTTGCCTTTCACACGTCAGCTGCTGATATTGCCAATATCACACATGCACAATTACATACTATGTTGACATCTACATACCACGGACACACCTTACACATGCATAAACTAACAGTGTACAGAACAGTCAATTGTACATATGGCATATTACCTGCATGCTCCATGTCGTGCTGCTGTGTGGATCCAGCCTCCATCATGATGCAGGTGTATTGCTGTTGCTGTTCTGGGGCTGGAGCCACAACACTTAGGAGTAGCCCCTCCAGTCTGGTGAGGGGGGGATGTGTGGCCACCCCACCTCCTGTGGCAACCTGTTGCCTGTGGATATCCAACGCACGCTGATGGACATTTCTGATTAAATCACTGCAGTGATGTCGTACCTGCTCATATGTCCTATTATGCGTGCCAATGTCATTTACCCTACGGACAAGGTCTTGCCACAGTGCAGCCCTCTCCTGCTGATTCTGGCTGGTGCAGGAAAACAGTATGTCATAATCCCACACCAGGCTCTGGTGTATCTCCTCATCTTCCGCTGCAGAGTAGGTGGGATTACGCTGATGCGCCATCTCCCTGGAAGAGAACACAAACAGGATATCAGCAGACTATGTCAGCAATATATGGCACACATACTATACATGATACTCAAGTGTAGTGATATACTACTACTCCCATATGTTGCATGTGTGTGTCTCGTGGTGGATACACAAGTACATGGCCAGATATCAGTGCTCAGCCAACACCTGTGCAACAATACCTGCCACATTCCATACAACATAGTAGCATGCCCCATCGGTCAGCACACTGCGACAGGTCCAATGCACAACCTCACTCTGGGGTTCATACCAAGGTACTGTATGTGGAACGCCATCCACTAGTGTGATGTGGACACAAGTTACTCGGCCTGGATATACATATCCCACCACCACCACCAGCACAGTAGACTACTTTGATATGTATGTGATTAGACAGTTATTCACTTGTTAGGACTGAGATGGTATCCATGCAGCCCACTGGGCCAGTGGAAGCCACAACCCACACTGCTGACCCCTTTGCGAATGCTTACCATGGACATCCCACAGATTGCATGGAACTTGCACACACATTTCTAACCCAGGCCCTATGCACAAAGGTTAGGCATCCTGTCCGGTGGACCCCAGCCAGAGGCAGATTGTATAACAATAGCAGGAGGCTACTGCAGGACAGAGCAGATTCACATTAAGGGAAGGCATCTGTGGTCAGCACTGGTAATACGCTACGGTGTCTCATAACAACGGCCACGGCCTACTCTGGGAGGGAAATGGCCACAAACACTATAGATAACCACAAGGCCTTCTTCAGTTATGTTACACATATGGACCAAATGCCTCAGATATGCTCTGAGTTAATACACACCTACTTAACATTCACCGAACATACAGATATTGGCAACATTCTTGCAGACAGGTTCGGTGCATGTATCCCCCCTCCTTCTCCCCCACAAGTTGAAATACTTATCACAGCTGTATGTAACCTCCCTATCATCTCACATGTCCAGGTGAGGGCCGCCCTCAGCAAAGCAGAACACAGCATCACTGTGACCTGATGGTATCCCTGGATGTGTGCTACGTGCACTCCAAGAGGACATACAACCGCATATAAGACTGATATTTAACCTTGGCTGTACTACAGGATATGTACCTGGACACTGGCATACAGCAACAGTGGTCCCACACCACTAAGGAGGCACCTCTACTGACCCTGGGAACTACCACATCATAAGCATAACTGGCCTGGTCTGCTAAGCTATGGAATTATTCAGTATGGGACGCATATACAGCGATATTGGGTACCTGCAGACACTTGTTCCCGGCCAGTTTGCCTTTGTGATGGGCTGATCCTGCCTTTTGAACCTGGCTGACCTTTCAAAACAGTCACTACAGCCATTGCTGAGGGCAACACACAGACAACTGCTGCCAGGATCATGGCCTAACACTGACTGACATGTAATGTATAGTCATTCCCTTTTGGTGGAACTACGTACACACAACATATCACATGGACATACCTATAGATACAGACCTATGACACATTTGGGGGTTCACAGTATGCAGACTATTAACCTGCTACTTTACATTACCTGTGTTTGTCGCAGCTGGTTGCATTACCACTACTTCTGCTTCCTGCTGCTGCTGGCACGGCTTGCTACTGTCACTGCTGACAGCTTAGACTCAGTGTGTAGCGTGTGTATTTTTTTTCTCACTCTCTGTCTCTGTCTCTGTCTGTCTCTCTCCCTCTGTCTGCTTCCAGACAGTGCAATGAATGTATTGCATGTGTGGAGTGTTAGTACAGGATGCTTTTGTAGGTATCTGCATAGGTCCATGTGATGGCCTCTGCACCAATTGTAAGCCAGCATTTGCTAATTGCATGCAGCCAGTTGTGTACTGATTGCAGTTCTCACTGTGATTTCAGGACAGTGCTATAAAAGGGTATGTGAGATAGGCGTTGCCCTTTCAGATTGTAAGGGCGGGGACCATGCTGGTATGCTGTGGACACTGTTCTGTGAGTGTAAAGGTTAGTATCTCTCTCATGATTCAGGCTGTGTTGTAGATTCACATTTCTCCATTCCTCTCTCCTGTTCCCTGTAGTAACTGTGTATGCACAATGACATCTACAACTATATATATATATATATATATATATATATATATATATATATATATATATATGTAAATATACATACATTTATATATGCACATTAACTGACATTATTACCTACTAGCTACCAACTAGCATGGCTGTTTCTGTTCACACACTACTATTATGGGAATCCACTAGTTTTGACAGTAATTCTAAATGACATGCTTTGTGTACTACACATCCTATATTCCCTTTACATTCATTCCTACTATTACATGATATATTTATTTTAGCACAATGTTCTTGTATAAGAGTCATGGCTTAGTGGTAGGTCATACAGACTGCTGTTTCCAAGGTCCTGGGTTCGGGACTGACAGTGGGATTTTATTTTGCTTTTGAACTGACTACAGGACCTGTCAATCGGAGTGACTAAGGCACTTTTAAGTGGTTGTAACCGGGTTAGCACTGGTTTGCGCGGAGCTCATGCATGCGCACTGGCGTTTAGCTCCGTGCACACACGCGCACACCCGCTTACAACCGCTTAACAGTGCTTACTCTGGCGCACACCCGCGCTATTTTCTTTGAAAGAAATGAAAATGGGGAGACAGGAAAGTGGTGAAAAAGGGGTCACAAAGAGGGTAAGACAGTAGGGAAACAAGCTTGGGATTTGCAGGAGGGATGTAGGTAAGGCCCATAGCTGCCCATTTCTTCATCAGCAACAGCTGTGCATATGTATGTAATTTGGTGTGACATTTGAAACCTTCCACCCTGAGAGAGGTGTCAGGACAACAATAATACTTGTTGTACAGCCAATTGTAATTGATAGTTTCCATGTCCAGCAGACATGTCTGCAGAATGGGCAGCTATGTATGGAGCGTAATTTTTTTTGTGGGTACAGAGTGCCCTTTTTTTTTTTTTTTTTTTTTTCAGGTGAGAGTGGTATGTCAGGTGAAGGAAGTCAGTATAGCTGGGGAGGTAGGTTGGGTAGGTCAACAGACAAGACAAACAAGATGCATACACGGGCGGTGTATGACACGTGTGGGGGTTACACAATTGACGGGTACGGAGGTTTGGATATCCAGAGCCCATGAGCCCACAGATGGCAACAGTGGAACTGATATCCCCACCCATAGGCAGTTGCCACTGTTCCTTCACTGCCCAGGATGGGGCTGTGCTGGGGGCTGTGTTGGCCGGGCAACAGGCATGCCCGTAAGTTGTGCCACCTGTGCCTCAAGCTGGTGTAGGGGCCCAAGAACAGAGTCCTGGATCTCCCTACACACCACAGTCCGGACGCTACGGAGGGTGAGTGTTGGTTCTCCTCCGGCCACACTTGCAGAGGGGGGACGAGCCCCATCCCTTGCAGCGCTTCCACCCGCAGGTGGCACAGGGCCACCGGAGGAGGGTCCAGACTGGGCACTAGTGCCAGGTGCACTCGCCAGCTGAGGTGGGAGAGGTGGGTCCGCTGGAACCCGCCTTCCCTATCATCCTATGTTTTGCATTATGTCATGACAGTTTGGGTTAGTGACATATAATACCATTCACAATTAGTTGTAACAGCATGCATTAGTATTCCCATTAACCAAACACCCAGATATTCACACCATTGAACAGCGAGCATAACACATGCATAATTTGAACAGCAATACACAGTCCAACAACATGCAGGGTTGATTGATGGCAACAGGCCATCAGGTTTGGATGTATGAACAGGGAAGATGCATCAATGGACATGCAAATATTTATGACTCAACAGGACAAATGTCCAGGGGTGTTAATTGTGATTGCACATACCATTTTCACGTGGAATGGGTTATATGTGGTTATAGGGTGGGGTGAAGAAAATAATATTAACACCTTCAAATACCAATACATATGCTGTACATTTCTAATAGCTGCACATATATACACACTACTGTTCTAACTACAGTTTCCTATATGATAAATACTTCAACTTGGTGATAGGACTGTTACTGCTACATCAATATACATTTTATTGTTCTTCATACACATTCATATCTAGCTTTGTTCAGCTACATCATCCTGCTACATTTGCTTTATATAGCTATAGACAACTGTGGATGTTTGGTATATCAGACAATCATACTATCTGCATATTGCAGACTGAGAGCAACATATCCAGATTTTGGGATACACATTCCAGCTGCAGCAACACTTTGAACAGATTTCGCTGTTTGGTTTTGCTTCTCACATGCATTTCATTCTGTACTGACTGCAGTATACTTTATTCAGGGGTTATTACTACTGTATTGCTGGATTCATGACACTTTCTCACACTCTCTCACTTGTTTTCATTTTACTATTCAGGATGCTACTTACTTCTAGGCTTTATTGACATGTTTTACCTGTAGTTATTACAATCCTTTCTAGCAGTCTCACTTCTGTCATGTTTCAGTATTTCAACAGGGGTATATTTTACACATGTGATTTGCTCATCTTCTGCAGCTGTACTTTTCAGCCTGCTGCAGGTTGTGTACTATTATATTACAGGTGGGGCATCTTTATTTCAGACTTTATTTTAGACATTTTAATGTTTCTGTTTGGATTACAGACTGCAACACACTTTTGTAATCAAGCAATACTTGCAGACACTCTTACACTTGTTACTTGCACATTCTATTACTTAGTGACTACACTGCACTCTTTTGCTAACTGTCATACTTTTATATTTCTTTACAGTTACTGGGAGAGGATTACTGACCTGCCTGGTGGTGCAACCGCACCAGCCTATCGCCATAGGCTCTGCGGTTCGCAGAACGGACACCTGAAGCTGTAATATAAATGAAGTAATATTGGAATACACATCTCCATAATATCAGCTAGTTTAAATTCTTACATACATAATTACATGTAACTTACTCAGTAGTGGGGCATTGGGCATTTGCCAGGCCTCCTGGATCCAAAGGTTCAATTAGTCCTGCTTGCATCTCTTCAGGTCCGCATGGTGGTGACGAACCTGCTCACCAGTCCTTAGAATCCCTGTGGCACTGGTGAGATCATGAGCCAACCGGCCCCACGCCTCAGCCCTATATGGTCCCCACAGGACCTGGCCCTACATGAGTTGGGCCTCATGACTGTGGACTAGGAGCCAGACCATGTATCTGGACTCCTCAACGCCCCACCTCTGTGCTCAAAAGCAACTACCCTCACCTACTCATTCTGGCTGCAAGTCAGTTCTACAATCATTTATGCTGTGTATTCCTGCCTATGGGGCTTATATAGGCCATTTTTCCCGCACATATCTGTGATTGGCCATTTTGGAATTGTATCAACTTCACTAAACCTGCTTTGTCATGCTCCACTTTGTATTCATTCCTCTATATTTGCTATTACTGCATTTATAGGTACTGCTGTCATGGCTTAGTGGTTCAGTACCTTGACTATGGTGTATAGTATCCTGGGTTCGAACCTGGCTACTGCTTTTTATTTTTTATGACTGTCTAGACAAGCTGAGGGGTGTGTCTGTGTAAAGGCAGTTTTGATACGGCTTGCTCAACGTTGCCCGTCAGTTAGCTTGTTGGCGCGATGCGCAGCTCCGCGCAAATGGGGTGCGCTGGTTTACTCCTCATTTGGCTATCAGCACGCATATTATGCTCAGCTCAGCTAGGGGCACACAGTTTCAGTGTGTTAAACCACTGCTCACCTACGGGCACTCATTTTGCACCTGTTGAACCACTGCTCACCTTTGGGCACTCATTTTGCACCTGTTAAACCACTGCTCACCTACGGGCAGATGCACTCACCTTGTTAAACTGTAGCTCAGCTATAGGCACATCTGGCATTTTTTATTATTTTATCTCACATTTCTTCAAAATAAATGGACTATTTCATTACATTTTACATGAACTATGATTTTATATGTGTACATGTTTGTCAGGGACTTGTTTCGTGCTTATTTTACTAAAAATAAAAGTTGGTGTTGTGGGGGCTCGAACCATGAATGCCTGCTCTTCAGCCAATGTCTCTACCGCTACGCTATTGCTTCTTGGCTTACTTTGCATATTTAGTTCTTATATCCTTTTCCACTGACTGCTAACTGTGGCTAAGCTATGGGCACGCCCGCGCAAATGAGCGCACTCACGGGCAAACATCTTTACTTTTAAAAAAATATATATAAGATGTTCATTTATATATTTTATGTTCATAGTCTGTGGGGGCATGTGTTGTGTTGTGTTTATTCACATTTCCATGGCCTCTGTCGTGGGTGTTTACTTTGGGCAATTTTACTCTTCTGGGGGCGTGCCCGCTTGCAGGGGTTGGCCTACGGACATGCCCCCTACTGTCTTCCACGGACCGTGTTAGCCTTAGGTGTGATTCAACATGCTCTCATGAATATGCAGAGCATGCTGACATCACTACGTTTAACTGCAGCCTCCGTTATAACTCTTACACAGAGGCTTCGTGAATCCTGCCCATAGTCATTTCAGTAATTTGTTAGTAAGACATCCAGCAGTTTACTGACACTGGGTATAGATAGAAAGTCAATATGTAATAAACCTATTTGTATTATCATAGGTTCTGGGAAGATTGCTCAACAGTAATGAATTTAGGTTCATTATTTGGATTAAATATTTATAACATAATTGATATTATTATGAAATAAGCTATAGTAACCTGTCTCAGTTGTGTCCAGATGTGAAGCTAGATATTGACACACAATAAGGAATATTAGTGGATGGCATTAAATATTCTCAGGATTTATCAGGAGATATACATGTTTAAGTGAAGGACTGGCTGAATTTGTTTGGTTCTGGGATGGGAGATTGGCTTAATGGGTAAAATCTTTACCTTACAGAGACAAGGTGCATGGTTTGAGTTTTACATTGGGCAATTGGCTAGGCTTCAAGTAGCCCAGAAAGGGCAGTTAGCCTAGTACAATCCTATATGGTTATGACACAGATTCTGGTGGTTGTTTGTAATTAGAATGCAGACAATGTGATAAGTGAAATGTTTGTATCAGTCAAGCTATGATTTATTTGACTGGACAAGATAGACATGTTCAGTAAAGACTTTGATAAAATTAACACGCATCCTACTTTGTTTTGGATAGTCTGATTGGTGGACAAGGATATGTCTTTATCAAAGAAGTGGACAATATAAGTGGAGAAGTTTGTTAATATGAAGTAAGATGTGGGTGTGAAGAAACTTATGAAAGAATGATTTAGATGCTGAAAGTTAATAAAGAGGTTGCTCTTCGGACTGAATTGTAAAGGATAGATTGGTAGAGAGATCACCTTCTTTTTTTTACTTCTTCTTTGCCATGCATCATTAAGTGTGCGATTTGTAATGTAAATACATGGAACTTAGGCACTGTTTTATACAGTGTGGGGCAAGAAAGACAGGTGATGTAGAATAGAGGAATCTATGGAGGCTAGGTGAAGTTTTCAGCACTATGTTATCTTATCACAATTTGAAAAGTCATGGTTGCCTGTTTGCTGATGGAGGGTTTTTGAGACAGAGATTAGGGCTCAGTGCATTCATGAATAAGATATGAAAAACAAGAATAAGAAAGTAAGAAGATTATAAGAGAAGATTATAGATGATGATATGTTTTAGTAGAAACGGTGATAGGCATATAAGAAATTAATAATGAATGCTTTGAAAAACTGGCTGGTTAATGGTATTTATTTTTTATTTTATTTTATTTTACATTTGTTGACTGGGCTAGTCTAACTGGATACATGTCCATTTTCAGTAGACGCCCGGGGAGATAAGCTCCGATGAGAACAATAACAAAATAACAAAATCATATATACAAAAAATGATGTAAAACAAGCAAAACAACCCCCTTTTAGACCCATTGTGGATGGCCGTGGGTCAATTACATATCGTTGTGCTAAATATATTGACAGTGTGTTAAAACAATTAATTGAACGTGAGCCTCAAATCTGTAAAGACTCATGGGGCTTTCTCAACATCAATAAGTTGAAGTATGAGGCTGATATGTGTTTTTTAACAATCGATATTAAAGATCTGTACACTGTCATACCCCAAAAATTAGGCCTTGAGTGGATTAGGGATTTATTGGCATCCAAGAACAAAGAAGATAACACCATTTACTTGATTGAAACCTTGTTAGAGATAGCTTTGACCAACAATTTCATGTTTTTTGAGGGGCAATTCTACCTGCAAAATACAGGAGTGGCGATGGGGTCACCGTGTGGTGGCAGTTTTGCCAACGCCATTATGGCCCATTGGGAAAACATGTTATTATTCACAAACCAATTGTTTCAAGAAAATGTCTCCTGGTACACAAGATACCAGGATGACATGTTCTGTATTTGGAAGGGGGACAAATCTTTAGTACCAATTTTTATTAACAACATCACTCAGATGACCAATTTTCTTGAGTTCATGTACAACTTGGGTGAGAACAGTATGAACTTCCTTGACATTTTGCTGGTGAACGATAGAAGTAATTGTAGATACAAAAGTGTTATATATAGGAAACCAACTTACTCCAATGCATTTTTGCACTTCACTAGTAGTCACCCTTACCATCAAAAAAGAGCCGTTGTAAATGGCCAGATGGTAAGGGCTGCTAGAATGATCTCAGATGACTTAGACTTTGAGATGAAATGCGAACATCTCCAATGCATGTTTATTAACAGAGGCTACCCTATGAACTTGGTCTCCAATATTAAAAAGGAAGTTTTACACAAACGAAGTATTGGCCACTTCAAACCACTGTTAAGGGGACAAAGTGAACCAAATGAAGGATAAGAACCAGATCAAGATGAAGCCCTTATAAGGGACAATAAAAGTGCTTACAAGACTAGTTTTTTATGCACATATTCCTTGGACTATCAAAACATTAGAGTTATTCTGAACAAAAACTGGAACATCATTACTGAGGACCAAACGTTGTTTAAGATTTTAGGCGTTAAGCCTAAAATTACTTATAGGAGGGGTCCCACCTTAAAGTCTTTGTTAGAAAAAAAGAGAAAGCCACATTCCAATAGACCTAATGGAATGTTTAAATGTGGGGCTTGCCCCCAGTGTAAATTCATCTTGGTAGGCGACAAGGTTTTTATTAAGAATAAGGCATACACGGTGAATTTTAGATATAATTGTGAGACCAAACGTGTCACCTATGTAGCTTTATGCGACCATTGTAACGCATTCTACATTGGCAAAACAGAAAGAAAAATTAAACAGCGAATATATGAACACTATTATGCCATAAGTAAGAAAGACACAAATAACGCATTGGCTAAACATACACTGGATTGTCCTGGTCATGGTTTTAAATTTGCCATCCTTCAACACAGACATATTGACATAAGAGGGGGACCTTGGCAAATACTACTTGAGATAGACAAACTGATGTGGCAAATTAAAACAGGTGCACACACTTTTCCAGGCCTCAATGAAAATTTATCCATCAAAAGTATTTTGAGACTTTTAGCTTTGAGGAGATAACCTACATATGCATGCATTTAATATAGTTTGGCAAAATATTTAAGGTTTACTTTTTAAGTATTTCTATGCACTCATGTATTAACTAATTGCTTTTTTCACGAGTCCATAGAAGTTTAACACGTATTATACACTTTTTGAATATCTTATATGTTTTTATACAAAGTTATGGCACTACATAACCTTGCCATATAGATATGTAAACACAAATGCATCTTTTTTGATTTTTAAAATGGATGGCTTCTGGCTGATTGCTCACTATTTTGGGTATACATAGTTGCTTGTATATACACACTTTTCCGTTGATCTAATGTTTATTTTTCATTTATCTCTGTGATGGTTTTAAAAGAACATACGTACACATACATTTACATGCTTTTAGAGCACGTTTTATTATTTATACTGTTGTGGTTTCTTGGAAATTTTATTGTTATTTTTCTTTAACATATAATGAAGCATTATTAATTAATCAATTTGTTTTTAATTCACTATAAAAAGATTGTTAATTGAATTTCATTTTGTCTGAAGAAGGTGAGGCACAGTCCACACTGAAAGCGCTTATTAAAATGTCCTTTTTGTACTTCTGCTGGCTCTTATTGTGTTTCTACATGCCTAGTTTTTCACTAGTTTGTTAAATAAATGAAGCATTTATCAATGCCAAGTTTTGATTTGCATCAATAATAAACTACAGTATTATGGTAAAAGGAAGGGTAGAAGATAAAGACAGAGGCATGAATATAAAGTACTGAAAGCCATGCAGACAATTCTATAAACAATAAGTGTAAAGGTAATAACATATGTATGTCAAGGCATCTACAGGTCCATTTGTATTCCTTGCTTCCTAATGTGTATTTTGTCTAATGTTATATACTTTGAGTGAACAATGCACAAATTCATTCAACGGGATATAAATGGCTAGATTAAAAATGGATAAAAGATCAATGTACTCTTCAGCATCAAGAAAAGTGCAGATGGAGAAGCAATCATAAATGAAACTCAAAGTAATAATAATACTACTCATGTGTTAAATAGCTGGGTCTACTGGACATGCAGTCCCTTTTCAGGGATGACTCAGGATCACTTTTTGGTTAAGTGACTTGCTCAAGGTTACACAGTAGGCAAATGAGGTCTGAGGGAATCAAACTGTGTACCAAAGGGGCTACAGCCCAGAGCCTTAAACTTTTGCAACAACTGCCAGGCAACAAAGTATAACACCTTAGTATTATTTTTTTAAACATAGTTTTTATGTGATATATGCTAACTATAATTCTCTGCTTCTTGTTGGCTTCTGCCATAGTACAATTAGTTTGGTAGCATGAGGAGTGAGTGGTGAATATAAGCATGAGACGTTAGAGGAGTATAGTTGGAATTAGATTGTATTTGTTAGCAGCATAAGTAGGCTGTCCTAAAGGGAACATTTTCAGTTATGATGACTCAGGCCTCATGCAGAAGTAAGAGTTTAACACATTGAAGAACCAATATTTGACTATGTATTATCTTGATTGGCTATAGAAATGGTGAATGGTGAAACAGGCAGATCAAAAAGCAAAGATGAAAAGTACGTCTAGATACACTAATTCAGCCAAGTTGTAGTAAGTATAGACACACACATATATTTCAATAACATGCTAATAGGTATCCAATATAATGGAAAAATATGCAATTACTGTAGTTAGTCTGTCCCCTGATGGCTGACTCAGGACTATGTTATCCTCAGTGGTCAAATAGTTAGGAAAAAGGAGGTAAGGAGAGAGTAAGTTATCTGAAGCAAGCATTTAAGCCCTTCCTCTCATTTGATCCTAGATAGATTTGGGCAACACATTAACCCTTACAGCTTTCCTAGCCTTAATAGGGAAGCAGTTACAACAGTAGAAAAGGCAGTATCACCTCATTTAAATTTACCGTGAGGTATGCTGAGTACAGTGCCATTAGTCTGGATAGACAATCTGTCTTTCCAAAATGCAAATGGTGGGCAAGAGAAGGGTGACATCTGAAGCTATATACAAATGATCCCAAATCAAAGTTAGCCATTTGTCTGACAGAATGTTCAGGAAATGCAGACACAATAATCAACATATGCAGATGAAAGCAAAATAGATGTGCAAACTTTACTAAGCGAAGTTTCAAGGACTGGGAAGCAAATTCAAAGACAAATGAGAAGACAAGTAAGTTATAGTCAAGTAAAGAGATAAATGCATCTTTAGCCCTGCCAGATCTGTCTTTAGAAATGAAAACCTACTTAGTTTATAAGAGAGATTCAGCTGAATAGTAATATGGTACAGAAAAACTTTGAGGCATTCATGAAAGGAAAAGTACTGATCCAAATAGATAGCAATGTATAGGAAATAAACAACTTTTTTGAAGTGTAATCCATTAAGGCCATTGAAGTTGTCCACATTTCTTAGTTCATTAGGAGCCACAAAATCATTATTTGGATCGTTACTCTGATTGTAGTAAAGGAGATATCCTAAAGGTCCTTCTTAGACTGGTATACTGAAGGTCCGTGGATGCAGAAGAAAGACCACCAAAAAACAACAATGAGGAACAATAGTATCTTTGATATATCTGGATTAAGCTACTCAGAAACAGAATAAAAATCAAGAAGCTCCTGGAGATTCATGAGAAAGTCTTGTCCATTGTGTCAATGGTAGTTTCCTATAGATCTCAACCCTTACATGCATAAGGGATAGGTAACCTTTAACCTGATTAAAAGGATCATGGGCAAACTCAATCTAAGGTATGAAGCTGCAGTTCACATAGTGAAATTCCTGAAACATATCAGCAAAAACAGCACAGGTCACTGTTCATTAATACTACCTGTCAACAGTTAAACAATAATCATGAACTTGTGTCCTACCTAAAGTCATGCTTTAATCTGGATATTATGCCATTAATTCCCAGAGTAGTCAAGGATCTGTTTAGCCACCAAATAGTCCAGGATTCTGGAGACACTGTATCAGATGGGAATGGGTTCAAAATCTATTAGGGAGAAGGCCTTTGGGTTTTTTCAATTAAGTGGATTCTCAGCACATCCTTCTATATCAAAGGTGTGACACCTTGAATAAGTTATAAATTGAACATATTCTGAAAATATCAATCAACTAGTGATCCACTGATTACAGTGAAGTGTAAAATGTCATTACCAGGTGGCCTACTTCAAGTATTAGCCTAGATGATAAGACCTGCTAATGTATCAATCTTTGTGAAAAAAAATGGGGGGGCAGCTATTCACATATCATTAGAGGCAGGCTAAAAATAGACTAAGAGAAGGGATATGTGGGTGAAGAGGAAAAGGAGCAAATTCATATAAACACACACACACACACACACACACACACACACACACACACACACGCACAAAAAAACTCAATATAATTGTCTGTGTACTTTTTTCATTAATATGTCAGAAATATATTAAATTATATATCAGAGATATTTGGGATGAGAAGGCTTGTCAGACTTTACCATGAGCTAATATTAAGCCAATGTTGCCTACCTTGATAACTAGCTGGTGGTAGTATTTGCTGTTTTGTGCTGCTATGCAAACACACTTAAATAAAATGTAAGGCAGGCAGAAGAAGGATGGATGTCTTTTCTCAGTACAAAATATGAAGGAGAGATGCTATGTACCATGCCAAGATAGACAGGGCTACACTGGAGAATGTTAGAAGACCCTAAAGTACAATTAAGAGATTTATAGAAAGGATGAAACAACATGTTGAAATCCTCTCTCCTATGTGAGGAATGTCTGTAGTCTTTTGGACAGCTAAATAATAAGGACTGGCCACAACTGGCATGATTTTCTTTGTCAAAAATATTTTACTGATGGCAGCAGCTCCTTCCAATTCAGGTTTTTAACAGAGGGTGGACAAATGACATCAAATGCTGGCATTGCCAAGAGGAAAATGAAAATTTAACTCACCTAATTTGGTATTACGCTAAGGTTCAGGGTTGGTGGAAGCAATTTATCAGAGCAACAGAGCAGGAGCTTAGAACACCATTGATGGAGGCTAAAGATTGGAAGTTATAGTTGTTTGGGATTCCATCTAGGACAAATATGGTTGGTAGAACAGAGATGGCATGGATTCATACAGTTTGAGACACTGAAATTGCATGATTTGGAATCACAGGATCATAGGACGTTACTAGGCTAATGGCCCTAGGGCCCTTACATGCCAAGACAAGTTTGCCCTTATTTCCACAATCAGCACCTATTGTCTCTGTCCAAGAGGGAGACAGCTGGAACATCTGGGATGAATTTATGGCTACCCATGCAATCGTTCAGAGTGCATTTCAACTGGACCAATAAGGTGCTCTGTTTCATATGAAGTGGGAGTCTGTTGAAAGGTGTGGTAACCTCTTATGGCTACCCATGTAATCGTCCAGAGTGTGTTTCAACTGGACCAATGAGGTGCTCTGTTTCATATGAAGTGGGAGTCTGTTTAAAGGTGTGGTAACCTCTGGGAGACAAATTTGTATCTCCAGCAGCTTCTATTAATGTCACATACCAGGTTAAGGTCTTTAAAACGAGTAACCCATGTACCATTTGACTTGTGGATATGCAGCATTTCCAATAAAGCGGGGACAGAGATTTCCTTATATGCAAGGTAGAGATTGCCTCTGAGTAGTCTGTATGAAATAGAATAAAGTGGCAGTGATTTCAAATTATCCACATAGGACAGATGCTGAAGACCTTGAATTTTCCTTGTGAGGAATCTTTGTGGTCTCTCCAATTGCTGCAGGTGCTTGGAAAGGTACATACTAAAAGAGGTGTTGTACTCAATTATTGGCCTCTTGAGGAAAGAGTACAGGGAGGTTATAACTTCTGTTTTTTTCTGGAGGCAATGCCCTTATGAGATGCGAAATATAGAGAGCCCTGTCTCTGGAATGATTTATAGTATTAATATTTTCCAAGAAGGTATGTTTTTAATAGAGTTACAGAGGTCTCATGGTTTTATTTGTTTTCTTACTGTTCTTTCATATTATATCCATGTGACAGTATTATTGTTCAATAAAAATGCTTCTCTGTTAAAAAAGGAAACATAAAGAATCAGAATGCAGAAAACGTATTAAACTGTGTGAAATAATACTTGCAATACAGATTGTATACAAAATGCTTAAAGAAATGAATACCCCTATAAAACTGCATTTTAAAGATTGTAGGGAGCAACAGATGAAAATGAGGGCTGGGCAAAAATAACATTTTTCAGAAAAAATGGCTACAAAGGACAGTTGTGATTGATAAGGGAAACCTTTTATGCTAGTGAAGGAAAAAAGCTCCATGACTTAACATAATCTTTACACATGAGATATTCAGAGTGCTATAGTGAGGCAGTTTGTTAGATGATCATGTTTTTTTCCATAAAGCTGAGGTACTGCCACACAGCTTCATGAACAGTTTAGGGTTAGATGATGGACACATATGGTGACTCCACTGATGTGTTTAAAAGTGAAGCTTTAATTTTGAGAATAAATCAGCTATACATGAAGGATGATTCTAGCAAGGCAAGCATTTTGAATAGCAAAAATATGATCGTAGTGATTTTTTATCCATCTCCTGAGGAATTAGTTAATCAGAATGTGTGATGATGATCCTGAGAGAAGATTGAAACAACCTTTTCTAGCATTGCATATCCAGGATATATGAGCAGCAAAAAATTTGAGAAGTAGGCTAGAAATATCTTGGGTGATGCCAGCCATACTAGTAATATTAACATAACAACCAGAACTGAGTGATTGTGAGTCATCAGAATGGGTAACTTATCTCTTCCTCCTTTTCATTTAGGTGCTAGTCATTTAGAAGACAAATTTGGATCAAAACTTTACCGAGAGTGTTCAGGATATGGTTACCCACATGTATAAATATACTCTTTTCTGTCCATTGGTGTCAAGGATTGAATACACAGGTCAAAACTGTAAAGAGTCAGAGAAGAATACTGACTTTTACATATAGCTCCAACTGTATTTCATGTAGAAGTAATAGACTGTAGTTTTCCACAAGGTGGAGCTCCTTTTCAGGAATATAAAAGACAATTTTGAAAGTGAAAGAGGATTCTGGAACACTAGCTGAAGGAGGGAAGACTGAAACGTGGAGCTGAAGGGAAAAAGGGCCTTGCAGCATGACTGGATTTTTTTTCTAGTGTTTTGGGACAGGGAAGTGAAGCAGCAGATTGTGTCTGTCTCTTGCTGAAATGCTGGATATGGTATTTTGTGGAATCAGGAAAGAAGTCTGGAACCAGTAGTTCTATGCCTGCTATTATTCAGCAAGAAAAAGAGTTCCCTTGGGCCTAGTATCGACAAGCCATAGATAATTACCAGAGTTCTGGTAAGTGATTTTCTACTTTTCTCATCAGAGGAACCAAGGTGCCTGGTCACTAGGATATTCTCAATGGAGTGGTGAGAGGCTCTGGCCATCATTTTATACTTTTATAAGATTGTGGTTCCCCCCTTTAATGCTTTTTGGATTACAAATAACTGGATCCATATCAGCTCCAACTTGGGCCCCATCATGCCGGCAGCAAGACTGTAAGTAGTCACTGGCCAGTGAACAAGGTATAATAGAGTGTTTCATAGATGGTCTCCTTAGAATTGATCAAGGGAGTAGAGGGTGTTAGTACTGCTGAATGACATTGCATTCTCTCATATTTGTATTGTGGCACTATAAATCTTTATTGTTCAATGATAATCCATTTTGCCATGTTAGTACTGCTGCCTTAAATAATCTTTACTGCTCAATGACATTGCATTCTCTCATATTTGTATTGTTGCATTATAAATCCTCATTGTTCAATGACATTGCATTTTGCTTGTGTTAGTACTGCTGTCTTCAAGAATTTTGCTGCTCAATGACATTGTATTTTCTCATATCTGTATTGTTGTATTATGACTCTTTTATTGCTTAATGACATTGCATTTTTTCCCGTATTTATATTGCTGCATTATAAAGCTTTACTGCTCATTGATATTGCTTTCTTTGTGCATGTTTGAATGTCAAGACCTTCTTCTGTTGAGTTCTGGGGAAGAGGTGAATATATGTTTTTATTGTATGCTTATTCTCACCTTGCCTTATTGCTAACTGGTGCACTGCTGAAATAATTTGTTTATGGTTGTGCTAGTGCCTTTTTAAACTAGATGTGTGACCTAGAATAAAATCTGTCCCTCTTGCCACCTTGGTGTGTCGGGCCTATAGGGGGTGTCACGAGAGTCAGGTAGGAAGGAACCCATATCTCTTCAGCTACACCTGTGGGTGCACTCCATACAATATAAGTTTATTATATGCAGCATTCTCATTTCACACAAGAAACCAATCATTTAGAAATTTGCAGACAACACTGGCTCTAATTAGGAAACCACCATGAAGGACCTTTAGAAACATTCTTTCAAAACATAATCCCAGACTTTTTCTTCTGACTTTATTATAGTGGTGAAGAAATTGAGAGGGGGGCACATCTGGTTTCAGCTAAGTTGTCTGATGGTATCATTATGACTGGTTTGCAGAGCTGAAGCTCGAATTATAACTTAACTTTTGATACTGGCCATGTTTAGATGCTCAGTCTACAGCCCCAGTCACATGTGAGTAGTATTCTGGGATGAATGACTGAGTGATAGGATGGGAGGGCATGTGTGTGTGTGTGTGTGTGTGTGTGTGTGTGTGTGTGTGTGTGTGTGTGTATGTGTGAGGACTTATTTCCAGCACAAAAAAGATGATGTCTACATGAAAATTGGTATTCAGGGAATGAATTTGGGAGTTGAAGAGATGTCCAAATAGCCTCACTTCAAAAGAAATGAGACACATACGTTCATTTAATTAGGAGACAAGTAGCTTGGTGGCTTACCACAAAATAGAGTTTCTACTTAAGGGTACAATCAGAATAGAATACAGTCATTAAATGACCCAGACAAGCTGCAGCTAGATGAGTTAGGCAGAGCAGTGTTCAGACAGAGAGCAACAAACAAGGACAGAGTGCAGGTACCGCAGCTGGTGCCCAAAATGAAAGGTTTCCAGAGAGCCATAACCGGAGGGAGGAAAAAAAGAATAACAACAATAATAATAATAATAATGATAGTAATAATAATAATAATAATAAAATTAGGCTATCACTCTACATGACTAAAATATGAGATGGATGACATGGACTACAAATAAGTCTTACTGGTAATAATTTACCATCATATCATTGTAAACACTATACATTTAAACACTGTAATATTGTAACAGGATTAGCAGTTAAGACTATAAAGAAAATCAAGTCATTTAACACCTTTGTTGCTGGAGCATTCAAAACTGCTGTAACTTAATTTTATGAGCCTGCTACTAACCAGATCAAACAAAATCAATGGAAAAAGAAATACTGATGCCCTCTCTGTAAACAGTGAAATAAGGCAGCAGTTTAAAGTAGCACTTACTGTAATAAGTCAGTGGATAGACAACACAGAAGGAATATTTGTTTCCCTTCTGTAACATATAACTGTAGCAGAGAGTTTAATGTAAACACCACAGTCATGTGACTGCAGAACAATACCAATGCAAACAGCTTGTGATACTAAAAACAAGACTTTAATTGAAAGTTATAGAAACTTTCTAATTAATACTATGCAAACTTTAATGCAAGCAAGCACACAGAGAAATAACTCCTTGACTAGCCCCAGTGCTCAGACACTATGACTTCAGACTGATTACAGCCTCCTATTTGAAAAAGATTTCCGATAAAAAATTAAAAACCTGCTATCGAAACCTCACTCTGGAACTTGATTCTCTTTACGGCGCCTGACCTTCTTAAAAAATGTCAGCACAACAAATCGCCAAACCTGTGATGCATATCTACAATTATTTACTTACTTCATTAACTTTTCCCTCCTCCTTTAAGAATGCCACTGTAATCCCACTACCAAATGACTCAAGACCCACAGACTGCAAAGACAACAGACCCACATTCAACCTATGCTCACTAACCACAATTTTTGAAAAACTTCTAACAAATCTTCTCTCAGTTAAACACTTATTGCTTTTATGGGATTAACAACATGGGTTCCTCAATGAATTAAATACACAAACTGCACTCTATACATTTATAAAAAAAATCTACTGCAATATGCATTATTGCCTCATCACTGCTGGTATATTCATAGCCATGCTGGTGGCATATTCATAGACGTGACTAGAGATTTTGATACAGTCAGTCACCCCTTCTCCTCAATTAACTTTCCAGACTCAGCTTTGGGTTACACACTGTACAATTGTTCAGAAGATACATTTGTATAGCAATAACAGATTCCGGACCACTGCATACAGTTGCACCACAAGGGTCTGCCCTAGGGTGCCTGCTTTCTCCCTGTTCATAAATGATATGACTCTTGTAAACACTATACATTTAAACACTGTAATATTGTAACAGGATTAGCAGTTAAGACTATAAAGAAAATCAAGCCATTTAACAGCTTTGTTGCTGGAGCATTCAAAACTGCTAAAAAAAAAATTCTAAGCCTTTCCTGTAAGTAGTGTAGTCCAGATACAGATTTGCTGTATCCAGGACTGTTTGTAAGTTTCTGAGCCTCCAAGCCTTTCTGTGTTGGAGGGAAGCTTTCTAGCTTATCAGTGGGAGTGGTAAGCACTAAGTAGCTTATGTAAAAAAAAAAAAAAAAAAACACTTTATGCATTGCAGCTTAGCCAGGGTTAAACTATTCCTGGCGCCATAAAGTCTGCTCTTCAAATTTTCCCTTAGAACTAGCCAGTTTTTAGTTTTAGCAATCAAATCTGGTTCTTTGAGGGCAGTACTTATTCAGAACTCGTTGCGAGCACTAAATAAGCTACAAATTACTACAGCAGTCAACTTTTCTCACTTATCTAGAGGAAAACAGTTTTTAGTACTTAATAAATAGCACCTATCCAGGCATGTCTAAGAGTCAACTCCTGGTCTTTTCTCCTGTCTACCTGATGAATCTGGGCATCTTGGGGCAATGCAGCAATTGCCTCATGTACACAGACAACCCTCTCCTCCTACCACCCAACAAACTGGAAACAAAGCTCTCTTCACCCAAGACTGGACTAGACAGTCAAGAGGAGAAGGTAAACACTTGCACCACACCACACTCTTCACATAGTCCCTCAAAACCTACACCACCAAAACACACACATAGAAACACAAAACACACGCCTACATTCATGGTGGCTTTCAGTAAAAACCTGCTCAAGCAACAGGGACCTCCAAAGTAGAAAAGCAAGCAACCTCCACAACCCAGATGACACATAGCTCAAAAACTCAGTGTACCACTCAACCACAGCCCATAAGTCATAACAACGTACCCAACACTCTAGTCACAGGTGACTAGTCAGGCACACTGATGTTCCACTCACCAGGATAAACAAGGAGAAAGTTACTGTCAGCTGCCTGTCGGGTGTCAGGATCTACCACATAACGCATGCACTCAGGTCACTCCACAACAAGTACAAATATGACTCTGTCATTGTCCATGTTGGTGTGAATGACCTAAGACGTACCTCCCTGGACTACATGAAAAGGGACATGGAGGAGCTCTCCAATCTTGTAGCCCAGGCAGGTATTACCTTAGCCCAGAGTAGCATCCTGCCATCACCCAGAATGATACCACAGTACAAGGACTGATACCACAGTACAAGGACAAAATGATTGACTTCAACAATTGGCTAAGCTTCTGGTGACATTCTAAGGTGGTCCAGTACATGGGCGCAGGAACCATAGAGTGAGGGGGGAAGGGAGCCCTTCCCCACTTTTTGCAGGTCATCCATACCTCCTAACTGTCACTGACATCATTGTGCACATATTTTCAGGTTTTGCTAGTGGGAACGGACTACTTGGCATCAGAGAAGGATTTTGGAAGTTGCCTGCTAACTCGGAGGATGGCATGTGTGGACTGGCTGCAGAGTGAGTAAGGTGTGTGTGTGTGTGTGTGTGTGTGTGTGTGTGTGTGTGTGTGTGTGTGTGTGTGTGTGTGTGTGTGTACGTGTGTGGTCTATAATTATCCCTGCTTGCATCTACATCATTGTACAAACTGATACAAATTCCTAACCTCTCCCCACATTCAGACGTTCTGTGACATAGTGATGCTTATGGCGTACGCTTCACAAATCAGTATGAAGTTGTCATTTTGTTCTGCTTGTTTGTTCAACTTTAGTAACTCTGTAGCTTCAGGAGTGCCTTGATTTATTGTGAATGACCACTTATACAGTGCAAAACAGACATTCTCATGGTAGTCTGTTACTTGTCTGTAAAGTATGCCCTAACACTTATAAAGCTGCAGAATGTCTTAAGCAAGAGGACAGACTATGGTGTACACTTATCTGTGTGCAGTGATAATAAAGTAGCCATGATCAGCAAAGGACATGCTCACTTAAAAAATACAATTTACAACTGTCAGCGATTGACTGTTAAATTACAGTGCTCATTGGTAGGATGAAGATATCAGACTAGCAGGCATTAGACTGAGAGCTTAATCTCTCTCTTTCTTTTTCTCTTTCACCTCTCATACTAATTGTGTTACATGTAAGGCATTCATTTAAATTAGTGTGTGCTCTATCTTGGCTGGTATGCACTGCATGGAGGAGAAAGAATAAAAAAAAGTTGGAATCACTACTGAAGCAAATGCTTGCCACTTGGGCATATTGCTACGATGCCGAACACAATGGTACTATAGTCTATTGCTTACATTTCTATCCTTAAGACTGGCTCTGAGCAGACTTATACCATCTTAATGTGCTCAGCCTAGATAACCTTCTAAGCTCCAATCTTGAAGTCATTTAGGTTAATTAGTACATTTTTATACTAAATATTTTTTGTTCCTGTTTTCTTACATCATTGTGATATCCAACTCATACCATTTACATTTCTACTGCTGTGAGATTTTACTACCCCATTTACTCTTATGGCTTTCTTTTCACTATTTATGTTTTGTAGTGATATCCCCTCTTTGAGGATGTGAGGCATTGCCAGCTATGCCAGGAGAAGTAGGGCAGTGGATGAGTAACATATGCCAGCACAGCTAGCTGGAATTTAGTAAAGATATATATGTTATTTGAATGTCAAAGTGATTTGTACAGATGATTGTTTCAAAAATGTATTTGTAAAGTTGCTTATGTTAAAAATGTATCAACAGTGTGCCCTGCTAGACAGAGGAAGAAATGTGCATGTATTATTGTAACTGTTGAAATGTATATATTCTAACAGAAGATACTGGAAGAGAAGAGGTTAATGTTAATCCACCCGACTTTGAAAAATAGTAAGAAATTGAATTACTTAATTTAGGCCATAAAGATCATATCTTACAGTTCTCAATGCAGCCAGAGACAAAAAATCTGTTCTTCCTGGATTGTCATCATGATGAACTAATTGCTACTCAGGAAGAGAAATTGTTTTATGACTTTCCAGAGCTACAGCAAATCTTAGCAAGGCTGTGTGTGTGTGTGTGTGTGTGTGTGTGTGTGTGTGTGTGTGTGTGTGTGTGTGTGTGTGTGTGTGTGTGTGTGTGTGTGTGTGTGTGTGTGTCCCCAACAGGATACAGCTGGTGGCTAAAGGTACTTATTCTCAAACCCTGTACTTTGAGTACAGGTAAAAAGAGCCTAAAGTCCCTAGCCACCATCACTTGTGAATTTATTCCTCACATTTTTGTTCTGTTCTTCTGCTTTTCAGGAATGGTAGAACAAAACCTTTTATTCTAGCAATTTTCTCAGCATCATCTTCTTTCGGCTGTTCCTGTTAGGGGTTGCCACAGCGGATCATCTGTTTCCATTTCTTCCTGTCCTCTGCATCATGCTCTTTCACACCAACCACCTGCATGTCCTCTCTCACCACATCCATAAACCTCATCTTAGGCCTTCCTCTTTTCCTCTTACCTGGCAGCTCCATCCTTAGCATCCTTTTCCCAATATACCCAGCATCCCTCCTCAGCACATGTCCAAACCAATGCAATCTCGCCTCTCTTGCTTTGTCTCCAAACTGTCCAACCTGAGCTGACCCTCTAATATACTGATTCCTAATCCTGTCCATCCTAGTCACACCCAGTGCAAATCTTAACATCATTAACTCTGCCACATCCAGCTTTGACTCCTGCCTTTTCGACAATGCTACAGTCTCCAATCCATATAACATAGCTGGTCTCACTACCCTCTTGTAGACCTTCCCTTTCACTCTTATTGGTACCCGTCTGTCACAAATCACTCCTGACACTCTTCTCCACCCATTCCACCCTGTCTGTACTCTCTTCTTCACCTCTCTTCCATACTCACCATTACTCTGAACTGTTGATCCCAAGTACTTAAACTCATCCACCTTTACCAACTCTACTCCCTGCATCCTCACCATTCCTCTACCCTCCCTCTCATTTACACACATATATTCTGTTTTAGCCCTGCTGACCTTCATTCCTCTCCTCTCTAAAGCATATCTCCACCTCTCCAGGGTCTCCTCAACCTGGTCCCTACTCTCACTATATATCACAATGTCATCTGCAAACATCATCATCCACGGGGCCTCCTGTCTAATCTCATCTTTCAACCTGTCCATCACCACTGCAAATAAGAAAGGGCTCAGAGCTGATCCTTGATGTAATCCCACCTCCACCTTAAACATATCTGTCACTCCCTCTGCAGTCTTCACCAATGTCACACTACCCTTGTACATATCCTGTACCACTCTTACATACTTCTCTGCCACTCCCGACTTCCTCATACAATACCACAACTCCTCTCTAGGCACCCTGTCATATGCTTTCTCTAAGTCCACAAAGATACAATGAAACTCCTTCTGACCTTCTCTGTATTTCTCCAATGACACTCTCAGAGCAAATATTGCATCTGTAGTGCTCTTTCCTGGCATGAAACCATACTGCTGATCACTAATCATCACCTCCCTTCTTAAACTAGCTTCCACTACTCTTTCCCATAACTTCAAGCTGTGACTGATCAATTTTATCCCTCTGTAGTTACTGCAGCTCTGCACATCACCCTTATTCTTAAAGATAGGTACAAAAACACTTTTTCTCCACTCCTCAGGCATCCTCTGACTTTCCAAAATTTCATTAAACAATCTGGTTAAAAATTCCACTGCCATTTCTCATAAGCACCTCCATGCTTCCACTGGTATTTCATCTGGGCCAACAGCCTTTCCATTCTTCATCCTCTTCATAGCTGTCCTTACTTCCTCCTTGCTAATCTGCTTCACTTCCTGATTCACTATCCCCACATCATCCAACCTTCTCTCTCTCTCATTCTCTTCATTCATCAGCCCTTCAAAGTACTCTTTCCATCTACTCAACACACTCTCCTCACTTGTGAGTACATTTCCCTCACTGTCCTTTATCACCCTTACCTGCTGCACATCTTTCCCAGCTTTGTCCCTCTGTCTAGCCAATCAGTACGGGTCCTTTTCTCCCTCTTTAGTGTCCAATCTCTCATACAACTCTCTATATGCCTTATCCTTAGCCTTCTCCACCTCTCTCTTTGCCATGCACCTCATCTCCTTATACTCATGTCTACTTTCTTCATCTCTTTGACAATCCCACTTCTTCTTTGCCAGCCACTTCCTCTGTATACTCTCCTGTACTTCCTCATTTCACCACCATGTCCCCTTGTCCTCCTTCCTCTGTCCAGATGTCACACCAAGCACCTTCCTAGCAGTCTTCCTTACTAGCTCTGCTGTAGTTGCCCAGCTATTCAGTAACTCTTCATTGCCTCCCAGTGCCTGTCTTAACTCTTCCCTGAACTCCACCTCACAATCACCCTTTTTTAACTTCCACCGTTTAATGCTTGGCACTGCTTTCACACTCCTCCTCTGCTTCTTGATCACCAACATCGTCCTGCAGACCACCATTCTATGCTGCTTAACTACACTTTCCCCAGTCACCACTTTACAGTCTCCAATCTCCTTCAGACTGGCCCTCATACATAGGATATAATCCACCTGTATGCATCTTCCTCCACTCTTTTATGTCACCCTATGCTCCTCCCTCTTCTTAAAATACGTATTCACCACAGCCATGTCCATCCTTTTTGCAAAATCCACAATCATCTGACCTTCTGCATTCCTCTCCTTAACACCATACCTACCCATCACTTCCTCATCCCCTCTGTTCACTTCACCAACATGCCCATTGAAGTCCACTCCAATCACTAGTCTCTCATCCTTGGGTACACTCACCACCACTTCATCCAACTCACTCCAAAATTTTTCTTTCTCATCCATCGCACACCCAACTTGTGGAGCATATGCACTAACAACATTCATCATTACACTATCAAGTTCAAGCTTCATAAACATCACTCTATCAGACACTCTCTTCACCTCCAAAACACTCTTGGCATACTGTTCCATTAGGATAACCCCTACCCCATTTCTTCTGCCATCCACACCATGACAGAACAATTTAAACCCGCCTCCTATACACTTGGCCTTACTTCCCTTCATCTGGTCTCTTGCACTCACAATATATCAACCTTCCTTCTCTCAATCATATCAGCTAGCTCTCTCCCTATTCCAGTCATACTGCCAACATTCAAAGTACCTACCCTCAGTACTACACTCCTAACCTTCCTCCTCTCTTCCTGCCTTCGGGCATGCCTTCCCCCTCCTCTTCTTCTTCGGCCAACAGTAGCCCAATTTCTGCCAGCACCCTGTTGGCTAACAGTACTGGTGGCAGTCATTGTTAACCCAGACCTCAACTGATCCGTTATGTAATTATGAAAAGTTCTCCGCATCAGTAATTTTTGGCAGAGGTTTTACGCCGGATGCCCTTCCTGACGCAACCCTCCCCATTTATCCAGGCTTGGGACCAGCACAGAGAAATGCACTGGCTTGTGCATCCCCAGTGGCTGGGTTTATTCTAGCAATTTTCTAAGGTTATAAAATCAGTATTTGAAATGTGCCCCTATTTGGGGGCTGTATTCCCCCATTATTGGCTTTGTTCTGTATTTTTGTGCTAAGAGGCTGAGAGCTATGGTGAGAAGTGAGAACTGAATTCACCAAATTATATGATAGCCATTTAAGTTTGTCTTCCTATCTTTCAAGAAACTGCTGGTTTAGCTTAGTGGTATGTTCCTCTGGCTGTAGTGCATAGGGTTCTGGGTTCAAGACTTAGTGAAATGCATGGTAATAGCACATTTTATGCAAGCAACTTTCCAAAATTATACAAGCAATGTACAAAATGTGCCCCTGGTTTTGGCCTTTTGCCCCCCCCCCAATTGAAAATAAGTTCAAGAAGTTGTGCAACATGCCTATGGCTTACACTACTGTGATTCTGTATTTATATATTGTGTGTAGAAGTAGACTGTTATCATGGAAATGTTCTGTATAGGAAAGTTTTGTCATTATTGGTGCATGCATTTTGCTTCATTGCCTACTGGAAAAATGTTCAAACAAATTTAAAATGCAGTTGTGTGTGGAAGTAGACCTTTATGATGGAAATGTTCTGAATAGGACAGTTTTGTCATTATTGGTTAATGCATTTTTGTTTCATTGCCTACTGGAAAAATGTTTAAACAATAAATTTAAAATGCACTCTAACTTAAGTCTAACAAGTGTGCTGTATTATACAAGGAATATAATTTAATACAATCAGAAAGATGAATCAAGGAATGCATACATGTATGCATGGCTCCAAAAATGTGTTTGAAAACAGCCCAGAGGAAAGTGTGAAAGGCTCAAAATCATGGGCAAGTTTTAAGCTTTACTCTTGTTACCAAAGCAATGGGTGAAGTTAAAACAGTTCACATCACATTATCTTGACCTGGCCAAGTCTTTTGACACAGTCCCATACTTAGGTGTAGTACCAAAGATGAATAATGTAGGAGCAAACACTTACATCACCAGCTGCATTGCCAACTTGGCTCACAGTATGCAGGAGATCAAAACAGGGGAAGAGACCGGCCACCAATGGAGTCCTCCAGGGTACGGTGCCGAGACTTTTTCTGTTTGGCATATACATCTCAAAAGTAAAAGGAAATACCAAAGAGCTTTGGCCAGCTAAGTTTGAGATGACTGCAAGCTAGGAGAAGTTATTGAATCCCCAAATGACTTACCTATCATGCAGGAAGGTTTGTCCCAAATAATAACTGGTGTCAAAATCATGACAATGCCCTCTGAGAACTGATCCGATTGTTTGGCATTTGGGAACTTGTGTGTACAGTGACCTAATCTTTGACCAACATGTGCCCAGAGTCATAAGAAAGCCTTTCTATATTGCGCAGCTTATAAACAAATTGATTGCGACTAGATCTAGAGATATTGTTGTCCCCTTTACAAAGCTCTCATTATGTCAATTATTTTGTATAATGCCCACTTTGGCATGCATCTGTCCAGTCCCATGCAACAATTGGAATATCTTTAGAGATACCTTACTAAAAGGATACAAGTCCTAAACAATAGGTCTTGCATGGACCACCTCAAAGATTTATTACTATATTCAGTATCCTACAGAGTGCTTAGAGGTGACATGTCTGGCATACAAAGCATCCTCTGACATAATACAGATGGACCTACTGAACATCAGCATGTCAAATGTCATCAGAAATACTCAGTCCAGGTATATAAACTGAATGTTGTGGAGAGATGGATATATATATCACAGAGGCTACCACTGTTCCGGAACAGACTATCCATAAAAATAAAGCAAAGCTCATCCATCCATATTCAAATGCAACTTGGATCTAAGGATGGGTAATAGAAAATGTACTCCAGGATTTCCCCTCATGCCACTAATGGATAGAGGCAGTTCCTAAATGTTGCATCCCTTCCTTACATGGCCCCCTTAAATTATCTATGGTATTATCACAGTTGTTCTCACTAGAGCTAATATATGATTATCATAGATTCATAGATTAGTACTAGGCTAACTGCCCTTGTGGGCTATTTTCAGCTTAGCCTGTTACTTCATGTGAGAATCAAACCCTGCACCTTGTGTTTGTAAGGTAAACACCTTAACCATTATGCCAACATTCCACCCCCGAATCCCAAGAGCGACAGGTGACAGCCATGGGGGTAGCTAAGACCAATCAGAAAATGTTAATTCAAGCACCAAAAGGGAAATGGCTAAGATTAAAATGTCCTCCAAGTGAACCTATGTTGTGGTAGCAAATAGTTATAAAAAAATTGCCCTTTTTAGTTCACTAAGTACCCCTGTCACCCTCTGCCCCCCCAGTCTTTAACAGCTTCCAGCGCCTATATCTAGTATCCGTCTGCCTGGGATGACATGATCGACAGACCACGATGCTTTGCCAGAGATTGCCTGCACCTGTCCCTCTTGGGATTCTGGATACTGGCTAAGGCTGTTACCACCCCTAAGGCCTGCACCTGTTGCCCTTGGGATTCTAGATACTGGCTAAGGCTCTTGCCACCCCTATAGTGCCTTTTTTAAGCAAGGTTCAAATGACAAATTCACCACCATAACAGGTACAATCAAGCAAAATCTGAGGGCAATGCTACTCAATGCTAGAAGTCTAAACCCCAAAATGCACTCACTCGAGGCACTCCTTAAAATGGAGAACATTAACATCGATGCAGTGACAGAGACCTGGTTCAAGGCTCCAGAGAGCACCCCTGCATTACCAGGCTATAATTCATACCACACCTTTCGGCCACCTAACCTGGACCAAAACACTAAAGGTGGAGGTGTGTCCATATTCATTAAGGATAGCCACACCTCCAGGCTATTTGCTCAGCATAATGCATCTGAGATTATCCAAGTGTAACTAACTCTGGGCAAGACCGCAATCCAAATTGTAGCTTACTACAGATCCCCCACCATGCCCCAGGATTCCCACTCCTTATTTCTTGATACAGTGGAAAATATTAGGGTACAACCTAACACCCTAATAATGGGTGATTTCAACTACCCCAACATTAACTGGGAAAACTACTCATGTACCAACTCTTTTGCTCAATGTTTTCTGGAATTCTTAAATTCCAACGCCTTGGATCAACTTATCCACATCCCCACTGGGTGGCAACAATATCCTAGACCTGGTCATTATCAACATGGCCAACCGGTGTTCCACACCAAAGGTTAATTCCTCGTTGGTCCGATCCGACCACAAGCTAATCACCCTAGACATCCACATCCCATCCCCACCCCCATTAGGGAAACCACCGTAAAAAATTTCTCCAAAGTCAACTTCACGCTTCTTAAGATAGAGGTGGCAAACTTTGCAGACGGACAATAGAGGTATGACTGCTGAATCCTACACAAATGCACTTTATAAGCACTTACATGAGTGCATGAATTGTGCAATCCCTAACAGAACCAAGATGCTGTCCTCCAAAAAAAGGAAGCCAATTTGGTGGTCTCCTGCCATAAACAAACTACAACAGAAGAAAGAAATTGTTGCAAAAAAGAGTAAAATACCATGATTGGAGAAACTCCCTGGTCAGCCTCAGTAAGAAGCTGAGATCCCTCATAAAGTCCTCCAAGGCTAGTTACGAAAAAAATATTGCCACTGATTCCAAAGACAACCACAAAACATTTTATAGCTATGTCAAGAATCTCAATAGCAACACTCAGATGTGCTCTGAGTTACAGGACAATGGCACTAAATATAGAGAACCTGATATTGGCAAGGTTCAGTTAGACTGAACGCCACTGTAGTTCCAGGGATTAATGAATATATTAGTTTAAAGCCCGAACTGAGGTATCAGGCAACTAAACTTTGAAACACCCTAGTGGCTTCCACTTTTTAATATTTTTTAATATTTTTTAATATTTTATTACTTTACCATTAGTTTGTCCCAGAAACAATGTAACAACATTTTCTATCATTTCAACACAATTAAATAAAACATAGTTTATCATATTTGTTTTAATATAGATGTATACATATTGTATATACTATGTTTTAAGTTTTGAGTGATTTGCAGACGTTCAAGTGAAATTTTTATTTGTCATAGTATCTTTTAGCTCAGAATAACACTGTCACTTTAATTTAGGGTTGTTTAACTTAATTGATGGCAGTTTTTTTTATATAAAAAGGTTAACTGCACAAGTTTTGAATTGTTCTGATGAAGTCTATTGATGAAAGCGCTTGACTTGTTGTGTTCCAAGTGGATTTTATATTGTGATTTTTTTGTGGATTACACTTGTGATTTGTGACCTGTGGATCAATAAACTTGTTTTTTCAACTGCGGTCATAGGTCATTGGCTCTAGGAGTGGATTTTAGTTATTTGTGTTGTTTGCCACTCTTCTACCACACTGTGTTGATTTCCTGGTTTTTTTGGTGTGGTGTGCCACCTAGATCTGTAATGGATGACAACGGACTTTCTCCGGTCTTTGAGGATGAGTTAGACAACCTTCCTTTTCCCTGTGGACAGCAGGTTAATGATGCAGGCGATCGTATGTTGGAACTTATTCTAAACCTTACAAATAAGGCTTCTGAGTTGCATGAAGCCATTTTTAAAATACAAAACCCTTCACTTCCGGTTTCTGGTGGAGCGAACGGGTGTAGTAACCGGGAAGCAAGGGAAATGACACTCAAGACTGCGGGTAGAGTAAACCAAGGGGTCCGGAGTACTGACAATGCGTCTGAGACCCCAGTTAATATGAATGAAATGCTACCCAGAGTAGGAAGTCAAGGCTTCCTTCAGACACATGATCATTTGAGGGATTGAGTTAAAAACTATCATCTTTTCTTTAGAAACAATAATGTCGAAGGGACTAACAGCACTGACTTAAGGTTAGTTACTCTTGAGGCTACATTGCACAAAGTCCGTGCACTTCAGTGTGACAATGCATATCTTAATGAATGTTTAGAAAAAAGATGAGTACCTAAAGGACTACGGGTTTTCAGGTTCCCTAATGGTGTTAAGAAGGGACAACCTGAATGTGAGGAACTAGTGCAAATGTTTGATAGACATGGTATGGAATTAATTGAGTTTATTTTAAAAATTAATAATAAAAGAATTGATGAGTTTCTAAAAGAAATTGATGAATTAAATAATGTAATTTTAACTGATAGCAGTTTTGTTAAGTACAATCATAGATATAATAGATTATTTGATAGGGTCGAGAATGATGTGAATGTTAACATTGAAAGAAAGAAGAAAAAGTTGTTAAGGGATGAATATGAGTATAAACATAACCTTGCATACCCATTCCCCAAGGCTTATATGGAAGGGGAAGAAGTGTTAAATCACCAACAGACCAGCGAAGTTAATTCCCATAGGGCTACACCAGGTACCAGACATATTAATAACAACAATTTGTATGATTCAGAATACCCCCCTCTCAGAAGGTCAGCAAGGTTGCAGGACAAAAATAAATATAGGGATGAGAATAATGTTTTTTTAGGGGCAACGGGGGGAAGGGGGAGTCGGAACAGTTACAGGAATCAAACAGGTTGGAGAAAGAACAGTTACCATCAGTCTTAGTCAGTGACAAATGTCCTGGTTTTGGGATCCAGGAGATTATTACGGTTAAGCATGATGGTTTATTACACACATATAAAGGATTTAATATTTTTAATTATGCAGGAATTGAGATTAACAAAGAACTATTTCATCTTCTTATGAAGGGGATCAAATTTGTACCTGCTACTAGGGAGAATATTTGTGACACTTTAATTGAATTAAATATCTTTGTGGGAAAGGTGAATTTAAAATTTTTATTTAAAGTCCCACATCATAACAATAGTAGCATGAGATCCAGTGTTAAGAAGAAGAGTTGTTTTAACTCACCCTTACACCCCCTATTGAGTTCCTTTGAAAATGCATGTTCCCAAGAGATTTACCAGAATTTAAGGGAACATAGGTCAAAGGTATTTAATTTAACTAAAACTGAGAAACAACTATTGGACGGTTTCAGAGGTGATGTTAACCTAAAATTTATGAAACCTGATAAGGGTGGGGGTATGGTGATAGCCAATACTGAAGACACCAACAACAACAGAATTTTCTGTATGTTACAGGATGAAACGAAATATGAATGTGTTTCCAGGAATGAAATTAACATTTCTTACAGAAATATCAAGTTGCTTCTGGAAGATTCACTGTACCAAGGGGCTATCAACGAGGACATTTTCAACTTCCTTAATGTTGACCATCCTACCATCCCCATGGCTTTTGATATTCCAAAAATGCACAAGGATGTTTTTGAACCCCCATATAGGTTAATTATATCTGGTCAGAATAGTATAACTTACCCATTGGGTGTTTTTATTGATCGTACAATAAGGAATGTTTTGGCTCCCATTGACCATATTTTGGTTGATTCATGGGATTTTTTACAGAGGATTGAGAGAGACTATTATGATAAGGATGTCAGTTTCTCCACAATAGACGTGGTTGATTTATTCACTTCCATACCTCATGATAAGGGATTAGAGTTTTTTATGAGGTTTTGGCAGAGAAAACTAGTTTAAGTAACACTATGATTAATTTCATTACTGAACTTATGGAAGTGATCCTTAAAAATAATTTTTTCAGTTTTGGTGGAGAATTCTTTCAACAAGCAAAAGGGGTGGCAATGGGTAACAGTTGTGCCCCTTTATTTGCCAATCTTGTTATGTATAGGTGGGAAACTATTTTTGTTTTAAACCACCCTATAACGAACATTGGTTAGTATATCTAATGTTTCTTGATGACCTCTTTATTTTATGGAAAGGGGTGAAATACATGAAAAATGTCTTGATTTTCTGAATGGATTATGTGATTATTTTAAATTCACTGGGAATAGTGGGAACTCCCATATTAATTATTTAGATGTTAGAATAAACCTTTGTAAAGAGGATTATTGTAAAGACAATTGGTCCATGTAGCTGAATGTGTGTTCAAATTTAGATAACATATGGATAAACCACTAGGAGTTAAAAACATTATTAAAAATAATTGGTAATTTAAAGGGGAACAGAGAATTATTGGAAGTCTTAGGAGATGAGCCTTTTTTTTTATATATAGAAAAATAAAAAAAAAAAAAAAAAAAAAAAAAATCAAATTCTGTAAAAGAAAAGGAAAAAAAAAGGAACTATTAGTGTGGGCTTGTGATTACTGTAAAATCACAATTTGATACTCCATCAGGGAACTTACTGAGGTACGGCAACTAAACTTTGAAACACCCTAGTGGCTTCCACTTTTTAATATTTTTTAATATTTTTTAATATTTTATTACTTTACCATTAGTTTGTCCCAGAAACAATGCAACAACATCTTCTATCATTTCAACACAATTTAATAAAACATAGTTTATCATATTTGTTTTAATATAGATGTATACATATTGTATATACTATATTTTAAGTTTTGAGTGATTTGCAGACTTTCAAGTGAAATTTTTATTTGTCATAGTATCTTTTAGCTCAGAATAACACTGTCACTTTAATTTAGGGTTGTTTAACTTAATTGATGGCAGTTTTTTTATATACAAAGGTTAACTGCACAAGTTTTGAATTGTTCTGATGAAGTCTATTGACGAAAGCGCTTGACCTGTTGTGTTCCAAGTGGATTTTATATTGTGATTTTTTGTGGATTACACTTGTGATTTGTGACCTGTGGATCAATAAACTTGTTTTTTCAACTGTGGTCGTAGGTCATTGGCTCTAGGAGTGGATTTTAGTTATTTGTGTTATTTGTCACTCTTCTACCAGACCATGTTAATTTCATGAATTGTGCAATCCCTAACAGAACCAAGATGCTGTCCTCCAAAAAAAGGAAGCCAATTTGGTGGTCTCCTGCCATAAACAAACTCTACAACAGAAGAAAGAAATTGTTGCAAAAAAGAGTAAAATACTATGATTGGAGAAACTCCCTGATCAGCCTCAGTAAGAAGCTAAGATCCCTCATAAAGTCCTCCAAGGTTAGTTACGAAAACAAAATTGCCACTGATTCTAAAGACAACCACAAAACATTTTATAGCTATGTCAAGAATCTCAATAGCAACACTCAGATATGCTCTGAGTTACAGGACAATGGCACTAAATATAGAGAACCAACTGATTTTGGCAAGGTTCAGTGCTAAAGTTACCCCCCTCTCACCCCCTAAAATGCCCATCTCTATACCGGAAGAATGCAAAATTCCTGTAATCACGGCTGCACAGGTAAAAAACACACTCTCCAAAGCCAAGAACACAGCATCTATGGGACCTGACAACATCCCAGGCTACGTTCTACACAAACTACAGAATGTACTGGCACCCCACCTAAGTACCATGTTCAGTCATAGCCTCACCTCAGGCTTTGTGCCCACTGAATGTCACACAGCAACGGTTATCCAACTCCACAAAGGGGGAGCCACCATAGACCCTGGGAACTACCGCCCCATTAGCCTGACAAGCCTGATCTGCAAGGCTATGGAACATATCATCATGTTACTTATAAACAATGACACCGGTAATCTACAGACTCTGGACCCCACCCAGTTTGGGTTTGTAAAAGGCAGATCATGTCTCCTAAACCTGATAGACTTTTTTGAAGCAGTCACCAAAGCCTTAGATGAGGGTAAGGTGGTTTACACAGCCTATCTAGATCTCGCCAAGCCTTTCGACACCATCCCCCACTCTGGAATTATAGATAAACTCACTAAACTAGGTATAAATCCTTATGTCACAAGATGGGTTGCTAACTGGCTCACTGACAGAACTCACACTGTGAAAGTAGCAGACTCCAAATCTGACTTCAGACCAGTGACAAGTGGAGTACCACAGGGTTCAGTCCTGGATCCTGTCCTGTTTGGTATCTACTTCTCTGAAGTACATGCTAACACAGAAGGTCTTTGGCTAATGAAGTTCACAGATGACTGCAAACTAGGAGCCATAATCGAAACTCCTAATGATGTGGACCTCCAACAAAAGGGCTTCACTGAGACATATGCCTGTTGTCAAAGCCATGGCCTCAAGCTCAATGCCAAAAAGTGCATTGTCATCCCTTTTGGTAAAAAACCCTGTAACCATGAACTATCACATAGGTGGTAGTCTACTTATCACTGAAAGTGTGATAAGAGACCTTGGGACACAGGTGGACAGTAGTCTCTGCTTTGATAATCACTTTGCCACTGTAGTCAGAAAATCCTTCTATGTGGCACACCTCATCACACAATGTTTCTCATCCAGGAAAAAATAGGTCATTGCTCCCCTCGACACACATTAGACCCATTATAAAATACATAGCCCCTTTTGGTATGTACCTCACAAGACATCTACAACAACTGGAAAGGCTGCAGAAATACCTCACAAAGAGGCTGACTGGCCTGAAACAGATGCCCTATGCAGGCCGTCTCAAAAACCTCCAGCTTTACTCTGTCGCATATCGCCTACTCAGAGGCAATCTCCGCCTAACATACAAAGCTATGTCAAACCCAGAACTGTTGGATATGCTCCACTTAAAGAAATCTCAATCCCTCCAAGCTGCACACTCTAGGGACCTAAAACTTGTCACCACAATAAACAGAACATGCTGGAGGGATAGATTCCTATCCCAGAGACTTCCCATACTCTGGAACAAACTACCTATCTATATCAAACAAAGCTCTTCATTAGCACTCTTCAAGAAAAATCTTGATGATTGTATGAGAGATAGGAAATTCACCCCAGGGATCACTTCTGTGGCTCTGCTTGACAGGGGCACAGGAAAATAATTTTCTTGGGTGGTGAAAGCCTGGGTACCTTTTTGGCTAGGCTTATATAGGCCCTACGGCCAATAGCCTAGTACCTACCTATGAACCTATGAACTCAAGGCAGACATGGTCATGTATGCTGATGACCACATCCTCATTGACTCCAATAATTCTTCCTCCATATTGCAACTCAGTATTCAAAAAAAATTCTTTTCCATATGTAAACTGATTGGAAATAATAACTCAATAGCCAGTCCTGATAAATGCAGTATCATAGTGTTTGGAACACCACAAAAAACTATATATCTTCTCCCAGTAATAGTCAAATATCCATGTAATAATGTAATTCCAAATAGCAGTCTAAATTAGCAAATAGTAATAGTAAATAGTAAGTAGTCTAAATAACCAAATTAGCAGCAGACAGCCTCCCAAGTGAATACTTACAAATCGCAGCTGATGCTCTGGCCTACCCAGTATCCATCTTGATTAACCGATCTCTGTCAGAAAGTTACGTTCCCACACTGTGGAAAGTATCGCATATAATTCCCCTCCACAAAGGCGGACCCTCCACAGAACTAACCAATTACCGCCCCATAGCTATTTTCTCTCCACTCTCCAAAATACTAGAGAGATGCATACACTCTCAGGTCTCAGACTACCTCCTTACTAACAACCTCCTTTCCAGTACTCAGCATGGTTTCTGACCAAACCATAGCACCACCACTGCCTTACTCTCCTTTACTAACACTATCCTTCAGCATAAAAACAATGGCTATCTCTCCCCTGCTACTTTCCTAGACCTATCTAAAGCATTTGCCATGGTCCCACACAAACAACTTATCTCTGTCCTCAATAGCCTATCCTTCTCACAATCGGTCACCAACTGGTTTCAGAATTACCTGTTTGACCGCCAATAATCCGTTGTATGGCAGAATGACATATCTCCCCAACTACCTGTCTCCATAGTGGTTCCCCATGGATCCATCCTTGGACCCCTACTCTTCTCAGTTTCCACCAATAATCTAGCCTCTGCCACCAAACATGGCACACTCATACAATACGCAGATGACTTGACCATCATCTGCTCAGCCCAGTCCCTACCAAAACTGCAAAAAGTCACACAGGAAGCCTTTTCCTCTGTTGAAACATGGTTATCCGATGCCTGATTAATACTCAACCCAAACAAAACTAAACTACTCATCTTCCAAACCACCAAACATACTCAAAACAGCTCTCACTTTAACATCATGGCAAAAGACAACACCACTATATACCCAACTGAACATACCAAATTGCTAGGAGTGGAAATAGACAATAAACTAAAATTTGATATTCACATATCCATGACTATAAAAAAAGTCCACAAAAAACTAGGAGCATTATACAGAAATAAGCAATTTCTCACCAAAGCAGCAAAGATTTCAATAGCAAATTCCCACCTTATCTCCACCCTACTTTATGCCTCTCCAATATATACCAACCTAAGGCAATGTGATCTAAACAAGCTAGAGACCTGCTACAACAAAATCGCCAAATTCGCCACAGAGGCATCCTACCATAGTCACCACTGTCTCTCACTTGCTGAACTGGGCTGGCTTGAACTCCCTCACCTCCTTCAATGGTATCAACTCTCACTCACCCACAAACTAGTAAACCATCCACTAAATGTCCCATCCCTCCAGAATCTACTCCAACTCTATTGCACCACCAGACCACTAAGATCCAGCAGCAAAAATCACTTGCAGATCACTAAAGCCGATAACTCTGCTGGTGAAGCACTATTCTCTTGCACCATAGCCAAATTATGGAACTCACTCCCACCCACAATTACCTCCATACCATCATGCACCCACTTCAAAACTTTACTAAAAGCACAACTAAAAACATGCTGGCTATGCCCTTGCAACTCCCACTGTAATATCATCCACCCCATCCAACCACTACCTTTCTTTCCACTCCACTAACTACCTTGATTATAGCAAGCTCAGATGCTCATAAGCCAGTACTTATTATACAGCACAAACTTCTTCTTGTAACATTTGTTAATGTCTGGTATGTACTTCACAGATAAAGATTCTAGTTGTTTACTGTTGTACTATGTTCTTCATCTGTAAATATGTTGTAAGTAATTGCTATGTAAATTGTTAATCATTATGTAATCCAATGTAAATACTGTCTGTTTAGTTCAACTGTGGAGCTTTTCTCCCTGGGCCTCCACTGAAAATGGACCTACGTCCAGTCGGACACTCCTGGTCAACAAATTTAAATAAATAAATAGTCTTCAAAAACATTGGGCATATTACGCAACAGTCTCCCTTTCCTTCACAGACCACATCAACCACATAATTAGCAAGGCACTAACACTTATAAAACTTTGCAAAATAGCACACCTTTTATATCCTAATGCATGGCAATTCCTAGCCACAAATGTCCTCACTCCTAGATTGGAATATGCCTTGTCTCTCCTAACCCTAAATTATAGCACCAACACCCAAATGATACAGTTAGAAATATGCCACTTTGTTCTCCTAACCACCCATTACACTTATCATTGTGACCTACTGATAGTCTTCATTGGCTTCACATACAAAGCAGAGCAATATGGATTCTTCATTCTCTCATATTCAAAATTCTTGTGGTAGGTCATTGCCCCCCACTCAGATCAAAGCTCCAAATTATAAACCCAACTTATACACTTAGAAATTCCCAAAAAGAGAGGCTGTACCTCACCAGACCCAGATTTGGTACCTCCATGGGAGAGAGAGAGAGACTTTATGGAAGAATCCCAGCTACCTAGAACCACTTACCCCCTGACTTTAGTCTTCAGACACTATACAAGAATTTAGGTCCAAATAAATACAGAATATTAAGAATGAATCTGAGTGTACCTGTCTAGAAAAAAATGAGTGTATCTGTCTAAAGTAAGTTTTTTGCTCTCTTAGAGCTAGAGTTGTGACTGAAAAAGGTCAATTTAACTTGCACATCTATCCAGTTATCAAATTTCAATAAAAAATAAACAATGGCGGTAACTATTGGGATATTTTGGAGTATAATAGTCACAAACTTTACTAACTACCAACATTGGTACAGAGACATTAGTTCTGCTTAGATTATCATGATGAAAAGTATGTCTTTCACTTTCTAGCTGAAGCTGTAAAGAATACCAATACATACCAAAGGACATAAAGAATGTCCTGGTAAATTTCCGAAAAAAAACATGGAAGGGGAAGAAGTCAGTACATAATGTCATGATTGGCAAGACGTTTTTTAAATTTGGATTAGGATAATGGAACATTTTCCTAAATTACTCTGCATGATGTTTTGAGCTTTATTTGTTGAGGAGGCTTATTACTTCTTGAACATGTCATTTATATTTTTCCATATCAAAAATGAAACAAAGTTGTTTTATGGATGAAAGTTATATAATGGGAAATATGTTTCTACCTCTGCTATTGAATAAGAGGTTACATTTCAAAATGTGATATCTGTCCTTTTTGTACTATGCTGGTTACAGCAGTAGAAGAGGTTTGTTAGCTCTGGGGTGTACCAAGCTGACATGTTGCAGCAGATCTGTAGAGGGAACCACACCACCTATAACATGTCAACAGCTGGCAAAGGCATCAAGCCTAAATCTAGGTATCTTGAAATTGCAATGGAAATTCTCAACAAAAAAAAAAAAAATAAGAAAAGAAGGGAACAATCAGAAATATGTCTTCTTCTAATGCAGTTTATTGCAGTTTTATTTACTTAATTATTTATTTTGTTTACCAGTATTTTCAGACTCGGCATGCAAAACCCCTGAACCTCTTTACAGAGGATGCCTGGGGAGAAAAGCACCATACTAAGAAAACAAAACATTTTTATAAGGACATCATAGTTAAGCTAGCATTATAATTAAGCACAATATGTGTCAGATAAAATATTTCTTAGCTACATACATATAAAGAAAAATAAACACATCTCACATTGAGTTAAACATGTTACAATTGTATGTGTAACATGACAGTGCATTGTCTATAATTTTCTACTGTGTTATACCTCTATATTTCTTTTTAGTCTGTTGCCTTTTTTCATAAAGTGTAATATAAAATGGAATAATTGTTCATAGGTTCATAGGATTATAGGTTGGTACTAGGCTATTGGCCCGAGGGCATAAGTAAGCCTAGCCAAAAGTGTCTTGGCTTTCACCACACGTAGATTAAATTCCTGCCCCTCTGTTGAGCAGAGCCACAGATGTGATCCCAGGGGCGAATTTCCTATTACCCATCCACTCATCAAGGTTTTTCTTGAAGTGTGCTAATGATGAGCTCTGCTTGATGTGGATGGGAATTTTGTTCCAGAGCATTGAAAGTCTCTGGGCCAAGAATCTATCCCTCCAGCATGTCCTATTTATTGATATGGTGAGGTTTAGGTCCCTACAGCGTGTAGCTCGGGGAGATTGGGATTTCTTTAAGTGGAACATGTCCAACAATTCTGGGTTTGACATAGCTTTGTATGTCAGACAGAGATCTCCTTGGAGTAAGCAGTATGCGACCAAGTAGAGTTGGAGTTTCTTGAGCCGGTTAGCATAGGGCAACTGTTTGAGGCCAGCAATCCTCTTGGTGAGATACTTTTGGGGCCTCTCCAGTTGTTGTAGGTATCTTGTGAGGTACATCCCAAATGGGGCATTGTACTCAATGAGGGGTCTGATAAGTGATGAGTTGAGGGGGACAATGACTTCCTTTTTAATAAGATGCGAAGCCTTTTGTGATTAGGTCGGCCATGTAGAAAGATTTTCTGACCACTGTGGCAATGTGATTATCAAAGGAGAGGTTACTATCCACTTGGGTTCCAAGGTCTCATCACAATTTCTGTGTTAAGTGAACTTCCCCCTATTTGGTAATTCATGGGTACCGTGTTTTTACCAAAGGGAATGATAATGCACTTTTTGGCATTTAGCTTGAAGCCATGGTTTTGGCACCAGGTATCTGTCTTGGTGAGGCCCTTTTGCAGGATGTCTACATCAGCAGGGGAATCGATTATGGCACCCAGTTTGCAGTCATCTGTGAACTTGGTTAGCCATAGACCCTCAGTGTTTGCTTGCACTTCGGAGAAGTATATACCAAACAGGAGAGGTCCCAGTACTGAACCCTGGGGCACTCCACTTGTCACTGGTTTGAAGTCAGATCTGGAGTCTGCAACTCTCACCATGTGGGTTCTGTCCATGAGCCAGTTGGCCACCCACATTGTAATGTAAGGGAGTGTTTATAATGCGTCATTCACATGCCTTATTTTTGTTGATCTTCCTATACTTAAAAAAGGGTCCTTCTGCATGGTAGCAGAGGCATTTTGCAAGTGAGAAAAACAAGTTGTTACTATCCTGTTGGAAGAAGCCACATTGTGTCTATAAAGTATGCAGTGACTACTGAAGGCAGCCTTTATGTACATTCACAATATAAGACAATATGATCATTCTAACATTTTGCAATCATTTTTTCTTTTATATTTTCAAGTTGGCCAGCATCTAGCACCACTACCTACCATAGTCTCTATCTACTTTCCTTTCCAGCTCCTCTTGAGCGACAGCAAATCAAGACAGTTTGCATTGTAAAGAACTCACTCCAAGTTCAATGAGAGAAGAATATACCATTAATGAATTCCATATTTTAGACGTTATAAAGGCCAGTGATGCCATCTCCAGCAATTCTAGATATCTGTACAGCAAATTTGTTTTCCATAGCTTCATTAACTCAGTGTCTCAAATGACTTTTCATTGTTTGCTGGATGAGGTACATCTATTGCAGTAAATTAGCACAATCAACCTACCAAAAATCGTAGGTCACATGACCTGCATTGACATGCACCCTTAGCTAGATGCTAGCAAAGTGACCCATTCTTACTATCTCATCCTCCCAGGAAGAACAACATCCCTCTGGGCATTCATTTCTTTCGAGGCAGGCAGTCATGTTGTGAACTGATTCTGCTATAGGACTGGTTTCATCAATGTCAGTGGTAGATGAAAAGTACCCACAACTATGTGTGCAGCACAGTTTCTGAGCATTTATTCAAGCCCTTTTACATTCACATACATCTTGACTTATTTTTAAAACATTCCTCTTTGATTTGCTTCATTTACTTGAAGATAATACAGTATGTCAGTGTTTTTTATTGTAGTCTTAACTTATGCATGCCCATATGTACTAACTTGGTCTTACTTAGTTATGCTTGTCGTATATAGTTTGCATCACTTTTGCCATAGCAATGGTGAGGGGCCCTACAACAAAAAACAGAAAAAATATTAAGACTTCTACACTGATTTCTCACAATGGATGGATTCAAGTCACCAGGTGTAATGTCAGAGATAAATGACTATAGCAGGAAAGGCAGTACTCGATGTGGAGCTTAAAGAACTATCTGGAATGGTTCATACATAGGGAAATAAATCAAATATGAAAAAAAAAAAGATTTCAGACCACTAAAGCTGAGCATATTTACCTTGCCCATATCTACTGCTTCAAGGGATTTTTTCTGCCAACATTTAGTAATGTGCGCAATATAATTTGCTGCTGATGTGCTTTAACATTGTTTAATAAAATTGGACTACAATCCAAAGTGTTTATTGCAAAAAAAAAAAAAAAATAATGGTTCAGAAAGTGATTCACAGTACATTCAAAATGTTGTCTGTATTCAAAATATTATTTGGCTGAGTATAGTTTAAATACCTCCCAGCAACATAGTTTACAGCCAATCATTTAAAAATAAGAAGGGAAAAAATAAAATAATGCATATGCAATAATTTCTGTAGAATTTACTCAGATCCCATGTCACTATGTGGCTTCATCTTAGTTACCTAATGAGTCCAGAGATCCTGAGCTACCCTTGGGAAAAAGCAACTGTGTCTAGTCATTCTTATCTAGACAACAGAAATTACATACTTTAACTCATCATAACAACTGTCCTATTTCATTTCATTCCTGTCTTAGTAGATAGCTTTAGATCATCCATACTTGGCATCTGTGGAATAACTTTATTGGAAACAACATTTATAAAAACATTAAGGTGCCGTTCATAAATCTGTCACTTGACTTAAGCATGTCAAATGACAATCTTTTTTATCTGATCATTCTGGACAACCTTAACTGCAGCCTTAATAGTGTTACTATGAAAGTATTATTTAAGTAATATGATGCAGCTGGTATTTGAATGTAGTATCCTGCTTTTAGCAACATAGAAAATAGAATCTTAGTCCATTCTGTGCATGTGCCATTGATCATTTTTACCCATTCTCTTCTGTTTGTATTAAGAAACAGAAATTTACTTAACACTGATGACACAGTGTGATATACTTGACCGAAGTCACTTGAAGAACAGAGGCATACAGAAGATTGATTTTAGAACTGCCTGAAGCAATGGTTGAAGTATCCCTGACTACTACCGAACTGCAAGAAATCGGTAGTAATGTTATTTGATTCCCAGGAAAGTTCTGAATCTGTAACAGCTTATCAAACTGATTTGACAGCACAGACCCTCAAGGGACAAAACCCATCTCTGTTCAGCACTTCAGATTTCTACAGGTTTGAATGGATACTGGCCTGTAGCTTGTTGCATTTCACCTATCAAAGCCAGAAGGCTGTTACCTTGTTACTCCAAAATTATGTGCTCTTATTTAAAGATAGCAAATGCCAACTGTTAAAGCCAGAAAAGCAAATTCATTTCAGATGTACCTCCATTTCTTTTGACAGTGGCAAAACTAGTTTCTGCAGCAGTTTACAGTATTGTTTTAAGACACAACAGTCAGCTTTAGATAGACTGCCTTCTTAATTCAAGGGTTGATTAACATCAGTTATCTCTGGGCAGCTGTAATAAACCTTTAGCATTTCTTATTGTATCGTAAAGATAGACTAGAAAAATAACATAATAAGCTAATACAAGTTATAGATGGAAGTTGTTTGGGTTGACTTATTGCCCCAGTCTTATTCAATATTGCCTTTTTTAATTTAAAGCTTGTAATACTGCACATACAGACATACACAAGTAAGTTTGTGTGTGGATGAATATGTGTGTGTGTAATTAAAAAAAACAAACGAAAAAAAAAAAAAAAAAATATATATATATATATATATATATATATATATATAGATAGATATATATATATATATATATATATATATATATATATAGATATATATATATATGTGTGTGTGTGTTTATAATGAATAATCACAGGTGAGTTTGACTGAAACAGAAAACACTGAACAACCCATCAGTAATTGCTACTAATTACCATTAAAATAATCAAAAAAGTAATCACAAATGTAAAGCTAAAGGTTATATTTGAGATTATCAAAAGCAGAACAAAAACAATTTACATGGGTGCTTCAACCTCCCACCACCACCTTGAGACTCCATCTCCACACCCTGGAAATTATATATATGCGTGTGTGTGTGTGTGTGTGTGTGTGTGTGTGTGTGTGTGTGTGTGTGTGTGTGTGTGTGTGTGTGTGTATATAGATATAGATATATAGATATAGATATATATATATATATATATATATTTATGTATAGACGTACTATTGATCTGCACAAACTCACACTGACAAACTTACATTGACAATAAACAACAAGCTACTGTACCTGCTCTGAGGCTAATCCTAAGAACATGCAAAAAAGGAAATGGGACAAGCCCCTCCCCTCTGCACCCTCTACACCTCTTGCTAATTATACTACTAACTCTGAGATCACAGAATCCCTGGGGAAAGGACATATTCCACCTACCCCAGGGACTATACGTCTCACACATCTGTCAACCATTTGTATTGTTGACCAAAGTGTGACCAGTTTAGATTTACCTGAAGCTTGGGACAGAGGTTAAGGTTCCCAGCTGTAGTTTCTGAGGTACAGGGCTTGATTCCCACTCTCCTCATTTCCTTTCTGTGAGAACTTGAATAAGTTAGTTAGCCAGGCACTGTTCTCTGGTTGCCCTTGAAAAGGGACTTTGTGTTCAGTGGGTCTACTTGGCTAAAAAAATAGGTGGTGTTGTTAACTTGGACTTGGTCTCTGCTGGGGAACCCATAGATATACATATTTACAGAATTAGAGTGCTATGTGATATATCACTGTATGCATTTCATTGCATGTTGAAATGCTGGTGTTTTTCGTTGGTGGTACAGTTGGTCAAATTATCAATGTTCAAAGGTAATTTATCGACTGTCACATAATTCCAGGGCATTTTCTCTTTCTTCAAGTTTGTGTGACCCTAGAGCTAGTACATTTGATTTTGAGGGCAATTAGCACAGATGAAATTCCAAAAAACGAAGACACACTGGTGGAATCCCAGCATCGATGGGTTGTATAACAAAAGGAAGAAAATCATGGCAAATATTAGGAAATGCAATGTCAATTTAGATAAAAAACTCTGTCATCAATTTAATCAAAGAACATAGAGGACAATGCAAATATACCAAATCCATGTGTGAGGTAAAAATAGCCTTCCAAGTCAAGGTCAGTCATAAGGCTTTTTTTAGCTATGTCCACAGTCTCAAAGGCAGTACATTTATTTTACTTTATTTATTTTACATTTGTTGACTGGGATAGTCTGACTGGATACATGTCCATTTTCAGTTGCAGCCCAGGGAGAAAAGCTCCAAAGGAAGTTATACAGGCAAAACTGCCATAATATACAATAAAGAACAGCTTCAAGCAATTTAACACAGTCTAATAGTCACACAGACTGTAAGTTGTATAATCTAACATGCTTATCGTCTGGTTAACTAAATTACAATACAGTAGATTTTAATAACAATATAATACTGGTATACCAGTGTTACCAAATATTTAGTCAGGCTTGGAGCAAGGATATAGCCGTTGAGTCTTGAAATGCTGCTTGAGGGTTTTCTTGAATTGAGATAGGGTAGTGTGCATTGTAATGTCAGCAGGTAGCGAGTTACAAGTTTTGCCTACAGAGTTAGCAAACATGGAGTCCCAAGATGAGTTGTTGTATTTGGTGGTCTGTACTACAAGTCTATTGGATGAGCGAAGTGGTCTGAGGTTGGCATGGCAATAGATGATGTTTTTCAAAGCAAGTGTATTTTCAGGTTGGTTAAGTAATTTGTGAGCCACAATAAGTCGGTTATACTGAATCTCCCTGGTTAGCTCTAGCCATCCTAGATTTTTTAGGTTTATGCAGTGATGTGTTCTGTAGGGCAGGCCCAAAGCAAATCTAGCTATGCTATTATAGCAGGCAGTTCAGTTTTATTTAAGTTTGCAAGTAAAGGGGAAGCATAGAAGAGGGTGGAGAGCAGATGGGAGCGGGCAATGGCAGTCCTAGCAGGTGGGGTTAGGAATAGTTTTATTCTATATAGTGACCCCAGCTTATTATTAATGGATTTGATTGTTTTATTAATGTGAGTGTCAAATTTGAGATTTTTGTTTACAGTTACACCAAGGAGTTTTGTGTGAACATCTGGGGAGATTATGGTGCCATTGTTAGACTTAATGGAGAAAGATATCACTGGGGATCTTTGGGTGGGGGAGAAAAGTAGTAGCTTTGTTTTGTTCGGATTTAGAATCAGACATCATTCAGCAAGCCAATTTTCAACTAGGTTGAAAGTACACTGAGTAATTACATGCAGCTCAGTCTGGGTGGGACCGGTGCAGATCAACGTGGAGTCATCTGCATACTGAATGCAATTAGCATTTGGGATGACAGTGTGGAGATCATTAATAAATATATAAAACAGCAGTGGTCCCAGAATAGACCCCTGGGGGACATCTAGGGTGTTGGGTAGGAGGTTGGATAGGTTGTTCTGTCATAGTACAGCTTGTTGTCTATTGTGGAGGTAGGATTGGAACCATTGAAGGGAGTGATCACCTAGGGACATTTTTGTCAAGGTGTGGATAAGTAGATGGTGGTTAACCATATCAAAAGCTTTAGAGAGATCCAAAAAAAGGGTTGAGGATAGCTTGTTATTGTTTCTGTTATGGTAGATATCATTATTGAAGGTGAAGAGGGCTGTGGTGGTACTATGATGTGGTCTAAAGCCATGCTGAGATTTAGCCAGTAGATTGTTCTGGGTTAGAAAGTACAGAAGTTGTTTGTGGATGCACTTTTCCATGATTTTTGCCAGTGGTGAAAAGATGGCTATGGTTCTATAGTTAGATAACTCAGTAGGGCTACCACCTTTATGGAGAGGTATGACATGAGATATTTTCCAGATAGAGGGGACCTTTGCTTCAGATATGGACCAATTAATTAGATTGGAAATGGGGAATGCTATAGAATCGGTGGCTTTTTGTAAATATTCAGCAGTTAGAAGGTCAGCGGCTAGGTGGTAGGTTTTAGTTTGTTGATTAGGGTACGAATGTAAGCTGTAGAGACAGGTTGGAAGCTAAATGAGGACTGGGTACTGGGAATGGTATCCTGGGTGTGGGAGGAGTTCAAGAGTAACTGGCTAGCTAGGGCTTGGATAGTTTCTGTAAAGAAACTATTAAAGGTGTTAGCAACATTCTCTGGTAGTTTATCAGTGGAGGCTGAGGGAGGTGGAGTGGTGGTTTGTCTTGGGTGCAGTAGTTTGTTTATGCCTGCCCAGAAATTTTGAGGATTATTTTGGTTTCCTTACTGGAGATTTAAGTAATATTTTTTTTTATCTAGTAGGATGGATCTTTTAGTCTCATTTATTATTTGCCAAAATTTAATTTGATCTATAGGAGTTTTTGTGGCATGCCAGGTAGCCCATGCCTTGTTCCTGGTTATAATTTTGATTTGGTTTCTTTAGATAGCCATGGGGCAACTTTTGATTTGATCCTAGTGGAGCGAGCAGGAGCATGATAATCAAGGATGGGGTGGGGAGGGTGGCCTAATGGTTAAGGTGTTTGCCTTACAAACACAAGGTGCAGGGTTTGTGTCTCACAAGGGATAATTTGCTAGGCTTAAAATGGCTCTCAAGAGCAGTTATCTTAGTACTAATCTATGAACCTATGGAGAAGAATTTATTGTTAAAGTAGGCAATCGCTTCGCCTAGGGGCAAGTGTTTTAGGGCAGACCAGTTGCATGATTTAAGTTCATCCTGAAATTTTTTTGAGGTTAAAGTTTTTATTATTTCTTACGGTTCTATAGGTGGGCTGATGGGAGTTATAGGTTTTGTGTTTACAAATGAAGGTGAGAAAGTGCTCACTGAGGTAATCAGGGACGGTCCCTGATGTATACATTTGGGGGTGGCTGTTGATTAGTATCCAGTCTAGTATACTTTCTTTTTGGTTAAGTTTACCTAATCTGGTGGGGGTGGATATGACCTGTGTGAATCCATGCATGTTTACATGGGTGGTAGGAGATTGAGAGGAGCAGGTGTTCCAGTCAATGTTAAAATCTCTGAGTACTATGGTTTCTTCAGGATAGTTATCAGATAACCAGTGTAGGATGTCCTCTAGTGTGTTAGTATTATTAGTATTATTCCCTGGGGGAATGTATAAGCAGACAATATGTATGCATTTGCTTTTGTTAATTTGGAAATAGGTGGAAACTATTTCAGCTTTATTGATTTGGGGTGGTTGAAATAGGTCTAAGGTAACATTTAGTGTGGATTTGAAGAGTACAGCTACACCCCTTTCCTAGTTATATGGTCATGTCTAAGTATATTATACCCAGGTGGTAAGATTTCATTATCCAAGGTTGATGGTTTTAGCCAGGTTTCAGTTAGGCACAAAATATCAGGGGACAGAACTTGTAGGAGGGCATGTAGGTTATGTACCTTATTATTTATGCTCCTAATATTAAGGTGGCAAACCAGGATAGAGTTGGGGGACCTTACTGTAGATGGTGATTTGGTAGGGTTGTTTTCGTAAGAGGTTGTATGATTTGGGGTAGAAGGGCCAGGGTTTGGGTGAATATCTCTGTCCATTGTGAGGTTATTGCGTAGGTTTATGATTAGCTTCAGGAATTTGTATATAAGTCTTTGATAATGTTTAGATTTTGAGCTGATGTATCTATGTTGGATAGGTTGATGTATTATTGTGGATATGGAGTTGGGTATGGGAGTTCCTAATGGGTGAGTGGTCATATTTCACATAACTGGGGTAGTTTGACATTTTGGATAGTGAAATCTAAGGTAAGGCTGATTTTCATAAGTGGAGAGGAGGTATGGAATTAACATAAGGGGTAACAGAGAGAGTGGAGACACTGTTTTGTATGTTTACATAGTTGGTGACTAGGTAATATATTAAGTGTGGTGCCCTCAATATTATATGAATGGATAGGACAGAATTTGGGGAGAGGGGTGATGGGCCGTGTTAGAATAAGCAGTACAGTACTGACTGGAACTGATAGGAAATGGTGGGAGGAAATGATAGGCAGTGGAGGTGGGTGTAAGGGGTGGATGCCAGAGAGGGGTGAGATCCTGATTGGGTCAGATAGGAGGGGTGTGGTTCTGTGGCTATAAAGCTAGCAGTAATGGGGGCGGGTGGAAATTGGGGGCAGGGAGTGGTGCGGAGCAGAAGTAATTGTAAATGGAGCCACCTACACTGAGCCAGAAGATACAGCAAATTTACTGTCAAATTCAGCAACAGTTTTGCCACTATCTCTCTCCAGCCACCCATCATGGAATAGCATTGAACATAATCCTCCCCCAACTACCACTAGTGAGCATGTCATCGGTGTGTTCTCCAAGGACAAGACTATCACATTGATTAGACCCAATAATATACCAAAATACCTCCAAATACCACATGACCTGTCAGGGCCACTATAGTCAGTATTTAACAGTAGTATCCAGATCGGCTTCATGCCATGTGAATGGAAAACTACAGTGGTCATCCCTTTATACAAGGGGAGACCATATACAGATCCTGGTAACTACAGACCGAAAAGCCTGATCAGTCTCATATGCAAAGCCATGGAAAAATTATCATGGAAATGAATAACAATGACATAGGAAATCTTCAAACAATGCAGCCAATCCAGATTGGTTTCATTAGGGTAGATCATGCCTACTCAACCTGGTGGACTTCTTCAATAAGGTCACCAAAGCAGTGGACAAGGGCAAAACAGTACAGGCTGCCTATCTTCACATGGTCAAGGCATTTGATACAATAAGATATCCCCTCTGTCATTGTATACAAACTCACAGACCTAGGTAAAACCCCCTATGTTACTTGCTGGACAACCTAGTGGTTTTCATATAGGACTCAAGAAACTGGACAGAGGAGTTCAATGTGGCCATTCACTAGTGGAGCCCCAAAGGGCTGTGTGCTGGGTCCACTCCTTTTTGGCATCTATTTCTTTGAAGTCAAGGGCAACATCAGGGGTCTCTGACTGACCAAGTTTGCAGAGGATTGCAAACTTTGTGCAGTTATAAAAATTCTATATATTTTATAAAAAGTTATAAAATCCTCCAAGACACTAATATCCTCCAAGAAAAGTTGAATCTGACAAATAACTGGATCCAGATCCATGGTCTAAAAACTAATGTCAAAAAATGCATAATAGTATCATTTGGGAAGTCAACTATCTGTGGCAAGTGCCTCATTTATAACACACCCCTAAGAGTAGACACCATAGTCAGGAATTTGGGGTGCATGTAGACAGTAACCTGGCTTTAGAGCATCATGTGTCTATGGTAGTATGAGCATCATTCTATGTTGCTCAACCTATAAGCAATGCTATGGCATCTAGGTTATCATGCCACTATATTCAGACTTCATCAGAGTACAATGACCCCCCCCCCCCCAGTATGTACCTGGCCAGGCACATGGAACAACTGGAATGTCCACAGAGGTTCCTCACAAAAATGATACAGGGCATAAACAACATGAACCAACATGGATTGGCTCAAAGCCCTGCCCCTGTACTTAGTCTCTTATGACTGTTGTGGGGCTATCTATGCCTGACATACAAGGCAACCTTGGATTTCACTCTCATGGACGTTTTACATATCCATGAAAGAAATAGCAACTGATTTACCCAATCAAGGGACCTAAGCCTTGTTTGCTAAAGAAACAAAACACAATTGTGGGGCAAGTATTTGCCTAAGAGCCTACCCATTCAATTGAACAGGCTTTGCATCCAAGTGGAGTAAAGCTCTTCCCTTACTTAGAATCAACACAAACAATAACTGGTCCTTCCAATTACATTTAAAAATAAACTCATTAATCACTGAATAGACCTGTCAGGACTACTCAGTGATTAATGAGGATGTTTTTAAATTCTTGAATTGATGGTGTATGGATCTGTCTTATTTTTTAAAGAAAATGTTACAACATGGTATATATGTTGTACTTTTGTTAATCACTAATAATGTAATTGGAAGGACCATTTATTGTTTGTGTTGATTCCCTTTGGATTGGATTACTGATTAGTTTCATACACAAATGTACAATTCTTTCTCAAAGAGTTGAATTTATGTTATCTTATTGCCTCTTTCTTGACTTACATAAGAACAGCTCAGTCTCTTAGTCATGGTTCATTTTATCAGTGACTCTGACATATCAAATAACCCCTTGAAATACAATGTATAGCAATGCTGAGCCGGATGACATTTATCCCAAATTCTTGAGAGTGGTCAACACTTTTATGGCCTTGCTGCTTAGACACATCATCAACTCATCTCTCTTTACTCTGGAATTCAGCCAGAACTATAGAGCAAAGCAATGGTCATTCCATGTCTTAAGCATCATTTAGGCAACCATTGATCATGTAGATTTCTTTTACCACACCACTAATAAAATACTAGATAAACATCAGCCTCATGGGGAAGTTGCACACAGAAGCATGTGGTCACCTCTTAAATTAGCAACGTGGCATTTAGGAGAGGGTTATAATGCTAGCTCAATACTTTTTTGCATTACAAACAGCTTGTAATGTGCCGCGAATGTCAGAAACCTTAACAGTGCTCTGGTCATATATCTCTGAATCAGAAGACCATCTTCTTCTGGTAAAAGAGTTATCAGTCTATTGAGTGCATCCTTTGAAAATTAAATTATTCAATGACTATCCCCTTTTCAGGTACCTCTGAGTTACTGTTGAGCAAAAACATTTTCATCTTTACTTGACTATTATCAGAAGTTTCTCAATGATCTTAAAATTTTCATGCCATATATCAATTTGTCCACCATTTCCCTTGACATTTTTAACATGATTGTTTAGGCATTTGGCATTACTCTTTCTGTGCTAGCAGACACACAGTTTCACGTTGCATAAACTTATGCATATTCTTCAACTTAATAGGCCATAATGTAAATCTATTGAAGACTAAAACAACTTAGGGACATTGAGAAGAGACTCAATAGAAATGCCTATACCTGGCCCTGATGTCAATAACCTGAAAATGTATAATGCTAAAAATAATAAGATGCATATCTTATTTCAACCTTTATAACAATCAGATTCCCAAAACAGGAAACAAAATGTCCATGATGTTTTCCACATCGCACACCATAAATAATTTATCTAGAGTAGCAGAATATGCCATTAGAAAAGGTACCTTGCTCCCCACTCTGGAACATGATGGCCCTCTCATAAGTGTAACCTTTACTTATAATCTGGCTGCAAACTACCTGGGTAGCAAGCAGTAGCTCACAGAGTAATGTTTTACTTTGCATTCTTCTTCTTTATAAAGTAATAACCTCTGAGAATTGCTGTGCACTCAGACAGTTTACATTCTGAATCACCAGGAGACTCTAAGACAAGCTTGTCTGAAGTACTATTACACCCCATAAAACATACATAGGTTCAAGGTTTCATAGGTCAATACTAGCAGCCAGGTTAGAGGACTATTTGTAGCCAAGCCACTGCAGCAAGAATGACTTATTCCCCGTATCTATAATGGAATGTGGGGCAGGGTAAGAACCGGAATACATTTCCACATCTTTACTCACTTGTCAAAGTTATATTTGAAGACAGCTGGGAGTCTGTTCTGCTGACCTGGATAGGAAGCTTACTCCATAGGTATGGGATTCTGTTTGAGAAGTACAAATCATGCTGACAGATTCTGTTTATGCTTTGATGTAGATTATTGTCCCTAGAGTTGGTATTTGTCATACGATGTGCTTTAGAAATATGTAAGAGCCTTGCAGGCGAAGGGTATTTGCTTCCTTATAGGCCAGATAGTCACCATACAGGGGTCTGCAAGAAATGTGGTACACAGATAGGAATTTTAGTAATTTTGTGTAGCTTATGTTGCTCACGAGCAAGATTAGGTTTGTCAAGATCGGCACATGCAAAAGGCATCATTATATTCGAGTATAAGACTGACTTTGGAGAAGTAAAGAGGGGCAATAACTTATTTTGAGCTGGAGAAGATGCCTTTAGTACTTAGTTGGTCTAACTGGAAAGCTTTCCTAATGACAAATGAAACAGGGTGGTCAAAGGAGAACTCATTGCCCATGCGAGCTCTAATGTAAAGTGTCCATATCCCTGTTTATAAGTTATTAGTTTTAAGATTATATGTTCATAAGATTCCTAAGATTCGTAGGAGTTTGAGGGCAATTTAGTCTGGTGACTATCAACACTTTACAAATACCCACCCTCAGGCTGTAGCTCTTTCTCATGGGGTGCTAAGCCAGTTAGTCCCAGAGAAAATTAGAGGGTACCAATCCAGACATCTAGGTTCTGTTTCAAGTGTGATAATATATATCAGAGCTACAACTAGGGGAAAAGGAAGCATCTATCCTAGGCACAACCTATCAGGACAGCAATCAGCAGAATAAGGTAAATTGTTTGCATTTAAGAGGAGTATACTTGGCTATGTCTTCAAAGATGTGCACATGAGGTTTTTGGAAAAAAGTACTAAAATATCCTATCTAGTGAATTAACTTTCAACAATACTTTTTTTGCAATTAGGAAGGAAAGTGCAAAGAACCTGCAGTCACTCGATTATTAAACCAAGCAAACAACACCATATGAACTCCTTCTAGCAATCAGCAAGTACGCTCTGAAAAATGACCTAGTTTGCAGACATTTATCATTGAAACTATGACAGAAAATGTGCCTTGCTGATTTAAAATACCAGCTAGTTAAAACACAGAGCAAAGAACACAGCACACGTTTCAAAGCTGTCTGCAAATATTTATCATATTGAAAGTAGAATATGTTGGGAGTTAAGCCACATATTGTCCCAGACATTACATTCACTGGCTTCTTTCAAAACTATTAGTAAGATAATAATGACTAGTGAGGCAGAATGCCATTAGAAGATTCCTCTATGATATTCAGGTCTAAGAAATTAAAGTGCTCCTAACTGTAGAATACAGGAATAATATATATTTAACTTGGACTGTTAAATATATGCCTTGTATCTTACAGCCTAATTCTAACCAAGTAATAGTGGAAATGTAAATTTTAAATCAAAAACATTTCTATGATAAATTATTAAGCTACTAGAATAATATAATGAAACAAGTGTATGGTGCATATCATAAACTATGTAGCCATGTAGAGCTACAAAAAACAAAAATGCCTCACTTAAAATTGTCAACTAAAACTCTTATTCATTACAAAACAACTATATTATATTACTTGCTATGTGTCTTTTTGCTGGATATGCCATTTATATATAGATACTGATTTTTATTAAGCTGTGACAGGCTATAATCATAAGGGAAGTAACTATTGTGGGGAGAAATAGCCAGGGAATTGTTATGGCTAGGCTTGTATAGGCCCTAGAGCCGATAGGCTAGTACCAGCCTATGAACCTATGAACCTATAAGGCAATGACTAAAGGATGACGATAGGATTAAAAGTGACAAACAGGAGGTTAATTCAAAGTGTATTTGGCCTCACTTTCATTTATACAATGAGGAACGTGGCAGTCAAGTAGAACTTCAGAGGATCTGATTACAGGGATAGAAGGATGCTTCCACTAGAGGTATACCAATCACAGTCCACACAGAAGATGCACCTGGGCAGAACTAGGACATTTTAGGGGGATTATATTTCTTGGTTTGCTTCAGAAGACATAGAAATTCCACATGATGAGATAGAGACTGACAGGTCTGGTCTTCTTGTTCAGATTGCTGTAATTGTAACTGTCTTCAAGAAGATCAGTTTATAAGTTTATAAGTAATTTCAATAACTATATAACAGGATCAGGCCAAATGGACAACTAGCAATACTGATTCACTAATATGTGGCACATAAACTTTTTCTTCTATCTAGCAATTTAGATTTCTTTTAAAGGTTTCTAAACTTCCTGATTGACAAACCTTGGCAAGTATATTATCCCAAAGTATTCTCATTTTATGTGTTGTATAGGAGCACGTTCTGTTTTGCATGCTTTTATGCTTTTATCTGCAAACTCATATTCTTATGAATTTATTTACATCTATATATTTCCATATTGAATAACTTTTTTGCACCTATTATGGAGTATCTATTTTTTCCTTGTGTAGATTCACATAAGTTTTATATACAAATGTGAGTCATTTCCTCACACCTTGTCAAAAGATTTTATAAGAAGCAACCATTTGTTTCATCGCTCAAGCAATAATTAAATTAGCATGGGTCCCAATTGATAAATTAGATGATATCATAATTTCCCTAGATCATTATATTTCTTAAGTACCATAAGAGGCACTGATGCTAACTATACAAATATACAGGGTTTCTTAATATATTTTTGCCAAAGTGCATAATGTTAAATTTTTCTAGGTTAAACCTTAATCCTGTAACTGCTTCCCATTCATAAGTGGCTTCATATAATCATGTAAATCTTCAATATCATTGTTTTCATTGGTATATTTATGAATACAGAATTTCCTAGTTTTTGGTGTGTGTATGTGTGTGTGTGTGTGTGTGTGTGTGTGTGTGTGTGTGTGTGTGTGTATATATATATATATATATATATATATATATATATATATATATATATATATATGTATATGTGTGTGTGTGTGTTTGTGTGTATTATCACATTGCTCTCTATTAGTTGACTATGACATAATACATCTAATAATACAACATTTTCTTCATATGTAATTATACATATGGGAGTGAGGTTGGCATAATGGTTAAGGTGTTTACCTCACAGGTAAGAAGTACATAATTTGGTACTCACCAAGGGACATGAACTAGAATTAAAACAGTCTACAAAGACATCTAGCTTAGTACTCTATGAAGCTATAATAAATGATATAGCAAACCAAAAACATGCTGCAGTAAGTGGTTCTTGCTAACATAGATTAAAAAAAATCACAGATATACTATGCCTATGCATTCTAACCCATATTAAATACATTTTATGAGTGAGTTTGGTATAATGGTTAAGATCTTCACCTCATAGGTACAGGGTTTGATTCTGACTTCAGGTCATTGGCTAGGTTTAAAATACCCCTTCAGGGCAGCTAGTCTAGTATTTGCCTATGAACATATAAACCTATTAGTGGATTATAGACAATCACAAGTTTAGGCAATATCTAACTATATAACTCCTGGAGACACATTTGAATCTAAGACTGTTGTAATCTGTTCATTAAAAAAAAAACATTAAATTACTTAGAGTAGATCTTCCTTTAATAAATCTATGCTACTCTGTATCAAATATATATGTATGTTAATAGTGGCTTTAGTCATAAGTTCTGTTAAATATTTTTTATAATATTTACCCATTGTGGATGTTAAACTTATAGGTCTATATTTTTATTTCATTTTTCATGTCATTTTTGTTAATAATGCCCACATTTAGGAAGTGTTCTGCCTTCTGAACATGTATTAAACATTATGTGTAATACTGACATAATTTCCTTTGTAACATTTAGTAGCAGTATACCTGGAATCATATCCGGTCCCATAGAAGAGGTTTTATTGATCTAATTTAGTGTATTGTCAGTCATGTTTACAATAATGTTAGCACAATAACCTTGTACTGGAGCATAAGACAGAACAACATGATCTTTTAATATTATAGTAATAATATATAACATAACATAGTTAATAATTAATTAGTAATAATATACTATAATTGCTTTCTTATGAAAAATATAGTAAATTAATTTGTTTTATTCCAGATATCAGATATTTCAGCATCATTAATTATAATCATGTTAAGAGACAATGTACTATTATTGAGTTATTTTTTGGTAAAATATATTTATTTAAGCCACTATCAAGCAATTTGTGTTCACAGTTTATTTTCTCTAGTCTGATTTTATTTTTAGCTCCTTGCAGGTTTTATTTTTTTTCCTTATTCTTGCTTGTAGGCAATATCTTAAGTACGTCATATTTCCTGTTTGATAGGTCCGTATTTCATCAAGATGGAAGTGCTGTTCTTCCATCATAAAATCCAATTGAAACAATAGTGTCTTTTCCAAAACTGCATATCCATATCCAGAGGTAGAAGAGGAAAATAATGTCTTCTAGTTATAATTAGCAATAACATGTTTCAAATTTCTGTAGCCTGCAAGACATAATTATACTTTTTCAATTGCCTTTTTTTCAGAAAATACTTTTAGCTTTTAGCTCAAGTATTGAGGAGTTGTAGTATGATAGTTCAATTGGTGTTGTTATTTCTAAATTTTTTTGGAAATGTTAACGTCAACAATATTATATATATTGCTACATCTAGCGTATTCTGTAACAAATTGTGTCATTCTATGTGAAAAAATAATATCAATAAATTATTTTTCAAAAAATCATTTAGTTGTTAGGGCTGCCCATGAAATTCCAGGGCAGTTGAAATCCCCAATTAATACATCATTTCTATTATCCAAATAAAGTGTCAAGTTAGATTGATATTCCCATTGTTTTGAACCTTCCATGCTTGAAGTATGATAGCATAATACCAGTTGTAAGTGATTATTACTAACAATGTCTGGTATATGCAGAATGACATATTACATAATGCATCCAGTTGTTTTTCTAAGGAAGTAGAGATAGCATTGTGTATCCATAAAATAACTCCTCTGCTTCTGTATTTTTGTCTTAAACATTCATATTTGACATAGTCTTTTAAATGGAAACTCAGGGTAGAGAAAATGTTTAAGGCTGGAATAATATTTTAGGTTTTAAAATGATATTTTGTATTCAATTAATTTATATGTGTGATTGGTACAATTTGATCACATATACAAGGCAAAAGAACAACACTCCAAAAAGCACTTGGCCACAGGATAAGGATCCACAAACAATCTCCACTCAGTAGTCGTAAAACACTTCTTTAGTAAAACTACACATCCAAACCATAAAAACATGACGACAACACAGTAGAGTTAAGCGCTTTCACCCAGTCCTTGAGGAAGCCTGGTTTTTATGGTTTGGATGTGTAGTTTTATTAAAGAAGTATTTTACGACTACTGAATGGAGATCATTTGTGGACAATTTGATCACATAACAGAATGGATTTTCTATTTAATAGGTGTACTTTCAATTTTGTAACGTATTCTGATGAAGTTCTTTGAATGAAAGCAATAAATCTCTCATTAAACAATTTTGATGAACTACATGAGATTAGTGTAATTTTTTGTTTTATAGGTTTGGAGAAATGCATTGTTGGTGCATGTAGGAATTTTGGTTTGTTTTAATAGTCTTTTATTTGATAACCAGATGTGGTACATGATTCTGACGTCGGCAATTATTTTTAATTTTTCCTGAGCATTATTCCAGTTAGTTCATCAAACTTATTCCCTAAACTTTGTGCATTGCAAAGGTAACATTTAAGAGTTCTTTCAAGTATGCTGTATTTAAAATGTGGCTTTATGTTCTGCTTTTCTCTAAAAAAGCATGAAATAATCAGATATTTTCCTGAAATATATGAAGCTCCATATGAGTTTAGGTGTGACTTGTCCTTGGAGAACATTCTAAAATTATAAATACATTGTACTCACTACTTCATTCATTTTGTATTATATACCAAAGATAATTGCCTTAGCCACTTATTAAATGTAAGAGACTTGTACATATAATCTCTCCATGACATTGAAAAATTAATTTCATTTAATACAAAATCAACTTTAGAAATCTCCAGATATTCAAGAGTTCTTTGTATAATTTAAGGTGTAGTTCTCCGATCATTTATCCAACCATGGGTTATAAACACATCATATCTTGTTTTGACTGAAATCAGTTTTGTTACATCAATTATTTTCAAATCAGACAAAGCTTATGCCATATTTATTTACAATCCTAAGATGTCTTGCAAACAGTTTTGCCATGAAGTCACCTAGTATTAACATTTCTTGTCTAGTCTCATCTGAAAATATTTACTGTCCATTGTTTATTTTGCTAACATATCTAAATATTGACCCCTGGATCTTTTCCTTTTGTTTTCATTAACTTTATCTAGGTGTGTACTCCATCTAGCATTGCATTCTCACTAATTCTTGTCTTCTTTTCTTCTTTGTAATGTTTGTTTCAAATATTGTAGTATTTTGTTCTGCTATACCTAGATTATCATAGCTCAGTACAGAATCGTTTACGTCATTACTTACATGCCTATTATTGATTTTATAAAAATCTGTTGATCAATGAGTTGCATTGAATTTGTTACCGCATTTGTTGGATTTCTCAGTCGTATTTATATTATTTTATCTATTGCAATCATGCCTGGACACAGGCAGCTGTTGGAATACTGTACTGTAACAGAAGTAATACCATTTTCATTACTTGTATCATTGTGCATTATATATCCTGATGATAAAATGGAGGAAGAATATGCATGATCTTCTACGTCTAGAACTTCACTAGAACAAATCATCTTTGCGCTTCCTACTGCATTCATGATAGAATCCATTATCTTTTCCTCTATATTTTTGTGTTCATCCAAAGTAATACTGTCTTTATATTCTGAAGACTGTTGAATAAGAGGGGCTATATATATTGTTTATACTTCCTTATTTTCATGTTTAATTGTATCTCCTCATCCCTTTTCTTAACATTTTTTTACATCTGCAGAAATTACTCTCTAAGTTTTGTGTTTCCTTTCTAAAATCACTGCATGCTGAACAGGATACTGATTAAACAGTTACCTATTTTATTTTATTCACCTCTTAAATAATTATTAAGTTAATCCAAACTTGTTTTAATTCCTTCCCATAATAACATGTGCAACTAATTTCATCACCTATACGTTTTCCTTTCATGTTATAATTTAATTTAAACAGTTTTGTACAGTTACAGCAATGATTGCAATAAAATTGTAGAATTTATATATACATATACTGTATACTCCCAACTTTCACATTCTGTAGTATATTTATTTTTAATTAATACGCAAGTATGAATGATTTTAAAACATCCATGTTTGATGTATAAGATGATTCCTCCTACTCACTGTGTCTATCAATAGTTAATCTGATTAAAAATATATAGGAATGAAAATTAAATAAGTCCTATAACTACTATATGCTAATGTCCACCTATTGTCTACCACAGTTGACCAAAAGTAATACAAAACAAAGCAGTTTTAAATAATAAGATGACAGATGGCATTATTTTAATGACTTCTCAATGTGAGACTAAGAACTGATATACTTAAATAAATAAAAGTTTGCTATTTTTCTGTGTAGGAAAATGGAACATACCTTTAAAAAGAACATATTTCAATATAAAGAAGAAACAGTGACAAATTCAGTTTACAAACATAGCAACAGTTTGTTTGTTTGTGTCTTTTGGCTTTTCCCGGTTAGGGGTCGCCACAGCAGAACTCCGGTCCTCTAATGATTGGTAGTTGATTTTTACATGCCGAGTTACCAGCCCTGATGCACAACCTTCAATGAAGGTACGCCCATTTGTGCATGTCTCCATGCCGAAGACGCTCTTGCTGAGAATCAAACCGGACAGCGTCTTACTGTGAGGCAACAACGCTACCGCAGCACTACTAGATCATAATATAGAGTTTAAATTCCAGGCTTTACAGATAAACACTCTTTCTGTGAGGTAGAAATGTAATAAATAGTTCACTGTACATAGAATCTGAGTGATAATTATGTCTGAACATTCCAAATGAAGTCAGATTAAATTATGCTGTGCCTTCAACTCAGGTTTGATTCCCTCAGCCTCTATTTGATTTACTTTTAACTCTTGACAAGTTACATCAAAATCCAGTGTTTTGGGACAATTGGTAAAATTGGGCTTCGCTCCTCAGTGCTGCCATAGGCCAAGTGCCTAGTAATTATCTATAAACCTAAAACTGTAACTCAAAATGGTGGTACATAAAAGTTTTAATTTGTATTTTGTGGATTATTTAACTACTTAAGTATTATTATACAAGATACTAACAAATAACAGATATTAAGATTTTAGTTAGATGTTTATTCATGATTGCAATCATTATGGCCATGTGGCTAAACTTTAGCGTAAATTGATTGTTAGTGTAAATGACTTGTGATGCCTGAAGTACCTGCTGAAAAAGTAAGTACTGGCAGTATGTTTAATATATATATTTTTAATTTTACAGTTTATTTTGTGTTCTCACAGCTCTGTGTCATGGTACAGTAAAGTAGTAATTTATTTTTGGTTCTGTGCATGGGACTGCCTTCTATATCAGCAGTTATGCATAAATGATGACCAAGTTTCAGAAGGATGTTACTAGTGGATATCCCTGTAGGGATTGTGACCAAACTGAAGAGATTTTTAATGAATAAAAAATATTTTGTCCAGCAGTTTCAGTTATATGCTTGTCATGACTCTCTAACAGGCTGTTGACTCTTTCATGATCACATGCAACTCTGATTGCAAAAGAATGAATGCAGAGAGAAACTTATAATTGACAAATGGAAAAATACAACACAAAAATTGTAGAGGAGAGAAACCCCCTGCCCCACATACACTTCCACTACTTATACATTAAGCTACAAAATTGTTGTGTTTTGCAGTAAGGAAAAATCTGCCTTCTGGAGCAATATTCATCAGCTGCACACTATTGATCAACTATATTAGTGCCAATCATTAGTGTTTCATGCATAAGCCTGACTCTCACTTGTAACATGCTATTAACAGACATTTATAGGTCTAATAATGTCAGTAGCTAAGGTGGATGAGTTTATTTTGCCATGGATGGCTGCAGAAAAAAGTTGTTTTTATTAAGCTGCTTGGGTAAAGTATTGGATTACAAATTAACACGTTTTGTGACCTATGGATGTAACATGGATATAAAAGGACTTGACTGGACTGACAGTCTTGGTTCTATTGGTGTGTTGATATACTGATGTTTGTGGAAATTCTGGAAGTTGTGGAATGTTACTGACCGTTTATTTACGATCCATCATTTTGATTATAAAGCATCAGATCCAAACTAGATTTACAGAGAAACACTCTTGCATCCATACTTATTAGTTAAGAGTTTTTTAAAGTATGAATAGTTTCTCTTCCTATGAGTTAGATCTTATGAGCTTTATGAATAAAGATGAAATACCTTTTACTAATATTGGCAGTAGCTTATTTGGTAACTGAGTTCATTGGAGATGTGAATAATGAAGGTTAAAGAATATGTACTAGGTAACCAAGATGTGACTATTATCAGAATTCCTTTAATATCCCTAGCTGTTACCCTGGATTACATGCTTTTAAGAGAATTCATAGGAACGGAAGTATTATATGTGGCCACAGTTCTGGTGTGAAACGCATTTATCTGACATAAGACTGATTAGCAATGAAATGATTTTCCCCTGTCTTGTTCACAGACAGACTTATCATGAATGAAGCATGGACAGAGTCAAATATTTCAGAACTAAATAATGTTATTTGATTGAAAAACTTATATTTATAGTAAACATTATGAAGTCCTCAAGACAGAACTAATATATATGGGTGTTAAGTTGGTGCTCATGTGTTACAGGTATATTGGGGGGGTGTGGGGGCGAAGCTCCCCACCTATTTTCGTTTAAAATATATAAATTTTCTTTTATTTTCTTCTTTTAAAGGAAATTATATATCAACTCCAGGGTCGCACGACTTTGAGGAGGGGGACAAATCCCTGTTAATTGCCATGAATACTGGTTTTCGATCAAATGTGCTGTTGATCAAATGAGTTTCGATCAAATGTGCTGTCGATCAAAAGTAGTAGATCCATATCTCTCTCTCTGTCTCTCTCTCTCTTTATATATATATATATATATATATATATATATATATATATATATATATATGGGTCTACTTTTCTTTGTCACAATTTCATTATTTCGAAAAAGAAAAGTAGAGGCCCACTTACGTATAAGTGCACTTAAACAAACCAGAAAAAAATACAGAACAGGAAAAACTGCAGCACCCAAGCACACTACTGTGGAGAAAAGGGAATATACCTGTTTCCCTGCTGTAGTGCAATCTCAGAGTTAGCATATTTAAGTAGTGGGGGGTGTGGCGGGTGCAGGGGGGCTTGCCCCCCCCAGCAAACACATCTTTTATGTGTTTTTTTAACAGTTCATTGAACCGGTACTCACAAAACTGCACTTTCGTTTGTGTGTTTTCACGTAAGTAGGTCTCTTACTTTTCTTTTTCGAAATAATGAAATTTCAACAGAGAAAAGTAGATCGATATATATATATATATATATATATATATATATATATATATATATATATATATCTACAGATATAGTTACAGAGTTATACATGGTTTCCATTCAAGTGCTTGATCTGCCAAAAGTTTGAGTACTTGAACTGCCAGCTAAATACTTTGAAAATACACTTTTCTAACAATGCAATAATCAGAGGCATGATATTGCAGTACACTGGGGACCAGGTATTTGTCCTCTCCCACTGTTGGTAGATCCAAGTGTCAGGAGGTGTGGGAGTGTTGTTTTCCTTTTAATATATATATATACATTTTTTATTGTTGTGATGTAAGCATTTATATTTAATGTCTATGTGCTCAAATTATATATATATGGATTCACTTTGGAACATCGATGCTCATATTATCGAACTGGAAAACCTCGACACCAAAATACCGTAACATTGGAATACTGAACAGCAGAGTTTCCACATGGTACAGAAACACTTGGTTAACTAACACTGAACTTCATGCCGAGGTAACAAAAACCCACTTAGTTGGGGGGCTACGCACCCCACACCCCCCAACTAAATATACCAACTCCAGGATTGCACTATAGTGGAGGACAGGGCATGTTGGCCTCGACACAGGTTCCAGTTGGTCAAGCATTTCCTTACCATGTGTAAACTCTGCCGTTCGGTATTCCAGTGTTACTGTATTTTGATCTTGAGATTTTCCAGTTCAATAATATCAGTGTTGATGTTCCAAAGTGTATCCATACATACAGGGAGATAGATAGATGAAGATCTACTTCAGAAGACTGAAAAAGCAAAAGATTGAATCCCATAAGACCGAAAAATACTGAATGATGGAATCTGCTCTTTCTCCCCTGGGAGGTGGCACAAAAAGTTAAGGCTACTAGTAGTGCAGTCTTGGAGTTGGTATATATAGTTAGCAGAAGGTAGGTGCAGGGGGGCTTGCCCCCTGCATTAAAAATGTGTTCAGTATTTTGAATTTTCAGTCTTTTGGGATTCAGTCTTTTGGTTTGTCAGTCTTCTGAAGCAGACCCATAGATACATGTGGGTGTTGGGCACTGAACTGAAGCCTTTTTGAAGCATTTGTAAGGTTAGGATGAGATGTAGATTTTTCAGTGGATATTTTATGATGGTGAGTGTGTGATTAATATATTACTGTGTTGTTTCATTTGAGATTAGTATATACACACACACACACACACACACACACACACACACACACACACACACACACACACACACACACACACACACACACACACACACACACACACACACACACACATTTTGTTCATGGGTGCTTGCATGAGAACTGACATTTTAATCTGTCCCAGTACATATGTCCTGGAGATTTTAAATATAAGAGGACATTTGTGATCCAATTTTCCCCAATCTCAGGGCTGCAGTATAAGTGGTTCTTTGATTCATCAATTGATTTTCATTTATTCTTTTCTGTCCCTCCTCCACTTACTCTTATTTGTAAAACTTCTTGTTCGAATCAGTTTTAAGTTTTTCTGGTCCAAAACTAGCAAGATTAGAAATCTGTGATAACCCTCCTACAATGTGAATGTTGCCATGAGATTCTTTTGTACCATGTTGTTAGAGTTGGTTCACACTACTAGTGTGGTATGTATGTCAGACTGAAACATTTGGAAATATCACTGTAGCACTCTGTCTTTCTAACATGTTTCTGCCTCCTAGAAACAATATGTGATATGAATCTATTTTCACACCTACTACATTCTCTGATTAAAACAATCCATCTTTTTCCCATATAACAATCACCTTATAATCACACTAAATATGTACATATTTTCTCAACATGTAACCCTATCATACCTCTCAATCCCTTATCTCAGCCCTCCTGGATATCCAAGGCCTTTCTCAGGATAGCAAATCTCACTCTGTTTTCCTGACTCCCTAGAGGGACTGTCCTATCTTTCTCCCAGAAGAGCGAGTTAAAGGATTAAAGAAACTCTTCAACTTTCTTCTCCTAAGCTCACATTGCCTACTGGCCCAGCCCTCCTGGATATCCAAGGCCTTTCTCAGGATAGCAATTCTCACTCTGTTTGCCTGACTCCCTACAGGGACAGTCTTGCCTTTCTCCCAGAAGAGAGAGTTAAAGGATTAAAGAAACTCTTCAACTTTCTTCTCCTAAGCTTGCTTTGCCTACTGGCCCAGCCCTGCTGGATATCCAAGGCCTTTCTCAGGATAGCAAGTCTCACTCTGTTTGCCTGACTCCCTACAGGGACAGTCCTATCTTTCTCCCAAAAGAGAGAGTTAAAGAATTAAAGAAACTCTTCAACTTTCTTCTCCTAAGCTCGCTTTGCCTACGGGCCCAGCCCTCCTGGATATCCAAGGCCTTTCTCAGGATAGCAAGTTTCACTCTGTTTGCCTGACTCCCTACAGTGACAGTCCTATCTTTCTTCCAGAAGAGAGAGTTAAAGGATTAAAGAAAGTATGTAACATGCTACTATCCCTATTTGCTTGAGAAATTGTTCTATCACTTGCCTGGTGCTAGTAAAGGATCCCAGCCAGAATCACCTGCAGCCATACCCTTCTTACTGTGAACTCCCCTCATATCTGCCTCATCCCTGGCTCCTTTTTCCCTATATCAGAGCTGCCTTCCTCCCTATACCTATCGATCTGCTTTAGTGGTTCCTCTCTTTACAAACTCAGGTTCTGTCCACTAGGTGGCAGTGTCTACCCATCTATAACCCCTTTTCCCTCACTCCTTCCCACACACTACAATATAACATATTAATAATCTTCTCTCTCTCTCTCAACTGCTAAGTAACAGTTCTACCCATCTCCACCTCTGGAATCTGTCTTCTCCTTTCCCTTCATACTGCACCCCAAGAATCTCATTAACCACCCTGCTTGCCTTCCTCTGTACTTACCTTCACCAGACTGATTGTTTTTCACACTGTCCTGCTGCCTACCTTCCTTGGGTGTAACCCGCTCTGTTCATCCTGCAGGCTCACTCTGCTCCCCTACCCTACCCCCAAATCTCACCCACCCCCAGTACATCTACACTTATACTCACCTAACCACTCCTACTTCCACTCTACCTATTACACCGCTCCACTTTCACCACCATACTCTTCCTACCCCTCCCCCTACACACCACAATCCTCTCCTTCTTCCTCGCTACCTATTAAATTCCACCCCTTTCACCATCTTCTTCCTACCCCCTCCCCCTATAACCCATCTCCTCACACTTCCCTTCATATTTAATAATGCAATATCTAATTCTAACCCTTTCCCTATACTATATATTCTACTTTATCAAAGCATCAACATACTTACAAAACTTATATCATTCTCAATTCAACTACTACTTCTTCTGAACCTTACTTATATCCACTACCTTACCCAGCCCAACTCCAAATATCACACACCATTCCTTCACACAACCAGCTCACTCCCTTCAACTCACTTACACTCATTTGTCTCAATCGCCCCTGGACTGTATCCCATTAACATCCATCTATTTTTTCACTACAAACTAAGCACTACTTATAAACTCTCTAGCCCCTCTCTAACCTCCAATATCCACACAAATCTGAAAATATACAACATACAAACAAGGCAATCTAAAGACCTCGTCAGCATAATCCAACACCTAACAATCATACTTCTATCGGGAGATATACACCCTAACCCAGGCCCAAACACCACTTCCTCTACATCTAAATCCATCCTACTAGCTTCTCTAAATGCCCAAAGCATAGCTAACAAAATCCCCAACCTCCATGCCTGGCTTCTCCACAACAAACCTGACATCTTAGCTATCTCTGAAACCTGGTTAAAACCTCATATAAAAGATGCTGAAATAGTACCACCAAACTACTCTATCATCAGAAAAGACAGGGCCCAAAAAAAGGATGGTGGGGTAGCTCTACTCTATTCATCCACCCTATCCATTACTCCCTATAACAAACCCATTCCTCACTTCTCCAATGCAGAATTAGTATTAGCTCTATTTCAATTAAATAAACACAAACACATATGCATAGCCTCACTTTACATCCCCCCTGGAGACAATATCTCAGTACTTGAGGATATCCTATCCTGGCTTTCTACCAATATCAGTAATGAAACTATTGTCATGGGAGACAAAAATATTAATTGGTCTTCCATTCATTCCCCTGCACACCCCCTAAACATCAACCTATATAAGTACTCTCAGCTCATCAACCTCACTACCAGGCCCTCTAAAGACTTCTCCAGTGGCAGTATCCTAGACTGGATCTTAGTCTCTCACACCCACTACTACACTGGCAGTGGAACTCTTCCTGATTCCCTCAGTGACCACCTTCCCATTTTCACTAGATGTCTTCCGTCTCCATTACAAGTAACTCATAATTACATCAGCACTCGCTACCTAAAAAACTTCAACCCAATAATCTTCTCAGCCTCCCTAAAATCAATAAATTGGAACCCCCTAAAAACTCTACCCCTGGATAATGCTCTTGCACACTTCAATACAACTTTCCTAAAACTGCTTGATAGTTTTGCCCCCATAAAAACCAAAAGAATAAGAAACAATACCGCCCCCTGGCTAACAAGAAACACTAACTGCCATGTGACTTAGAGACAAAACCTGGGCACGTTACCAAAGAAACAAAACTCCCACCATCCTTAATGAATTCAAAAAACTTTGCAATACAGTTAAAAAGCTTATCACAGCAGATCAACAGAATTACTTCTCCTTACTCCAAAACAACCATAAAACCAAGCCTTAAAAATTCTGGAAAGGCATCCCTACCCTCCTAAAACCTGGTTCAGCAGAAAACCCAAGCCCTGACCCAAATGCACTAGATATAGATCTGGCCACCCAATTCAACTATTTTTTCATAGACTCAATTTCCAAACTAATCTCATCCTTCTCTAATAACACCTCACCCCCTACTTCTGCATCCCCCCTCTTGTCACCCCTTCATCTCCAGTCTCTCAACTCCCACGATTCTCCATGAAACCCACTCCTATTTCTACCATAAAAAAACTCCTGCAAAAGCTAAAACCATGCACCAATGCCCCCGATAATATTCCCTCATCCTTCCTCAGCGTAGCTGCCAAAGCCATTGCCTTCCCCATCAGCATCCTAATCAATCGCTCTATCCAAGAAGGGCTTGTACCCAAACACTGGAAAAGGGCTTTCATCATTCCCCTGCACAAAGGAGGCAATAATAACAATATTACTAACTTTCATCCCATCGCCATCCTCTCTCCTATATCAAAACTCCTAGAGAAATGTATCCATCTTCAACTCCTTCCCTATCTCTTAGATAATAACTTGCTAACTTCCACACAACACGGATTCAGACCCGGTCACAGCACCAGGACTGCCCTCCTTACCTTCCTGGAAACTGTAAATAAAGCCAGAGATTCTGGCTCTACTGTATCTACCCTCCTTCTTGACCTCTCTAAAGCCTTCGATACTATCTCTCAGAACCTTCTCCTAACTAAACTATCTAACCTAAACCTATCCCCTTCCTCTCTCAATTGGTTCACCAGCTATCTGTCCAACAGGCAACAAGCTGTCAAGTGGAAAAAAGCTATCTCCTCTTTCCTTAACACACCCACTGGTGTCCCCCAGGGTTCCATTTTGGGTCCTCTCCTCTTCAATATATTCATAAATGATTTCTTCCACTCAATTCCTCATGCTAAACTTATTCAATATGCAGATGATTCTACAATTATCTGTGCAGTCACATCCATCTCCGCTCTCTTAAAACTGAATCAAGACACCTTCTCTACTACAGAACAGTGGATGAAGGACAATCATCTACCACTCAGTTCATCAAAAATCAAACTTATGGCATTTACCCCCTCAAAAACCAACACCATTGATAGACAACTATTCTTCATCACTAGCTAGAATAACACACCTCTTGAACTGGTATCTGAAACCAAACTACTAGGAGTCCGGATTGATGACCAGCTTAAATTCAATAGCCACCTACAACTAAACATAAAAAAAACACCAAACACTTGGCATGCTCTACCGACACAATTGATTCCTCACTACATCTACTAAGCTCACTCTCGCTACTACATTTCTCATCCCTTCCGTCCTTTATGGTGCCCCTCTCCTAACAAACCTACAATCATTTCTCAAAACAAAACTGTCCTCTTGTTATAATAAAATTGCCAAATTTGCCACTAGCCACAAATCATCTACCCATCACTGTGCATCTCTCCACAAACATAACTGGTTAGAGCTTCCCAACTATCTCTCCTATACTCAGCTCACTTTTGCTCAAAATCTCATTTTTCATCCCTCCCTCTGCCCCTCTCTCAGCTCTACCTTTACAATGCACCTGCCACAAAGACTCCTAAGATCTAATAACCAAAACCTAATAGAGCTGTACAAACCCTGTTACTCTCCAGGACAAAACATCCTGTCCTTTGCCCTGGCACACCTATGGAACTCCCTTCCTCCCTCCATCCATATCACCACCAACCTCCCTGCTTTTAAAAAATCACTGCACTCACATCTAACATCCTCATGGGAATGCTCCTACTCCCACCCCTCATAGCCTATTATCCACTTCCTACAGGCAATTATATATTACCAGACACCAAATAATAAGCCAACTGTAATAACCTCTTAGAATTCTCTAATCCTACTATTCCACTCAAGAAACTATATATTTACTACAGCAATGCTTTGTTTTTCTACAAAATTTAACCTAAAAATTGTATTGCACCTGCTTAAATCTTGGTTTTCTAGAAACTGAAACCTAAAAATTGCATTGTAACTGCTTAATCTTTGCTTTATCTTGAACCCACAAATGACTGAAATTGTAAACTGCTGTAATCTTTTTGTTACCATTGTTTTGAAGCTTTGTCTTTAACCTACACATGATTGAAAGTGTAAACTGCTGTAATCTTTTTGTAACCTTTGTTTTGGAGTTTTTCTCCCCAGGACTCCATTGAAAACGGGTTCTTATTGGCCCAATGGACTATCCTGGTTAACCAACTGCAAATAAATAAATAAATAATGAATAAATAAATAATCTCAAGAAATCTGGACAAAGCCAAAATTAATGGGGATTAAATCCCCAAAATATGGACAGGTTTTCAAATATTGCTCATAGAAAGTTGCTAAAATAACAAGTTTTGTGTTAGCATGTATTTTCTGAAGGGTATTAAGTTTGAAACTTAGATGTCTGCCAATTATAAGTGCCTTCCTTCTCAGTCATTTGACAGAAAACTACAACTTTTATGAGAAGCAGACCAAAAATATGGGGCAAAAATCTGGGCAGTTCAGAGATATGTCTACAAATCATTTAATTTGTTCCATGTATCAACCAATATTGTTATGCAAAAACATATGCACAACACTTCCTTATCTTTCCTTTCAGTCACTCCATCTTAGGACTTACCTTCTCCTTTGTATTTTATTAGTACATATTTTTCTTTTATTTTATTCATTTATTAAATGAGTAAGCCTATTAGACAGAAGTGCACTGTTCAAGAGTGACCACCATCTAATGCTGGCTGCTTATCTGGCTGGATCCTGCATGTTTTTGCTAACTTAGAGAAATCAAAGTGGATTGTTTCTGGATGCTTTGTTTAGCCCTCCACAGTATCTTGCACATTTCTCATTTGTTACGCTGATTACTTTTTAGGGCTTATATTTTACTTCTAGGCTTTAATCTTCCTTAAGGTTATTGATTCTATGTTATATTATCATAGGATCATAGGAGATTACTAAGCTATCGACTCATAAGTCATTTTAAGCCTAGCCTTTTCAGCCCAATGTAATACTCTACCTAAGACTGCATTTAGTGATGACTGCCCATGTCCAGGAGGGTTGTGGGTGCTGTCCCCAGTAAGAACTTATGGTGGCCCATCCAATCATCTATGTTCCTCTTGAAGAGTGTCATAGAGGTGGTGTGTTTCACATGAATTGGTAGCCTCTTCCAAAGATGTGGCAGTCACTAGGAGATAAAGCTGTCCCTCCAGCATGTCCTGATTATATTGCAGGCCATATTTAAGTCCCTGGAATGGATAGCCCTAGATCCATTTGATTTACAGATATCCAGTAAGTTCATTAGGTTTGGGTCTTGGGTTGCTCTGTAGGCTAGGCATAAGTCTCTCCTAAGAAGTCTATACAATACGGAGTATAGTGACAGGGATTTTAGTCAGCCCATGTAAGGCACATTCTGAAGCCCCTTGATCTTCTTTGTTAGAAACCTCTGAGGTCTCTCCAATTGCTGTAGGCGCTTAGTACAGTACATACCAAATGAGGTGTTATACTCAATTATGGGCCGGATAAGTGCTGAGTATTGGGGGGTTATGGCTTCTTTTGTTCTTGAGTCAATGCCTTGACTAATAAAGTGAGCTACATGCAAAGTTTTCCTTACAATGGTACACACGTGATGGTCAAAGTTAAGGTCATGGTCAACCTGTGATCTCAGGTCACTTACCACGCCATGGGTACTTAGGGTATACTTATTGATTTGATAGTGTGAGGGACATTGTGCTGAAGGGAATGATGATGCTTTTCTTTGCATTCAGTTTGAGACCGTGACTAATGCAGAAGTCGTTGGTCTGTGTGACACCACCCTGGAATATACCGACATCATTTGGGGATTCAATGATTTCACCTAGTTTGCAGTTATCTGCACACTTGGTCAGCCACGACCCCTTAGTTTTGACCTGAACGTCTCAGAAGTATATACCAAACAGTAGGGGTCCCAGCACTGACCCCTGTAACACCTTGCTAGTAACAGATCTGATGGCTGATCTGGAGTCACCCACTTTGATAGTGTGTGTCTGGTTTGTGAGCCAGTTGGCAACCCATCTTACAACGAAGGGGTTTACATTCAGTTTTCTAAGCTTTTTGGTAATGCCTGAATGTGGGATTGTGTTAAAAGCCTTTGCCAAGTCAAGCTATGCTGTGTGTACAGATTTCCCCTCATCAATGGCCTTGATCACACTTTCAAAGAAATCCACCAGATTTAGCCGGCAAAATATGCCCATCACAAAGCCGAATTGGGTAGGATCCAGGGTTTGGAGATCACTTATGTCTTTATTTATGAGGTCCATAATGATATATTCCATGGCCTTACAGATGAGGCTGGTCAGGCTTATGTGTTAGGGGTTCCCTGGGTCTGTTGCTACACCACCTTTGTGAAGGGGAATAACTGTAGCTGTTCTCCATTCTGCAGGAACAAAGCCTGTGGTTAGGCTATGATTGAAAAGGTTACTTAGCGGTGATGCTAGTTCATGTTTTAGCCTGTTTAGAAGACCGCCTGGGATGTCATCTGGTCCCAGAGAGGTAGTGTTCTTTGTCTTGGACAGGGCTTTGAGGATCTGCTCTTCAGATATGTAAGGTGAGGAGGGGAGTTTGGGGGAGGGTTTGTTGTAAGTTAAGAGGGGATAAAGGAGTGAAAATTTTGCCAAACCTATCCACTAGCAGGTTTTCTATCTCTGTGGGGTCAGTGTGAGTGATACCATTGGCCACCAGTTCTGCACATGCTTGGGTCCTAGCCTTTAGGTTACATACATACCTGTAAAAGGCCTTATGGTTATCCTTGGCAGTACTTGCTATGTCTTTCACAAAGGAGCTTTTGGACAATTTGACAAGTTGTCCTATTTGCCTATTAAGGCTGAGGAGGGTGCATTTCCATTGTTGGGTCCTCATCTTTCTTTTATTGGACAGCAACTTGTGTTTATTGTAGGGTTTGTTGATGCTGGAAGTCCACCATGGCAGCTTGATTTTACTTGAGGCTCTGACTTTGATTCAATCTGGTCCAGCCAAGTTTATACACTTATGCAAGTGATTGTACAGGGCTTTAGAGTAAGCTTCTGTGTATTTACCAGTTTCAGCTTGGGGTGGGGCTTGGAATGCATTTATACCTTCATCTAAGAGGGTGTAGTTTACCTTGGTGAAGTTTCTTAGTCTGATTTCACCCTTTCTGAGTTCTGATGTTAGTGTCAGTTTGAAGGTGACTGATTTATGGTCAGTTTTAACTAATGAGGGTCCAACAGTTGCAGCAGTGCACCTGTTTGATATATTGGTGAGGACCAGATCTAGAATGTTTGTTCCTTGTGTGTGTGTGTGTGTGTGTGTGTGTGTGTGTGTGTGTGTGTGTGTGTGTGTGTGTGTGTGTGTGTGTGTGTGTATAAAATGCCCCCAGTTAGGTATACCTGATGGTTAGTGTTACTCAAGGTCAAGAGCCTGTACCTTAGGTACAAGGAACAAGAGCCTGAATTCTCTACCCATACCACCGCTTGTGATTCAAGGAGTTGAGTCCATCGCTCTCAACTGTCCAGATTTTTACAGAATATTTGGCTCATACTTTTGGTCTGTTCCTCTTAAAATTTGTGTTTTTTTGGCAAATCAGTGAGAACTGAATTCACTAAATAATGATAGCCTTTTAAGTTTCAGTCTTCCTATCTTTTGGGAAACTCATGGTAACACAAAACACTTTATTTTAGCAACTTTCTAAGATTATACAAGCAATGTTTAAAATGTGTCCCTGGTTTTGGACCTTTGCACCCCCCCCCAATAAATTTTTGCTTTTTACAGATTTCTTGTGCTGCGAAGTTGAGAGATTTAGTTGAATGTCAAGTGGATTTTACAAGGAGCTGAAAGCTTCAGGAGAAGAGGAGGTTAGTGCTGCTTATGCCACATCTGTTTGCATTGTTAGGAACACAACAGGTAGTATACTTGCTTTGGATGCCGAATGCTGTGGGAGTTCTACTCCCACAGTATGCAGATGGATCACTGATACTGTCCTGTGTTGTACTTTAAAGGGCGTGGATGTTGCAGGCCTGTGAATGTCCTCCTTTGGAGGAACTGATGCTGCAGTTCTGTGAATGTCCTCCTTTGGAGGAGTTGATGTTGCAGTTCTGTGAATGTCCTCCTTTGGAGGAGTTGATGTTGCAGTTCTGTGAATGTCCACCTTTGGAGGAGTTACCTATTAACTATGAACCTGCTAACAGTTTGCCTTTCATTCCCTACTGCAATATTACTAGCTTATCATTTTTAATGTAACATAGGCAATTTATTCTTCAAGTGCAACAGGCACTTTATTTGTAGATGAAACATTGAAATATAAAGTTGCTTGCTAGCTGCAACCTTTTCATTAGTTACAGATCCCTTTAATGTGGAATTATTTAGATGACTTTACTTCTGCAGAGATTTTGCATGTTTTCTGATATTGGTGGATTGTAATGACAGAAGTTTGAGTGGTCTTTTATGGTTGAAATTTTTTGAAGTGGGTTTTGTCATTATTGGTTCATACATTTTGTTTCATTGCTTACTGGAAGAATGTTCAAAACTACAAATTTAAAACATTCTAACAACTGGTGCTTTATTATACAAGGAATATAATTTAATACAATCAGAAAAGTGAATCAAAGAATGCATACATGTATGCATGGCCCTAAATATGTGTAAGGAGCCTATGGTTTGAAAACAACCCAGATGTAAGCTTAGTCCTCCACTGGCCAGATGCAAAATGAATGTGGGTTTTCATGCCATTTCAATGAATGTGAGTTTCAAGGGCAGAGAAGTTTACTGCTCATGCTAAGTCTGTTTTCATTGTCAGACTGTGTTGTTTGTTTAGCAAATGGCTATCAGTGTTTGTGCTATTTTATTTCAATTTCTGTAATCATTGTAGAAGTAAATAAGAAAACAGTATGCACGCTGACAGGTTTGAACAGTGTTTATGGTAACTGAGGAGAAATAGCCAAGTAATGGAACACTGGGGTGCCTGGGGAAAGAGCTGCTGCTGGAGCGGTAGGAGGTCGCTGCAGGAGGGGTTATTCTGGGGGGCCCAATCTATTACCCTGCTTAGGGCCCCATTTAACCATGATCCAGCTCTGGAATTTTGAACTGTTTAATATAAATGATCAGAAGTTGGAATGAAACAATGAAGTGTCAATTGTAAAAAAAAAAAAATAATAAGCACTTTCATTCTGTGTTTGACATTAAAGGAAATAAAGCACTTATTTTTTACAACTGACACTTCATTGTTTCATTCAACTTCTGATAGTTCATGGCTTTCACTATTAATTATTATTAATTATTAAATAACAGTCATATTATTGAACATGTCAGTGCAGTTCTGTGGATTGTGGACCTCAACTTGAAGTGGCAGCAGCCCACCCAGGTGCATTCTGGGCAGTCATTTATGAAGTAACAACAGTAAAAGTAATGACGATGATGATGATGGTGATAAAATAAGACTTAATGCAAGCAAGTTAATACAGTTTCTTTCTTGTCTTAACTCATTTTTTTCATTAATGCACGTTGGCCCCAGTTTTGCTAGATTTTTAGTCATGCCAGAAACATTCATTTATTTAAAAGAACAATAAAAAATATTGTGTACTTTTTATTCTGCTTATGAAAAGTTATCAAAGCTTCTTGCGTGACTTTAAGCCTTCAGTTAGGTTATTTATTATTGTTATTATTTTTCAAGTTGCCCAGTTTTTGTTGCACTTCTTTTTTTTATTTAATTGAACAAATAAAAAAAAATGCAGCAGATCAAGCTTGAAACTGCTAAACAGCTTTTGTTCACACTTCTTATTTAAACTTCATAACCTCATAGCTCAAGGGATATACCCAAAAACTTAATGGGTCGGGACAAAGATCAAAGGTCCAGAATCAGGGACATAATTTAAACATAACATTGTTCTTATATGCTTTGTTGCTGGAATAACAGGTTTTGCATTATCCTGCATTTTCTGAAGGATATGAAGACTAGAAGTCTGAAACTCAAGCATCTATCATTATTTAAGTTTTGCAATCCTCATAAATTTTCCAGAAAATCACACATATGAGGAACAGACCAAAAATATGACAGAAAATCAGAGACAGTCAAACATATGCTCTGATCTTTCAACCTCTTAGGCCAAGAATCGCAAGAAAGTGTGAACGGCTAAAAATCAAGGACAAATTTTAAGCTTTACTTTTGTCACCTAAGCAATGGATGAAGGTAAAACAGTTCATACCACATTATCTTGACCTGGCCAAGCCTTTTGTCACAATCCCTTACTCAGGTGTAGTACAAAAGATGAATAATCTAGGAGCAAACACTTGCATCACTAGCTGGATTGCCAACTTGCTCACAGGATGCAGGAGACCAAAACAGGGGAAGTTACAGCTAGAATGAGACCAGTCACCAATGGTGTCCCCCAAGGTTCGGTGCTGAGACTTTTTCTGTTTGGCATATACATCTAAAAAGTAAAAGAAAATACCAAAGGGCTTTGGCCGACTAAGCATGCGATGACTGCAAGCTAGGAGCAGTTACTGAATCCCCAAATGACTTAACCATCATGCAGGAAGGTTTGTTCCAAACAATAACTGGTGCCGGAATCTTGAATTGAAACTAGACATCCTTTGGGAAGTCATCTACTCCAGGGAACTGCCAAAATGACAATACCCCCTTAGAACTGACCCAGTTGTTTGGCATTTGGGAACTTTTATTAACAGTGACCTAACCTTTGACCAACATGTGCCCAGAGTCATACAATCCTTCTATATTGCACAGATTATAAACAAATTGATTGTGACTAGATCTAGAGATGTTATTGTCCTCCTTTACAAAGCCCTCTTAAGTCAATCATTTTGTATAATGCCCACTTTGGCATGTATTTGTTCAGATCCATGCAACAATTGGAATACCCACAGAGATACCTTACTAAAAGGATACAAGTCCTAAACAATAGTTCTTGCATGAACCTCCTCAAAGAGTTATCACTATACTCAGTATCCTACAGAGTGCTTAGAGGTGACCTGAGTTTGGCATACAAGGCATCCTCCAATATAATACTGATGGACCTACTGAACATCAGCAAGTCAAATGGCATCATACTCAGTCCAGGTATCTAAACTGAATGTTATGGAGAGATGGATATATATCACATAAGCTACCACTGTTCCAGAACAGACCATCCATTCAAGTAAAACAAAGCTATCCCAGTCCATATTCAAATGCAACTTGGATCTAAGGATGGCTAATAGAAAATGTATTCCAGGATTGCCCCTCATGCCACTAATGGATAGAGGCAGCTCCTAAATGCTGCATCCCTTACGTGGGTCCCCTTAAATTATCTATGGTATGATCACAGTTATTCTCACTAGGGCTAATGTACAATTATCAGCCATGTAAGGTAAGACCAATCAGGAAATGTTAATTCAAGCACCAAAAGGGAAATTGGCTAAGCTTAAAATGTCCTCCAAGTGAATCTCTGTTGTGGTAGTAAATAGTTTTAAAAATTGCCATTTTTAGATCACTAAGTGCCCCTCTTGCCTTCTATCCCCCCAGCCTTCAACAACTTCTGATGCATCTGTCCAGGGCATTTGAATTCACAAAGTCAAGAAACTTTTGTGTTAGTGAGTTTGGGCTACAGTAGGTTTCCCTGTTGGTGGATAACTGAAATCCCCCATAACCAGTGTGTTCGGTAAAATTTGGATTGTCTTCAGTTTGGTTAAGTAGGCTTCATGGGTATCATGACCTATGTAGTGGGATCTATAACTGGCTATGACTTGAATGGAGGTTTACCCACCATAACCTGGACCTGAAGTAACTCCATGGAGTTGTCCAGTCTAATTAGACGGAAGGTAAATTTATCTCAAATATAGATTAAAACACCGCCTGCTTTGGTTTTTGCACATTCATTTTATGGTTTAACGGTGTGGAAGGCATTGTAACCTTGCAAGGCTGAGGTACTCTCTGAGGCCTTGAACCAGGTTTCTGTGACTGCACAGACATCTACATCTTCTAGTGAGAGAAATGCTTCCAGGGAGTGCAGTTTTTGGTTTAAGCTCCTAGCATTTAGCAGCATGACCCTTATTTTGTTCTGATTGGTTAATTTTCATGTTTTCAACATTTTGCCTAAAAAAGGCTATTTGGGGGAGGCAAGAGCCTTTGCCAACAACTGAAAACCTAAGGGTGCCAGGTGTAAACTGTCTCTGGCAAAGCAGCGAGGTCTGTCGATCATGGCTTCCCAGGCATACAGGAACTGGATCCCCATGGAATGACACCAAAAACTAAGCCAATTATTGAAATCAGTCTTTTTTGTTTATACTGTGGCATCATGCTAGGTTTGTGGGTTTATAGGTTCATAGCAGTTTACTAGGATATTGACCCGAGGGTCATTTTTAGTCTAGCCTATTATACCCTAAGCAGCTTATATGTTACTGAGTATAGTGATAAAGATTTCAGTCTGTCTGTCTAAGGCATATGCTTAAGACACTGGATCTTCTTAGTTAAAAAAATCTGGGGTCTCTCCAGTTGCTGTAGGTGCCTGGTTCAGTATATACCAAAGGGGACTTCATATTCAATTATGGGCCCTATAAGGAATGAGTATGGGGGGTTATAATCTCTTTTGCTCTTGAGGCTATGCTTTTGCTAATCAAATGTGCAATGTAGAATGTCTTTCATACTACAGTGGGCACATGGTAGTCAAAGCTTAGGTCACAGTCTACTTGTGTGCCCAATTCCCTCACTACAGCATTCGTACTTAAGGTATTCTTGTTTATTTGATAGTTAGTAGGGACATTGCTTTTACCAAAGGGGATGATGATGCATTGTTTTGCATTTAGTTTGAGTCCGTGGCTTTGGCACCAATTGTTCGTCTGTGTAAGCCCCTCTTGGAGTACACTGACATCATTTGGGGATTTAACAAATGATTGTGCCACGTTTGCAGTCATCAGCAAACTTGTTCAGCTACAGCTACAGCCCATTTGTTTTGGCCTGAAATTCCGAGAAGTAAATACCAAACAAAAGGGGGCCCAGTACTGATTCTGGTGGAATACCACTGGTGACAGGTTTGCTGTTTGAGGTGGAGTCACCCACTCTGATAGCATGTGTATGGTTACTGAGCCAATTTGTAACCCACCTAACAACAAAGAGGTTGACATTTAGGTGGATGAATTGGTCAATAATGCCTGAATGAGGGATTGTGTCAAACCAAGTCCAAATATGCTGTGTGCACTGATTTGACCTCATCTATGGCCCTGGTCACATTTTTGAAGAAGTCTGCTAAGCTTAACAGGCATGATCAACCTTTACAAAGCCAAACTGGGTTGGATCAAGGATTTGGAGGTCACCTTTATCTTTATTTATGAGGTCCGTGATGATAGATTCCATGGCCACATTCCAGGTGAGGGTAGTATGCTGCTCAAGGCTAGGGACATACCTGATTGGGACACATACTTAGAGAGCTTGACCATGTGTCTGTTCATATAGTCCAGTGAGGTACATCACACCGACATGAACTATAACAGAGTCATAATGGTATTTTTTGCTAAGAGACCTGAGTACATGTGTGATTTGGCGAATCCTGGCAAAGGACAGGCAGCTGACCGTGACTTTCTACTTGTCCACCCTGGTGAGTGGGACGTCTGTGTGTCTCAATATTGAGTCTCCAATGACAAGAAAACTTGGTTTTTGAGTGTTACCCTTTACAGGCTTGGTGGGTGAGACACTGGTGTTGCTATGTGTCATGGGTGCTGTGGAGACTGCATTTTCTGTAGCAGACTTGTGTTTTGGAGGTCTCTGGTGTTTCGGTAAGTTTTTTGAGAGAACCTCCATGCATGTGGATTTACGTGTTTGATGCATACTATCTGTATGAGTAGTGGCACTCTGTGAATATGTAGTGGTGGGTGAGCTGACAACCTTCTCCGTGCTACTGTTTTGAGTGAGAGAGAGCATGGACTCTAACCTTTTGGTGTAAATACATCTCTCGCACTCTGTATTTCTGACATGATTTCCTTTTTGATGCAAGACTCAGCAGCCTTGAACTTCCTATCATTCCAATGAAGCTGATTGTTCTTTCTCCTTCTTCCTTGGAAAGCAGACTCTTCACTAGGTTAGCTCTCCTTATCAGAATATCTTCATCATGTCAGTGTCTTTCAGAGGGGAGCTGCATATAATATTCTAGGCAGAATCCCATCTGGTGGATGTAAACAAAGATAAGCAATAACCGTACGTATTTCGGTAAGTGATACTTGTTTCATTTCATCATGCTTTCTTCCAGCCTTCATAGGTTCATAGGTTCATACTAGGCTATCTGCCCTAGGGCATTTATAAGCCTAGCCAGAGTATGTTTGGCTTTCGCCACCCATTTTAAATTAATTTTGCTATGCCCTTTTTCAAGGTTAGTATACTGTGCCTCTGTCTAACAGTGACACAGAAGTGATACCCGGGGAAAACCTATGATCTCCCATCCACTCATCAAGATTCCTCTTGAAGAGAGTCAATGAGGGACTCTGCCTAACCTGGACTGGGATTTTATTCCAGAATGAAGGGAGCCTCTGGGTTATGAATCTGTCCCTCCAGCATGTCCTATTTATTTCAGTGCTGAGGTTCAAGTCTCTCGAGCACGTAGCTCGATGGGATTTGGATTTTCTGAGGTGCAGCATGTCCATTAATTCCGGGTTGGACATGGCTTTATACGTCAGGCACAGGTCACCTCTGATGTGGTGATGAGGTGGTATGCCACTGAGTAGAGCTGGAGTTTCTTTAACCGAGCAGCATATGGCATCTGTTTGAGCCCTTTGATCCTCTTGGTGAGGTACTTTTGGGGTCTTTCCAGTTGCTGCAGGTGTTTGGTAAGGTACATCCCAAAAGGGGCATTGTACTCGATTATGGGCCTGATGAGGGATGAGTAAAGAGGCACGATGACCTCCCCTAATCTAGATGTGAATCCCTTCATGATTAGGTGGGCTATATAAAATGTTTTTCTAACCACTTTGGCCACGTGGTTGTCAAATGAGAGATTGCTATCAACTTGGGTCCCCAGGTCCCTAATGACTTCTTCTGTACTTAATGGATTACCACCTATGTGGTAATTTGTGGGCACTTTGTTTTGCCAAAGGGGATGACTATACACTTTTGGCTTAGCTTGAGGCCATGGCTCTGGCACCAGTTGTCTGTTTCTATGAGGCCCTTTTGGAGGATGCTTGTGTTGGCTGGAGAGTCGATTATGGCCCAGTTTGCAGTCATCTGCGAACTTGGTCAGCCACAGTCCTTCCGTGTTGGCCTGTACCTCTGAGAAATATATACCAAACAAGAGAGGTCCCAGGACTGAGCCTTGTGGGACGCCACTTGTAACTGGTTTGGAGTCTGACATGGCTCCAGCAATTCTAACCATGTGGGTTCTGTCCTTGAGCCAGTTTGCAACCCATCTAGTGACATAGGGGTTTATATTTAAGCTGGTGAGCTTATCTATAATGCCTGAGTGGGGTATTGTATCAAGGCTTTGCGAGGTCCAGATAGGCTGTGTGGACCACCTTCCCTTCACAATGGCCTTGATGACTGTTTCAAAGAAGTCAACCAGGTTTAAGAGGCAGGCTCTGCCCTTAACAAAGCCAAACTGGGTAGGATCCAGTGTCTGTAGGTCCCCAATATCTTTATTTATGAGGTCCATGATGATCCTTTCCATAGCTTTGCAGACCAAGCTAGTCAGGCTTATGGGGCGATAGTTTCCAGGGTCCGTTGAGGCACCACCTTTGTGGAGAGGGACCACTGTTGCTGTACGCCACTCTTTAGGTACATATCCTGTAGTAAGGCTGAGATTGAACAGTAGTTTTATGTTTGGGTTTAGCTCTTCTTGGAGTTCATGTAGGACGCAGCCTGGGACACGGCCTGGTCCCATTGATGCTGTGTTTTTGCTTTGAGAGGGCGGCTCCCACCTGAGCATCTGAGATGTCGGGGGCAGCACTCTGCTGGGATAGATATTTGCCCTTTGGTGGGAGGGGGAAGAAATTTGCACTGAACCTGTCAGCCAGGATGTTGGCAATGTCTGTGGGTTCAGTGTATTTCTTGTCATTTTTGACTAGTTCTGAGCATATCTGGGAGCTCCCACCCAGGTTCCTAACATAACTAAAGAAAGCCTTGTGATTATCTTTAGTGTCTTGTGCAATTTTTTCCCCCAAGCTGGCCTTAGATGATTTTATGAGTGCCCATAATTTTTTGCTAATACTGATCAGAGATGCCTTTCCTTTTAGGGATTTTGCTCTATCATGTAGTAGCTTCCTCCTTCTATTGTATAGTTTGTTTATGGCTGGGGTCCACCAGACAGGTCGCCTGCCTTTGGAGGATTGGGTCTTGGTTTTATTTGGGATTGCATGATCCATGCATTCCTGAAGGTGTTCATAGAATGCATTTATAAAGGATTCTGCGGTCTGGGCTGTATTTTCCACAGGCCCGGGGGCTTTGAAGGATTCCACCTCAGTTTTGAGGAGTGTGAAATTTGCTTTAGAGAAGTTTTTCACTGTGGTTTTCTGGGCAGGGGGTGGGGTCGGGATGTGAATATCCAGTGAGATCAGTTTATGGTCTGATCTTACCAGTGAGGGATACACTTCTGGTCTGGAGCATAGAGTCCCCATGTTGGTGATGATCAGGTCCAGTATGTTTTCCCCTCTTGTGGGAGTGGTAACAAGTTGTTCCATAGCATTTGAGTTTATGAATTCTAGGAACCTTTGGGCAAGGTTGTTGGAGCTAGAGTAATGCTCCCAATCTATGTTTGGGTAGTTGAAGTCGCCCAATATAATGGTGTTCGGAGAAACCTTCATATTTTCCAGTGTTCTCAGGAAGGCCGAGTGGGGTTCCTGAGTTTGGGAGGGTGGTCTGTAGCAGGCTATAAACTGGAAGGCAGTTTTCCCCACTGTTAGTTGCACATGGATAGTCTCTGATGCTTCGTGCTTTGCCACCAACCTAGAGGTGTGGGTATCTTTGATGAATATCGATACTCCCCCTCCTTTTGTGGTTCGGTCCAAGTTTTGGGGCCGAAAAGCATGGTATGAGGTATAACCTGGTAGTGCTGGGGTGCTCTCAGGAGTCCTGAACCAGGTTTCTGTTACTGCACAGATATCGATGTTCTCCATGCTAAGGAGAGTTTCGAGTGCATCTTGAGGTTTAGACTTCTAGCGTTGAGTAGCATTACTCTTAGTTTCTTATCCCTTGTGATACCTATGGAGGTGGGTTTGTCTTTTGAGCCTTGCCTAAAAAAGGCACTATGGGGGTAGCAAGAGCCTTTGCCAATATCTGAAAGCCCAGGGGTGACAGGTGCAAGCCGTCCCTAGCAAAGCATCGTGGCTTGTCGTGCATATCATCCCAAGCTGACAGGCATTGGATCCCCTTTGAATGACACCAATACTTAAGCCAATTGTTGAAATTGATCATCTTGTCTTCATATTGTGGCATCATTCTTGGTGAGGGTAAGATGCTGCTCAAGGTCAGGGTCATAGCAGCCTGGGCTACATGCTCAGAGAGCTCCTCTATGTCTCTTTTCATGTAGTCCAGGGAGGTACGTCTCAGGTCATTCACACCAGCATGGACAATGACTGAGTCATATTTGTACTTGCCTTGGAGTGACCTGAGTGCTTGTGCTGTTTCTGGCATTGCTTGTTTGCTTTAAATATTCAGAAAAGACTACCCATAGTTTCATTCAAAGTGACTGCACAGAAACATGACAAGAGCACAGGAAACGTTAATGAGAATAACTTAAACAAAATTATGTGTTTTCCATAGGATAGACCATTCAGAATTAAGCATTGTGGGGGTAACTATGGTTTGTTGTGCTTACCTACTTTTATTTTTCTTTTATAACAGGAGTAGAACACTGATCTCTATTGATTATTTTCAGGTCCTGCCCAAGAGCACAATAACAAGACAATGATGCAGTACTGAAGCAGTAAGGGAGTGCAAAACACAATGTCCAGGATTAAGGAATGCTACTGCTAGCCATAAGCCACTTTCTTTTCTATTATTAGACAGTCCTTCCACAGTCACAGAAGTACTTTTCCTAAAGACGTGCAGTACCATGGTGGATTGTCTCTCTGACCTACCACAAATGCTAATGAGGCATTCCATGGGAGAGGCATACGATTATGAGTCATGTGCTGTCCCCTGGAAATGCCAGACCCAATGACTGTAGCAGACTAAATGAGATACAATAGTAAACACCTGTAGCAAAACAAAAAACAGAACCAGATCTCAACACCTGAGGTATAATAATCCACTTTATGAACAAGCAAAAAGCTTTCAGGAAGCTACTTACCTTTTTCAATCCATAATAAAACCATTTTCAAAACCAGTTAACATTTCTTTGCAAATTTAAAGTAACAGTATTAATAAATAACTATATAAATAATTATATAACTATAACCATAGTTATAATGCATAAAACTACAATATAAAAACATATCTTTTTAATAAAACAATAGAACAATTTCTCATCTTAACTTCGTCGCCTTATTCTTTAATATCAGTTTTAAACTGGCGACTGCATTCAAACCTGATTCCTTTTTAGCTGGTACTGTATTGATTGCCAAAGATACATAAAGATAAATACCGTCCCCCCATGTGACCCATAGTTATTGGTCAAGGATGGGTTACTGAACCTATTTCTATATACTTAGAAGAGACACTGACTCCTTTGTTAATGAGTGTTAAGAGCTTTATACATGATACTAGTATTTTTTTAGAAATGTATCAATGGCATGTAACTAACAAAGAAAATTAATTTATTATGGTGACTATGGATGTTAACTCTTCCTAACCCATATGGTATTCAAGCAGTTAGAGAAAATTTGTGTGCTAATGTAAATACAAATAAGAAATACTAAAATGAAAAACTAATAAACTGCTGAACAAAGCACCGCTCCAAAAGGCATAAAACTTTTATTGTGTAGGTTAGGGCATTCACCACCCATCTGGTGGCTTCATCAGACCATAAATAATAAAAGGGAGTTAAAAACATTTTATATACTGCCATCAGCTGAGAAATCCAATGCAAATGCGTTAACAAACACAGAACTCATTGATCATCACACTAAACGTAGACTACGTAGTCGCATTAATGTAACCCATCCCTCTTAAAGCTAAATCCCCATTTAAACATCATGGTATTTAGAACTTGACTATAACTATCAAATATTCATCAAACACTCATCTACAAAGTGCATAAACATGTATAAAACATCAATTGACGTAGCAACACATTTAAAGCAAAACTGAGACTAGTAGTCGTATGGGCACTCACTCCACAACAAGTACAAATACGACTCTGTCATTGTCCATGTTGGAGTGAATGACTTGAGAAGTACCTCCCTGGACTACATGAAAAGAGACACATGGAAGAGCTCTTGGATCATGTGGCCCAGGCAGGTATGACCCTAGCCCTGAGTAGCATCCTGCCTTTGCCCAGAATGATGCCACAGTATAAGGACAAAATGATTGACTTCAACAATTGGCTAAGCTTCTGGTGTCATTCAAAGGGGATCCAGTATCTATCTGCCTGGGATGTCATGATCAACAAACCATGATGGTTTGCCAGACATAGTCTGCACCTGTCGCCCCTGGGATTCAGGTTACTGGCTAAAGCTCTTGACACCCCTATAGTGACTTTTTTAGGCAAGATTCAAAGGACAAAACCACCACCATAACAGATACAAGCATGCAAAATCTGAAGGTAATGCTACTCAATGCTAGAAGTCCAAACCTCAAAATGCACTCTCTCGAGGCACTCCTAAAAATGGAGAACATCAATATTTGTGCTGTAACTGAGACCTGGTTCAAGGCTCCAGAGAGCACCCCTCCAATACCAGGCTACACTCTTACCACACTTTTCAGCCACCAAACCAAGACCGAAACACTAAAGGTGGAGGAGTGCCCATATTCATCCAAGGATATTCACACATTCCAGGCTAGTTGCACAACAAAATGCATCTGAAATTCTCCAGGTGCAACTAACACTAGGTAAGACTGCAATCCAAATTGTAGCTTGCTACAGATACCCCACCATGCCCCAAAACTCTCACTACACCTTTCTAAACATACTGGAAAATATTAAGATGCAACCAAACACCCTAATACTGGGTGATTTCAACTACCCTGCCATTAACTGGGAAAACTACTCGGGTACCAACACCTTTTCCCAACAGTTCTTGGAATTCATAAATTCCAACGCCCTTGATCAACTAATCCATTGTCCCAACAGGGGCTCCAATATCCTAGACCTGGTCATTACCAACATGGGAGATAGATGCTCCACAACAGTGGTCACCCCCTCATTGGTCAGGTCTGACCATAAGCTAATCACCCTTGACATCCACATCCCACTCCCACCCCCACCCCCAGTAAGGAAACCGCCATAAAAAACTTCTCCAAAGCCAACTTCATGCTACTCAAGTCAGAAGTGACAAACTTCATGACACCCATGCAGACAGGAGCTGAAATTTCAACTTCTGAATCCTACACAAAGGCACTGTATGAGCACATCCACTCGTGCATGAATTGTGCCATCCCGAATAGAACCAAGATGCTCTCCTCCAAAAAAAGGAAGCCAATCTGGTAGTCCCCTGCCTTAAACAAACTATACAACAGAAGGAAGAAACTGTTGCAGAAAAGAGGAAAATCCCAGGATGCAAAAAACTCCCCTACCAGCCTCAGTAAGAAGCTGAGGTCCCTCATCAAATCTTCCAAAGCTAGTTACAAAAATAAAATTGCCAAAGATTCCAAAGACAACCACAAGGCATTCTATAGTTATGTCAAGAATCTGAATGGCAGGGGCGTGGCCAAGGATGAACACAGGATAGCAGCAGATTTCTTCAGCTCCACCAATTTCATTACACTGACAGGAATTAATTACTTAAAAAATTAATTTTTGAAGTAATTTTCTTTCTAAATACGTTTGTTTTATATAGTTCTTGAACTATATCTAAAAAAGAAAGGAAATCTTAACAATATTCCTGTCAGAAATCACTCTGGAAATTTTCCTGTTAGTTTATCAGTCTGAAATTTGTTCCAGTAAGACAAATTCTCAAGACTCCAGCATCAAGAAAGAACTTCAGTCTCTGATAATTATAATCCAGCAACTTACTGATAAAATGGATAAAATGGATACTAAAATAGACACCTTCATAGAAAAAACTACAAAACAAATAGACCTGTTACATACAGACCTGCAACAACAGAAGATCCAGATGACAGGCATAGAAGAAGCTGTGAATGACATGGAAAATAGAATCCAAGAAGAGGAAATCAACACTGAGTTTCTGCTGAAACAAAATACACATTTACAAACAAAGCTGGATGACCTGGAAAATAGATCTAGGCGCAATGACATTAGGATTTTTGGACTGCCAGAAAATATTGAAGGTAACAATATTACTTCTTTTTTAACAACTTGGCTCCCTAAAACTTTAGACTTAACAGAAGCATTCTCTTTTGGTATCGAAGAGCACATAGATCTATAGCTAATACTAACTCTAACAAAAATATCCTAGATCAGTTATAGTTAGATTTCTATCATCTTTTGATAAAGAGATGGTTCTTAAATCTGCTTGGGCTAAAGCTCCTGTTAAGATTAATGAGACAACTGTGTGTTTTGACAATGACTATTCTTCCATGGTAATAGCTAAAAGAAAAGTTTTTCTGCCACTAATAAGGGAGCTTAAAAAGCACAGTTTAAAACATACCTTCTGTTTCCTGCCAAGCTTAAAATCTTCCTTCCTGATGGTCCTAAGGTTTTCGATGATTTAGACTCTGCTTTACTGTTTGTCAAAGAAAAATGATTTTGGATAAAATAGAAGAAATGGAATGGGCTAGTTCTTCATTAAAGAGATTGGCAACTGAAGCTTCGTGGAAGACTTCAGAGAAGAAGAAGAGACTAAAAACAAATGATTTGTTATATGTTTTTTTCTATCTCATCATTTTAGTTCATTATTAATCTTTTGAATATAGTTCCTGCATTTCCAGAAAGCCACAAATATTTTGGAAAAGATTTAATCAAAGTTATTCTCTATGTGCAAAGAAATGTTTTGTTTCATAACCAGTCAAAATACCTGAAGATTTAATGGCAAGCTGTGATTCAATTTGTTTCTCTTTCTGAAAAGAAGTAAGGTTAGTAATTTGATACATTTTTTTATCTTTACCTTTTTTTTTTCCTTCTCCTTTTATGATTTTCTTTGTTTAAACAATGACATTCTATTTAGATTATGTAGTGGGTAAAGGGTGGGGGAGGGCAGGGTGAACAGTAATGAAAATATCATTAATAGAATAATAACATATTTATTCCTTGTAAAAGTTTTTATAAGTTCTTCAAATGCTATTTCTAATTATACTTTCTTGATTATACTGCTTATGCTTGTTTGTAAATAATCTGTTATGCTTTAACTAATAATAATCAGAACTAAATAAGAGTAAATAATATGTTTTATTTTTAACTCTATTAATATAAACAGTAAGTAACATTCCATTGTATATACTTCTTACAGCTTTCTCTTACATTTTTTATTTCTGCCTCACTCCCTTTTATTTTCTACTCTCTTTTTCTTTTCTTTATTAATATATAGAAATGCTTTTGATTGTGTGGGCACAGTGAATAATAGGATTTGTATGAAAATTGAGTTGGGAGAAGAATGTTGAGTTTTATTGCTTGTTGGTAATTTTGGGCTTAATTTCACTTACATAGAGGCTGTAATGATCTGTGGAATACATTGTGAAGGTTTTGTCATGTTTAGATGCATTTACACTGCTAAATGAATGTTTGTCACTAGTTTTTAATAAGTTTCCCGCCAAAATGTTAAGAGAGACAATCTGAGATGTGGGCTGTCTCATTCACAGTGTCCATGAACTACTTCAAAAACTTCAACTCACAGAATTCTCACAGAGAAACTGAAAGCAGTTAGTATAACCTTTGACATAGTTATCACACTGACACACCACAGATTCAGGAAAAATACTCTATTCATAAAATATGTCAGTTATAATGAGTTTAAATGATGTAGTTTCTTGTAGTAAGTAAATGTCTTATTTTAGAAGGCATAGAAAATGAAACATTTATTTAAATGTTTTTGAAAATTTACTTAACAGCAGCATAATAATCTGTGTTAAAATTTGTGTTCCAAACATATACTTTACTATAACTCATTTAATTCATCTGATTGACAAGCATAAATAATCTTATAACTCTATTCTGGAAGAAATGTCATGTGATATATTTTAAAGCAGTAGGTTAGCATGATTGTAAAATCTGGTTACTAAAATGTGTTTGCTGTGCATTATTTTCTATAAAGCAGACAGATTTATTCTAGGGACAGCAAGTAGGATAGTGCTCAACAAAGACACAACTCAGTGAGATCATATATATATATATATATGTGTGTGTGTGTGTGTGTGTGTGTGTGTGTGTGTGTGTGTGTGTGTGTGTGTGTGTGTGTGTATGTGTATGTGTGTGTGTGTATGTATGTGTGTGTGTGTGTCTGTGTGTATGTGTGTGATGGCTTTTTTTTTTTTAATAATGTAAGTGTTTCTGAGAATTTGCATAACTATGCAATATGATTTATAATAATTTTTATGAATACAATATTTTACTTTATTGACAATAATGAATTTAAGTAAATGCTCATATACAAACAATTCAAGATTTTTTTTGGAAGCTGTTAATAGTATTCACATGACAGAAAATAGATGCATCTTAATATATGTAATGTCTGAATCATATTAGCCAAAGTTTTTGATTTAAATGAATGTTAGAACCTAATTTTCTCTCCTCTTGATTTCTAACATCAAGATTATTTGAATGCTATTTGAATACAAGTGTTATATATTACATAGATCTATATAGTAGTATGAACAGTTTAAAAAAAAAAAAAAGTTTATTTTAGTTTATATGATGCTGTTTTACCAAATGTGTAGTTTTGTCTTGATAGATAATTGAATTGAAAACTGTTAACCTCAGTTAAATATAACTAGTATTAAATTGATAAGGTGGTAGCTGAGGTACTGCTGCTTAGGGTAGGGGTTAACTTGAGTAGTAAATACTACTCTAAGTTGGAGTTTTCAACTCCAGGCTGGATGCAAGGTTTAATCCTTACATTATTTTCACTTGTTCATTGTTATATGTATATAGTTTTGACATCCACAATATATTTTGTACACTCATTGTCACTACAAACAAAATTGAATCCTATACAAAATCGCATAAGAGATTTAATAAATACAGCTATATTTAAAGGTACACCTAAAAGAGGAGCTGTAACATTATTTATCTTGTTATTTGTTATTTCGATCATAAGATTCTTGAGTTTTAAAAATGCCAAATGACATCTTTAAAAGGAATTTCTTTAAACATTAATGGATTGAATAATCCGTGTAAAAGGGCAAGCCTAATAAGATACATTAATTTACACAAGGCCAATCTAGTCTTCCTGCAAGAAACCTATCTCTTGAAAAAAGATATTGATAAACTAGCCACTAATAAGTATACAGTATTGGTTAGTTCAGAGCACACTCAGAAAAAAGAGGAGTGGCTATTTTATGGAATAAAAGTATGCCCATTCCTAAAACCATTAAGTCTTATCAGGATGACAAAGGAATGTTTTGTATGGTTACAATACAAATGAATGGGAAGACTTACACTTTAATTAATGTATATTAGATACCTGGAATTGGTATTAATACAGTGAAACATCATATTGATAAGATCATATCATTCTCTATAGGGGATATTATTTTAGCTGGTGATTTTTAATTGTATACTACATGAAAGTGATACTACCACTATAAGGAAAAGAAGAATTACATCTAATGCAAAACATTTAAATGATTTTGCTAATTCTTATCATTTGAATGATATTAATAATCAGATAGATTCAAAATCATTACCATACACCTTTTTCTAACAGATACAAAACTTATTCAAAAATAGATAGGGTCTTTATTTCTAACCAGATGGTAACAGATTTAATTAATTCCAAAATCATTTCATGTCCTATATCTGATCATAACTCAATTGTTTTTGAATTCATGATAAAAAATACTCATAATGTTCAGATCAAAAGGATACCAGCATACTTAACTCAGCTAAAAGACTATAAAGAATATATACTTTCAGAAGTACAACATTTTCTAGACATAAATAATACTCCTGAAGTCTCCATTGTCTATGTTTGGGATGCCTTAAAATCATATCTATATGGACAAAGTATCAGATGGTATAATAATAAAAGGAAATCTTGGGATAAGGAATTGTTAGATATTCAAAGTAAATTAGACTCTTATAAACATAATAATAAAGAAAATATTATGGACAAGAAAGTTATTGAAGAAATAAACAAACTAAATGAGAAATACAAAGAAATTTTAACTCATAAAGTTAAAATAACTTTAGAGAAATATAGGTTTTTGTCTTATTCAATAAGCCCCAAATACTTACATAGACTTAAAAATAAAACAAAAAGATTGAATAAACAAAACCATATCAAAGAAATCTTTTCTCTAAGGAAAAAGAAGAATGTTTCTAGTATACCAGAAATACTGGATGAATTTAGAAATCACTTTCACAAGATGGTGAAAGCGCTTACTCAATAAAGATCGTCTTTTACGATATTTATTTTATTTCTCGTGAGTGGTTTATTGGTGGAGAGACTTTATACAAGAATTCTATGCAGTAACATCTATCACTACTTGCTTGTGTTTTTTGATGCTGCAGCCTTGGTTCACCTTCTGAGTTTTTGAAATTTTCCTTCTATTATTGACTGTTGACTTCTCAGAGGGTGTTTGCTCCGTATCCGTTTCATTTCCTTGCTACTTTCACAAGATTAACCATAACAACATGAACATGGAACCTAAAGATAAAATAAAGGAGTTTATAACCACAAACATGAATAAAAAGCTTAATAAACAACAGATTAAACTATTGGACAAGAGTATTTCATATACAGAAGTTATTACACAAATAAATAAGCTTAAATCAAACAAAGCACCGGGTAATGATGGTATTATACCAGAGATATATAAAATCCTTTCTAAAACTACATATTCATTAATACATAAGGTTTTTATTTTGACCCAAACTGAGTTAATAACCCCCCCATCTTGGCAATATACATTTATTTCACCAATTTTAAAACCTAATAAAGATCCAACTAGATGTTCTTCATATCGACGCATCTCATTACTTAATGTTGATTATAAAATGTTTATGAGTATTTTTGCTGATAGATTGAAGACAATTATCCCCTGCATTATAGATATAGATCAGACGGGCTTCATTGTAAATAGAAATACTTTTGATAATATAAGAAGAACTTTAACATTAATTGATTTTGCAAATAGGAAAAAGAAAGATTTAACACTTATTAGTCTTGATATAGGTTCAGCATTTGATTCAGTAAGTTGGGACTATCTGTTTACCTTACTGAAATGCACAAACTTCTCTGATGCATTTGTAAATTTAATTGAGCATTTATACAAAGGAACTGGCTTATATTAAGGTAGGAACATATGTTTCACAAAAATACCCATTCTTAAAGGTACAAAGCAAGGATGTCCACTTTCTCCACTATTATTCACTTTAGTAATGGAGCCTTGGGCTAATTTGATTAGAACAGTACTGACATAGAGGGTTTTGAAATAGATGAAAATACAACATCAAAATTCAACTTTTGCAGATGATGTTCTAATTACATCAGCAGGATCTAATTCTTCTATGCAGTCTTTATTTGATAAAATGATGAATTTTAAAAGTATTTCTGGTTTAATATTCAATGAAGAAAAACTAAAATACTACCTATATATACACGAAAAAATATTCTCATTAGTGATTTTACTAAATATGTACCCAATTCAGGTCAGATAACTTATTTAGGTATAATACTATCTAAAGATATTAAATCTATTATATATAATAACTATAACACCTGTTTTCTTAATATACAAAATCTTTTTAATACCTGGAATAATATGTTTTTTACTATGGAGGAGAGACTTACAATTATTAAAATGATAATATTCCCCAAGATTTTATACTTAATACAATCAATAATACTTTCACCTACAAAAATAATTATCAAGAAACTGAATACACTAATGTTAAATTTCTTATTGGCACCTAATAGACCTAGGATTGCATTAAAGAAACATACTAATAGTTGGTCTCAAGGGGGCATTTCTTTTCCAGACTTTAATTTATATATTATCTCTTCTATTATAAAAGTTATTACTTTATTAATAGATCAGTCATATATCGCAAAATGGAAAGATTATTGGGAGCTAATTAGTATGCACTTCATGAAAATCTCCTTAACACATAAAAATATGATTGTAAATAACTCCATGTTGTGGTTGCTAAAGGAATTTTGTACTTCACCTATTACACCTAAACATATGGTTTGTTACCCATTAAATATTATTATTATTAGTTATCGTAACTTTATATTCATGCACCCTAAGTATAGGGAATGGAATTTTATTGTATTCCCTATAATGTATACTCAGGGTATGCTTATGTCATCTACTTCTGAAGGAGCTCATTTAGCTATAGATAATGATCTAAAGTACTGGTATCAGCTGATATCTGATAATAAAGTTAAAAATCTAGATTTCTTAAAACAAGAATTTGATCTAAGAGAAACTTGCTGGTTAGAGGTTCAGATCTTTAGACAACATCTCATTGATAGAATAGATCTAATGTCTATAACAGTTAAAGAATCTATTCCAAAACTGATTGATTACTTGATATTAAATTTACAGCATAAAGTTTCTGATAAAGGTAAACTTTCATATATACATAAAATTATCAGACAAGAAACTTTTTACAGTGTAGATTCATACTGGAATTATTTCACCTCTATTAATGGGGACCCACCAACTCAACAAGATAAACAATATATATTGGAATCTGCTTATAGAACTACATCTTCCATTGTCTGGAGACTTTATACATGGAAATTTTACATAGATCTTTTATACACCTTTGATGATGAATAAAATAAATAATAAAGATAATCTATGTAAGAGATGTAATGTAGAAATTAATGCTGACTGGGCTCATATGTTTTATGACTGTATGAAGTTGAAAGAATACTGGAAGTCAATTAATGAATTTTTGCAGGCTCTTTTACAGATAATTTCATTATTTCTAAGTCTCTTATATTATTCAACACACCTGTACCTCAATGTGTTAAAAAGATTAAGCTTCCCTTGTTATGGTCTATCCTAGCAGTGGCCAGGAAAATAATAACTAGAAATTGGATTTCAGATACACCTCCTTCGTTCAATGAATTTAAAAATGTTATGAATATAATGTGCCATATGGAAATAAGCACAATTAGAATGAGAACAACTAGAAAAACATCATATTATATTGTATGGGATAATTTACAAAATTTGTTAAAAAATTCTAATTTCAATAGCACGGTATTTTAGTTTAATTAATTGATCTGATTGTAGTGGATGTCTTTGTAAATACTTTAGTTGTTTTGTTGAATATTATAATAATACCTATTTTTAATTACTTGTATAAAATTGTTATGATATTTCTCTTATATGTTAAAACAATAAACCTGTTTTGAAAAAAAAAAAAAGAATCTGAATGGCAATGAAGAGAATGGCATTAAATATACTGATCCCAAGGATATTGCCAATATCCTGGCAGATCGATTTAGTGCCAACTTCACCCCCTCTCACCCCTAGAGGACCCATCTCAAAACCAAAAGATTAACAAATTCCGATAATCACGGCTACACAGGTAGAAACTGCACTCTCCAAAGCTAAGAATACAGCATCCATGGGACCAGATGACATCCCGCGCTGTGTACTACATGAACTTCAAAATGAACCGGCACCTCACCTAAGTGTCATGTTTAATCATAGCCTTACCTCAGGCTTCATGCCCACTGAGTGGCACACAGCTACAGTTATCCCACTCCACAAGGCGGGATCCACCTTGGATCCCAGGAACTACAGTCCCATCAGTCTGACAAGCCTGATCTGCAAGGGCATGAAACGCATTATCATGGAACTTATAAACTAAGACATTGGCAACCTTCAAACACTGGACCCTACCCAGTTTGGGTTTGTGAAGGGCTGATCTTGTCTCCTTAACCTGACTAACTTCTTCAAATCAGTCTCCAGAGCTGTGGATGAGGGTAAGGCAGTCCAGAGAGCCTATCTGGACCTCACCAAGGCCTTCAACACCATCCCCCATTCTGGAATCTGAGATAAACTTGTGACAAGTGGAGTACCTCAGGGTTCAGTCCTGCGACCGCTCTTGTTTGGCATCTACTTCTCTAAAGTACAGGCCAACACTTCGGGACTCTGGCTAACAAAGTTCACAGATGACTGCAAACTGGGAGCCATTATTGAATCCCCAAATGATGTGGCTATTCTTACAAAAGGGCCTTACAGAAACAGATGCTTGGTGACAGAGCCATGGGCTCAAGCTTAATGCCAAGAAATGTATATTTATCCCCTTTGGCAAAAACACGTACCCATGAATTACCACATAGGTGGCAGTACACTAAACATCAAAAGTGTGATGAGAGACTTGGGGACACAGGTGGACAGTGGACTCACCTTCGACAACCACATTGCCACAACAGTCAGGAAATCCTTCTATGTGGTACACCTCATCACTAAGGACTTTTCATCCAGAAAAAAGGAGGTCATTGTCCCACTGTACTCATTCCTCATTAGACCCATTATAGAGTACAATGCTCATTTGGTATGTACCTCACAAGTCATCTTCAACAACTGGAAAGGCCGCAGAACTGCCTCACTAAAAGACTCACAGGCCTAAAGCAAATGCCCTATGCTGACCGTCTAAAAAAACTCCAGCTATTCTCTGAGGCATATTGTCTACTCAGAGGCAATCTCTGCTTAACATACAAGGCTATGTCAAACCCTGAGCTGTTGGACATGCTCCACTTAAAGAAATCCCATTCCCTCAGAGCCACACGCTCCAGGGATCTAAACCTTGTCATCACAATGAACAAAACATGCTGAAGGGATAGGTTCCTGACCCAGAGACTCCCCACACTCTGGAATACACTGCCCATACATGTTAAGCAGAGTGCCTCCTTGGCCCTCTTCAAAATGAACCTTGACGATTGGATGGGTGATAGGAAATTCACCCCGGGGATCACATCAGTCACCCTGCTAGACAGGGGTCCAGGGAAGTAAATATTGTGGGAAGAAATATCCAGGGAATTGTTATGGCTTGCTTGTATAGGCCCTAGGGCTGATAGCCTAGTACCAACCTATGAACCTATGAATAAATGAATTTCAGCGAACAAGTATATTAAACTATCAGTTGAGGGATGTAGTCCCAAAGCACAGCATTATAAACAGAATTTCTCTAACACAGAATCAAAATTATTTTATAAACTCACATCAACTGATAAATCCAATGCAAGTGTGTTAACAGACACAGAACTCCTTGACCATCACTCTAAACATAAACTATGTAGTCGAGTTGACATAACCCATCCCATTAAAGCTATATCCTCATTTAAACATCATGCTTCTCAAAACACGATCATAACTATCAAGCATTCATCAAACACTCATCTAAAGAATGCATAAATATGTATATAAAATCAATACAATATGCCAACACATTTAAAACAATACTGAGATCAAACAAGCATATTAAACCATCAGTTAGGAATACATCCCTCAACTGATAGTTTAATATACTTGTTCACTGAAATTCATTTATTAATGAGTGCCCACATTCAGTTTTAGCACCTGGAATTTGTTTCTGACCTGTTTTGCGAGTCGTTTGAGCAGTAGGAATGATCCACTCCTGCATATTCCTCCAACTCTAACCGGTTGCCTCATGGCTGTAACTCTGTATCCAATTCTGACACCATGTCTCTCTTCTTATGTGCATTAAGAAGATGTTGAGACTTGGGTGTTCATTTAAGTAGTGTATTGTATATAAATACACCAGGATAAATGGCAGTAACATTACAAACTATCTAACTAACTGACCGACTACATACTTGCATGCTGTCACTCTGCTACTCACTCAAAATGGCACACTAGCTTGCACATGCTCAGTACTTATATGCACTGCTGACAACTGGAAAGCTTCTTAAAGGTATATTACACACTCTGATCTACAAGAGAGAGTTAAAGGAGTGGTAGGTACAGAAAGGGATAGGAAGAGTGTAGGAAGTTATTTATTAATACTGTCACTTTACATTTGCAATGAAATGCTAATTTTTATAGGAATGAACTTGATTGGTTATTTAATGTCATGTGATTGTATATAAAACACTGGTTTTAAAATTGGTTTTATTATTCATTGGAAAAGGTAAGGGATTTCCTGAAAGCTCTGCCCTGGAAATGCCTGCAGTAAGTGATTTATGCAGCTGATTCATAGAACCACTTGGCTATGTAAATTGCTGTGACCAGTGATATTATTAAAATCAGCCAAAAGCTCACATTCATCCATTACTTTCAGAGGGTGATATTGCTTTAGAGGTAAGTACCAGTGAGTTTAGAGGACAGCCAGTGCTGGAGGGTGTGGCTGCATATATGCATCTGTGTGGTCACGTGTGAGCGTGTGCAGAGTTATGAGTGGTGTCAGATGAGTGTGTGCATGTGTGTGTGTGTGTGTGTGTGTGTGTGTGTGTGTGTGTGTATGTATGCATGTATGCATGTGTGTTTGTGCGTGTGTGCATGAGTGTGTGTGCGCGTGTGCATGCGTGTGTGTGTGTGTGTGTGTGTGTGTGTGTGTGTGTGTGTGTGTGTGTGTGTGTGTACGCGTGTGTGTGTGCATACCTCTTAACTTCCCCTAGACAAATGAGAAGTTGATGTAATATGGAGGACTGACACAGGACACTAGGAGAACATTTTAAATATTATTGAAATATCTTTAAAACTTAATAGAATAATAGGTTTTGCAGCTAGAATCTGAAAATGTAAATTAAGAAGTATGAAACTAATGTATGGCAGTATAGTCTAACTTTAAGGGTCTGTGAGAAGGGGAAAATGCTGTGCAACTGGCAAAGTCATGGACATTCACTAATTGCAGGAAAAGGTAAGAGTTATGAGGATGTGTCTGTATGTGTGTTTATTCATGGGAGTGTCTGTGTGTGTGTGTGTGTGTATATATATGTGCGTGAGTGGTTGCGTGTGTGCATGTATGCATGAGGGGGCTGAATGGGGGAGGCTTATGCTAATGCATTGCATCAACCACTGATGGTGATTATGCCAAGAGCAACAAAGAAAGCCTTGTTAGTGCTTCTGGTAAATCAGAGACATGTAAACTGGCTAATAATGACAGGTCTTTCCTCATTACAACTAGTGTATTTCTGAACTACAGTTTTCTGCTATCATGCTGAAAGGCCCTTTTTTGCTGAAACATTACCACTTGCACCAGCCTATCTTTAAATACTGTCTGGTAAGTACAGAGAAAGTAATTACATGATCGACTAAATTTAAGGGGAATGCTGTTACAGTGGGGAATACAGAAAATATTTACATTTCCTGATACTGCTGTTGCAGACATCCTAGTTGCCATCCTGTATACAGCTGAGGACTAGGGCAAGAACTCACAAGATCTGCACTGCAATAGAAGATGATTGCATTGGCTCTGACAATCATTGTTCATGGTAGCCTTGTGACAACCCAATTTAATTGGGTAAAATGTTGCATAGCCTGTATGATATGGAGCCATCTCCCAATGTTCCCCTGCTATGGGCTATATCTGAAAGCATTAAATGGTGCTTCCTGGTGCTCTGTAGCAAAAAATCTCAACATCTGGTTCCTACATATTTGGCATTAATTGCACAATACTTTCTATGGCTACAACTGGTAACATTGCTTGCGTGTTACACAGTGAATTAGACTACACCAGCAGTTGGTCCCCTGATATTTCATATGATTGTCAATAGAATACAGCCTACTATTTCTCACTATCACTACAATCATACCTTATCATTCCTTACTATTTTACACCACAGCTTAATTGTCCTTTAGCACTCAGCATGACAACTACAACTCATGAACCTCAAAAACAGTACAGTGCTTTTACAATACCATCTGATCTTACACCATTCACAGTTTCAGCAGCACTGCATGTTTGTAACATTAGGCAGTGCTAAGCTGAATGAAGCACTCCTAGCATGCTACCATCATCATCTCATGTAATGTTTAACTGTTTGGTAGCTTTATTGCTACATAACTTAGTCTCCCACTAATCACCATTGCAGCCTATGTACTACATGGTTTCTTATTGCTTGGCGTTATTGCCAGCATACCACATTTTTCTTGGCTACATAGTGTTTTTGTCAGTATATCACTTGGCCCTGTATTGCTCAGTATCATGACCAGCTTAATATGTGATACTGCTTGGGTTCTACTGACTTTAATGCTAATATATACAATGACTTGGTGCCTACCTTTTTAACAGACCTTTAATCTTAAACTTCAACAGTTTGACAATAAGCCCAATAGAACTAACCCTCTTGAAATTAACTTTTTCAAATAATCTTGAAATTAACTTTTTCAAATAATGAGACAGTTTCTAGCAAGATGATTGAGAGAATTAGAACTCTACAAGTCCTACTTGTATTTAATAGCAAACATGCTCTTATAATCATTTACTGATTGTGGAAATTACTAAGACCTCCACCTTCAATATTTACAGGTAGGACATATTCCTATACAATGTGTCCATTTCACCTGCTTAACCGTAGTCACAGCAGCTTTATTTTCTGAGTGTGTTATTCATCATAGATGGCTTATTTTTATGAGCTATTTAAGATAATACTCATGCTGACTTAGGCCAGGATGCTATAGTAATGTTCATACTCTGATAAATACTACTGGATCTTTTACATCCACCTGAGCTACCACTACCCATAAATTTTGTGTAACATATCACTTTAGATGTACTGAATGATTCCTGTCATCGTTTTTACTGACTATCTGTTTATACTTTTGCATGTTATTGACTACACTCCTTTAACCACTACTGGTCCAGTCCAGCTACAATACAAACTGACATTCAACATTGACTAATGATTGTCACATTTAAATATGGGGCCTAAAACAGACCTGAGGTCAGCCTTATGCTGACTAAATGAGAGAGCTATTATCTGACCTTGTTCACTTTTCTTTATTACCTAGAAAGTGTAATTGATCAGTGCCATGATTCACCTACTTGGTGTCTGGTCTGAAAGTTTCCCATCCCTTATAGATTACCTGTCGGTAGACAGACAGTAACACCATTCCCAGTACTTTAATTTTCAGATTCAGATCAAGGATTTAAAAAAAAAATCAAGTAAAAGCATATAATCATAATCAACAAATGTAGTTCTGTTAAGGATGCAGAAGCAACAAACAAAAATGTCAGTAATGAAAGAATGCAGCCAAGAAAGGCAGACATCTTTAGCCAGTAATTAATTGGACTGACTGTGTGTTGTCAGTGAATGTATGTGTCAGTTCTTGCAGTCATCACTGTGCTTTGTTTACCAAAGTCATCTATGAAATTTATAGAGCTGTGACATTGACATTATATATGGTTTAATTATTACACAAGCATATACAGCTTCTTGTTTCCCATCTGGCTGTTGAGTTTCCAGCACATTCATTACAATCAGTATGTATAATGTATACGTACAGGAGTGCAAACATATGAACATATAACAAAGCTGGCAAATGAAGGCATAGTGGTTTTTGAACTCCATCTCCCTTCCCAACTAGCCGTTATGCACCTGCCTTAAACTTCCCTCTTGATTAGCACTTCTTTTTCCATCAAGTCTACCCCCTCAGCACTTTCTCAGGTAACTTAGATGCCACAGTCACATATAAGATATCATGCAATGCCTATGCCACACTTTCAATGAAGCAGTGCATCCTCCCATTACACTTAAACTTGCATCTCTTTGCTGTAGATCAGCAAGTAGCTTTCCTTTCACACCCTTCATTTTCATTTCTGGACCATTATCTTGTATCTCTGTCTCATTTGTTTCAATGTCGTATTTTCTAATGGCGTTGCTGTATCTTCCTAAATGCTTATCTTCTCCTTGCCTTTCATTTCCACCAAACTCTTTGTTACCTGTGTAGCTCTGCCCTGCATACTTTACCAGTATAATGTGCCTTTTATTTTAATGCTGTAAGAACTGCTATGCTGCATTGCAAATAAGATTACAGTAGCATGTAATACAAAGTCAGAATCATCTCTGATGTTCCTTTAGGTAATAACCCTAACTAACACCTAAACCATATCTTTCCCATATTGTTTTGCCTCACTCCTTGCAAGAATGTAGTTTATCTTTGGATCTCTCCTGCTGATGTTTCTTAGCCTTACAAGTTGGTACTACAACTCAGCAACTGTGACTCACCCCAAGGAGCAAACCTATTATGGTCCTCCTGAAGGAGTTTCCCTTTAGAATCAGTCTGACACATTGCATTTGTACTCCTTGTAAAAACACTTGCCCTGCTTAAGTGTAGACAAGTGATGTTGAAGTGAAGATATAGCAAAGAGCCATTTGCGGCCATCTTGTGCACGTCTTCCTGCTACAGTCATCTCACTCCTCTACATAAGTGTATGTTCTTCCTCATGATGCTGATCCCCTTAGCTTCTGTTTATTATAATGGAATACTGGAAGGCATGCCTAAAGTAAAGGTAGGCCTCATCTTCTGGATGCCCTTTGTTTGCTTCCACTGTGATGCAGACTGCTGATTCAGACTTGTTTAACAAGAAGTGCCATACAGTAAGAGAGGTTTACTCATAATGGAAAAGGATCTTTGGAGTGACTGTGGCCTGCATGGTGAATCCTGGGGCTTCTCACTTTGAAATTTGCATAAATATGGGAAAGAAACTCACTTCACTTCACTGCTCAGAAGAAAGAATGACTAACTGTACAATATTTAGTGGTATGTAAGTGTGAGATGAGGCGTGCTCATGTATAACTTAATGTCTGAACCTTTCTATTTGTGTCATGGTTCTTGATCAGTAATAAATTATCTTTATGACTTGAAACTCCTTCTCTCTATTTTTCCATCTAGAATTGTTCTATTCAAGCTTATTACCCTCATAGTCATGATTTTATAATCTGAACTGAATTCATTTAGTACATTTAACTGTGAAAATGTAATCTCAGATATGACCCAACAGAGTATGAAACACACTTAGAAGATGAATAGCATCAACCAAAGCACTGGTTAGCAAAAGTGTATTCAAAGCATCATAAAAATGCAAGAATCTGCACCATTAAGTCATCAACTGGCTACCAGACATTTCAATGAGTTTAAACCGGATGAGGTGCCATATGGCTGAGTTCAATTCAGAGAAGCTGAACTTCATGATACGTGTTTCAAAGAAATTACTGACTGTGCAGTAATGTTTGCTAAGTATGATTCTGTACTTTTTGAATGGTTTCTTAATTTTAAGTGTTTTTCTTTGACCGTGGAATTGGTATATGTTAGCTCAGAGGTGATGTTTTTCCCACATGGAGGTGAAGACAAGGCTTGCTCCCATGCCAAAACACTTCATTGTTGGTTTTTGGCCCAGATGAGATTAAAGATAAATAAACAGAGATCTCTCAGGGTAAGGTACCTGCTATGTCCCCAAACGAAAAATGTCAATATCAAGGTGCAGGTACTCCACGACTATCGAAGCCAACCATCAACCAAAAAAGCAAAAAATCAATAAAAATTTTTTTATGTACTTGAACAGCAAAAAAACTTTATTCCATGGGTTGTTAGCGCTTTCACGTCTACTCTGGACGCTTCTTCAGACTTTAATAAAACACTTCATCACTTCTGTATTTAAACACTTATCAATTGAACAGTTAACCGATGAAAGCGTTTGTATGAATACATAACTATAAAAAGTCAGAAACTTCTAAATAGATAAAAAGTCAGAAACATATTGTGAAAATTAAAAATTCAAAATTCAACATTGACACTAAAAAGGATGTAGTAATAGATTATTACTGTTATTAACATTTCAGATGGTAAATAGCATATAAATATTTAAAAATACAAGAGCATATAAAAACAGCATGTAATAAAAACATTTCAAGTGTATGAAACTACTGAAAACCTTCTAAAAATACATATTCCTACTAACACCAAGAAACATGAAAAAGTCAAAGGTATAGCAAGAAATAACTGCTAATGCTTCAGATGACGACTGACTAGAAAGGGTTTTAAAGTAACCCTCTCATTGAGGCCATGTCCTTCATCTGCTTTCATTCTGATTATCCATTTACATTCTTCCCTTTCAGTGAAGTTACTTACATTACCTAATCTCAATGTGGTGTGTATCAATTCAATAACTAAGAACTCAAAGGTGTGTGTGTGGTGCCTTGCGATAGAACATGTCTAGCCAGTGCGTTCCTGTCATTCTCCCTGTTGATCGCATATAAATGCTCTCTAACCCTTTCCCTCAATGTTCTATTCATCATGCCGACATAGAAAGCCTGGCATTTGGTGCAGATGGCTAAATAAACTATGTTCCTTGTCCTACAGTCTGCATAATGATCAAATTTATATAGCACACCTGTGTCCGGGTGCCTAAAGTTATTCCTGCCCAGTATGTATTTGCACTGATTGCAACTGCGACATGGAAAGGTACCCATTCTAACAGTAAGTGGTTGATCTTGAAGTCGCCTTTCATAACATAACATGTTCCTTAAAGATCTAGTATTCTTGTAGGAAAAACTGGGGTGAGGACCTACAAGTGCTCTAAGCCTATCATCCAACTGTAGGATACCCCAGTTCTTTCTAATGACATTAGTAATACTCTTATTCTTGTTGGTATATGAAAGTACCATCCTCTTTTTACTTCTAATAAATGGCCTGTTTTGTTCCACCTGTTCACTAGTTGCTATCCTAATGTAGGGTCTTATTTCTTCATTGCGTTCTGTTTGTTGCAGGACTATCAAATCATTGTCATGGTAACCCCTTGATTTAAAGTCAGCATCTAAGCCTATCAATTCATTCCTATATGCTGAATCATCGCTTGTTAGGCGTGAACAGCGTGCTGCTTGATTCTTAACAATGTTCTTGTGTATGTGGGGAGGGTGCATACTATCATGATGTAAGTATGTGTTCTTTCTACAGGGTTTCCTATAAACGTTGGTAGTGAAATACCCATTATGCTTCCTGATGTTAACATCTAAGAAGTCAATCTGGTGACATGATCTCTCCCCAGTCAACCTAAGAAAAGATGTGGTGTTGTTGATGTAACTTAAAAACTCATCTAAGACAGTAACATCACCACTCCAAACAAAAAACACATCGTCCACAAAACGTTTATAATATTTGAGGTGCTGTGAATAAAACTCATTTCCAAAGATATACATAGATTCCCAGTAGGCTAGTATAAGGTTTGCATAAGAATTGGCACATGACGTGCCCATCGCTACCCCTGAAGTCTGCAGATAATAACCATCACCATATAAAAATACATTATTTTCTAACACTAATTCCATCAGCATGGTGATCATAATCACTTTGTTGTTAGTCATGCCCTTCTCTAGAAGAAAAAGCCTCAGGAAGTCTATCCCTATATCATTAGGTATGCAGGTGAATAAAGACTGAACATCTAAAGTCATCATAATGTCATTCTCCAAGTATGCTTTTTCAACAGCACTCTCAGCTAGAGATTCCAATAATTGTTTAGTATCTCTCAAAATGGAGAAGGTAGAATCAACTATAGGTCTAAGTTGCTTCTCAATGTAAATTGAGATACATTCAGTTAGCCAGCCTCTCCCTGAGACTATGGGTCTGAAGGGTGGGTCAGACAATGTCTTATGCACCTTCAGAAGACCTCTGATGATAGGTACCAAAGGTTTTTCAACTAGAAAATAATTATAGAGATCATTGTTTATAATATTGGACATCAACATATCATACAATGAGGCATGAAGTTTACTAATAACCTTGTTTAGATCATACATGTGTATTTTTTATATGTGGTTTCATCCAATAACATTTCTAACATTCTATTGTTATAATATACACCATCAAACAACATTATTGCACCACCTTTATCCACTGGGCGGATAACTATAGTATCATTGTTTTGTAAACTTTTTAAAGCTGCTGTTTCTTGTCGGCTTAAATTGTAAAATTCTGACTTAAAACCTGTTTGTTCAAACAACATATAAAAATCATTGCAACAAACTTTCTCAAAACTTTCTAAAAGCAGATGCAATTCTGGTACAAAGCATGAAGGTTTCCTAAAATTATTAATTACTATATCCCTTGTCTCAGTATTTTCATTACCATAAAATAAATCAAGTGCTAAACCCCTAGTAAAAAGTTTTAATTGTACTATCAACTTCTTCCACAATCTCTTCTGTGGTTCCCCTGACTCCCCTGAGGGTTTCCGTTTCATCCCCTTGTACTGGGGACTCCATGTCTTGCGATCTGCTGGTAGAAATGATAAAGGGAACGTAAGATTTGTGTTGTCTCTCTCATTAGTCTCTGAATTCCCTTCTGCTGGGAGCAAAGTCTTCTTCCTCACTACCGGTCCCAAGCTCTTAGTGTCCAATTGTCTAATGGTTGGTAGAATATTATCTGCTGTAGTATTCCTATTTAGTAAGTTTTCAGATGTTCCTCCATTCTCCACTAGTAATAAATCTGAACCATTCTCTGTTGTGCACCCCTCTGCATGAGTGCCTTCAAAGATGGCCACATTAATACTTCCTGATGTAGTAGGATGTATTTCGCTGTTACCATCCTTCCTATTGTCAGGAATGCAAGAGTTCGTTACATCAATAGCTGACCGGAAGGATTCCTTCGGCCAAGAGAAGACGTTCCCACGGGCAAAATCGGAACAGTCTCTCTCCAGTTTCTTCTTTTTCTGTTGCAAGAGTCTGTTATCAGTTAGAGTTAAAGTAGTGGAAAGTTCAGAGAAGTAATCAGATAACTGTACAGATGTTAAAGAAGATTTAAATGCTCTTCCAGAATGGAGATCTCTTTCATGAGTTCTTTCTCATTTAGCGAATACTGTCTTATTAACAGCTTGATATAACTATTGCTAGTCTCAATATTAAGTTTCTGCCAGTCTATTAAAAGGTCTGGATATTTGTTACCAAAGGTGGGCATCTTTAAAATGCGTAGCCCTCTTGGAATAACTGTAAAGGATAAACATGGTGCAATGGTGTTGTTTGATAGTGTATATTATAACAATAGAATGTTAGAAATGTTATTGGATGAAACCACATATAAAAAAATACACATGTATGATCTAAACAAGGTTATTAGTAAACTTCTTGCCTCATTGTATGATATGTTGATGTCCAATATTATAAACAATGATCTCTATAATTATTTTCTAGTTGAAAAACCTTTGGTACCTATCATCAGAGGTCTTCCGAAGGTGCATAAGACATTGTCTGACCCACCCTTCAGACCCATAGTCTCAGGGAGAGGCTGGCTAACTGAATATATCTCAATTTACATTGAGAAGCAACTTAGACCTATAGTTGATTCTACCTTCTCCATTTTGAGAGATACTAAACAATTATTGGAATCTCTAGCTGAGAGTGCTGTTGAAAAAGCATACTTGGAGAATGACATTATGATGACTTTAGATGTTCAGTCTTTATTCACCTGCATACCTAATGATATAGGGATAGACTTCCTGAGGCTTTTTCTTCTAGAGAAGGGCATGACTAACAACAAAGTGATTATGATCACCATGCTGATGGAATTAGTGTTAGAAAATAATGTATTTTTATATGGTGATGGTTATTATCTGCAGACTTCAGGGGTAGCGATGGGCACGTCATGTGCCAATTCTTATGCAAACCTTATACTAGCCTACTGGGAATCTATGTATATCTTTGGAAATGAGTTTTATTCACAGCACCTCAAATATTATAAATGTTTTTGTTGGTGATGTGTTTTTTGTTTGGAGTGGTGATGTTACTATCTTAGATGAGTTTTTAAGTTACATCAACAACACCACATCTTTTCTTAGGTTGATTGGGGAGAGATCATGTCACCAGATTGACTTCTTAGATGTTAACATCAGGAAGCATAATGGGTATTTCACTACCAACATTTATAGGAAACCCTGTAGAAAGAACACATACTTACATCGTGATAGTATGCACCCTCCCCACATACACAAGAACATTGTTAAGAATCAAGCAGCACGCTGTTCACGCCTAACAAGCGATGATTCCGCATATAGGAATGAATTGATAGGCTTAGATGCTGACTTTAAATCAAGGGGTTACCATGACAATGATTTGATAGTCCTGAAACAAACAGAACGCAATGAAGAAATAAGACCCTACATTAGGATAGCAACTAGTGAACAGGTGGAACAAAACAGGCCATTTATTAGAAGTAAAAAGAGGATGGTACTTTCATATACCAACAAGAATAAGAGTATTACTAATGTCATTAGAAAGAACTGGGGTATCCTACAGTTGGATGATAGGCTTAGAGCACTTGTAGGTCCTCACCCCAGTTTTTCCTACAAGAATACTAGATCTTTAAGGAACATGTTATGTTATGAAAGGCGACTTCAAGATCAACCAATTACTGTTAGAATGGGTACCTTTCCATGTCGCAGTTGCAATCAGTGCAAATACATACTGGGCAGGAATAACTTTAGGCACCCGGACACAGGTGTGCTATATAAATTTGATCATTATGCAGACTGTAGGACAAGGAACATAGTTTATTTAGCCATCTGCACCAAATGCCAGGCTTTCTATGTCGGCATGACGAATAGAATGTTGAGGGAAAGGGTTAGAGAGCATTTATATGCAATCAACAGGGAGAATGACAGGGATGCACTGGCTAGACATGTTCTATCGCAAGGCACCGCACACACCTTTGAGTTCTTAGTTATTGAATTGATATACACCACATTGAGATTAGGCAATGTAAGTAACTTCACTGAAAGGGAAGAATGTAAATGGATCATCAGAATGAAAGCAGATGAAGGACATGGCCTCAATGAGAGGGTTACTTTAAAACCCTTTCTAGTCAGTCGTCATCAGAAGCATTAGCAGTTATTTATTGCTATACATTTGACTTTTTCATGTTTCTTGGTGTTAGTAGGAATATGTATTTTTAGAAGTTTTTCAGTAGTTTCATACACTTGAAATGTTTTTATTACATGCTGTTTTTATATGCTCTTGTATTTTTAAATATTCATATGCTATTTGCCATCTGAAATGTTAATAACAGTAATAATCTATTACTACATCCTTTTTAGTGTCAATGTTGAATTTTGAATTTTTAATTTTCACAATATGTTTCTGACTTTTTATCTATTTAGAAGTTTCTGACTTTTTATAGTTATGTATTCATACAAAGGCTTTCATTGGTTAACTGTTCAATTGATAAGTGTTTAAATACAGAAGTGATGAAGTGTTTTATTAAAGTCTGAAGAAGCGTCCAGAGTAGACGTGAAAGCGCTAACAACCCATGGAATAAAGTTTTTTTGCTGTTCAAGTACATAAAACATTTTTTATTGATTTTTGCTTTTTTGGTTGATGGTTGGCTTCGATAGTCATGGAGTACCTGCACCCAGATGAGATTAAGTCAACAAATCTTAGAGGAATCTCGAGAAGTCATGCATTCAAAAGCATTCATAGCACAGTTAATTACTCTGCATATAACAAATATAAATGATATCAAAAAACTAACTATGCAACGAAACCAGATTTAAGAAGTGCAAAACTAGAGCAAATAAGCTCTTCAGAAAAGCTCCAGTTAATCAGTAAAATAGGAGAAAAAGTTCTGTTTTGTTTTGCCCAACTGAATCCTCCCCAACTCCCACCCACCGAGTATCAAACCCTATCCTCAAGCCTGCTCTGTTGATTTATTTGGATTGCTTGGGGTGAGAACTACACAGCCCATTCAGTTCCATAGGATGACAGTCAAGCTAGCTGGGGGGTCTAGGTGGACAGGATTTTGTGATTTAACCCTAGCATACATTTATTTAAACTCAGTGCATCGGAGGTGTTGGCATTCAAAATGCTGTTGTGATGTATGTTCCCACGTGTGCTAAAATAATCACACATCCCTGCCTCCTTTGTAGATGGTGTCAGTGTTTGATCCCTTGTCTCCACCTCAGATTCTACTTTAGCAAGTTTGTCCAGGCGCACATCACCACTACCCCTCCCTCCAAAAAGAGATGAGCTGGCACTGACAAATTTCTTATCACATAACTTCAACAGACACCCAAGCACATATTTAAACATGGGTTACCTGATGTATGCTCAGGCCTTTATTTCTCTATGTTAGTAGAGATGGCAGAAAGCAAAAGAAGTGTTCATTCAAAGCAGTTAGTGCTTGAGGGATTTTATTATTTGTTTTGCTGTTTTCACAAGAAGAACTTTGTAACAGAACTTTTTAATGGATCTGTACTTGTCAGGAAATAACCTAATGAATTTTTATTCTTAATATAACCGCCTGGCATTTCCTATTTAAACTGTCTACACATATTATGCTCCCTGCATTATACCTATGCTATTAAATGAATATTTTACTATGTAATGATGTTACTCTGAATTGTATATTACATATCAGAGAATATCCTTTATTTTAAGGCACTGCTGTATTTCCTTGTATATAACTCAATGCTAACCAAATTTCTCAAACATATTGCTACTGCATTCTCAAAATACTGTACTTTCGCCTAGTAAATATTCTTGTTGTATATTCCTCTTTCTCTGTTTTTGTACTAAGTATCTTACAACTTGAATTGTTAGTTTTTTTTTTATTTTTACTAATTACTTTCATAGAGCTTTTTTCCTTAGGTCTCCGCTTAAAAAAGGCTCTCTGGGCCCAGTCAGACTAACACGGTTAACAAATGTAAAAATAAAAATAAAATATAGGCTGTCCAATATACAGTTATAACAATTCGGGAGTAAACAAGAGTAATATTAAGACCAAAAAGTAATAAAAGGACTTGGGCAGTGATGACTGCATGTGTATTACTTTGTCAGAAATGTAGGCAATATTGCATCTGTATCTCTTTCAAAAAACTGCATGACTGAGCAAAAAATGTGTGATATAAAATACATGGTGCAACAAATAATCAAAGCAGGCATCTTTCTACTGAGCAGTGTTGATACAATGCGTAAATAAGAGATAGTTAGCAAAATGACAGAGTTAAAATTACTAAGCCCCTGTAGATTGAAATAAAAATAAGCACGGTCTATTACAACTGTCCCTCTTTCAAAACTCTGAGAGTGCTAGTAATGTATTAATATAAATCCTTCCTTCCTTCAGGCCTCTAACCAGCTTCCCCCTTCCCTTGTTTTCCCATCCCCCCATGAAAATAGGAGACTGGTACTAATCTCCCACCTGCATAATTCTCCTTGCCTCCACCACAAATATTCCAGCTATGCTGAATTATGGGGATATGCAAAAGGATTGCCGAGCTTAAGTCTACAGTCACCATGTGCTGTGATTTATATCTCACTATGAACCTTTCCTCATAAAACATGTATCCTCATACTGTTTATGTCTCTCTACTTCACCTCAGCTGTAGCAGCAGACAGCAGAAAAATAAAGTGGCACAGTGTGAGATGCCATAATTATGTTAACCACCCAGTCTAGTACAGACAAGGAAGTCCTTTCTTAATTAAACTGCAGAATGTGCAATATGTATATATATATATATATATATATATATATATATATATATATACATATATATATATATATATATATATATATATATATATGTATATATATATATACATAAATATTACTATGTGAAAATTATGGATTATCTGCTGTATGACTGGGTTTCGTGTTTCACATAGTAAAATATTTATTCTGTTTCATGTTTCATGTTTAAACTAATTGCAACCTCTGACTTGTTTGACAATACTCCAGCTTCTGTTTAGTATTTACACAGACTGTCTTGTGAGGCAGACTTGAAAAGTAATTCAAAGAGTAGAATTTTTTTTTACCAAAACAGTGATGGACAGGCACAGATGCACAAACATGCACTTGTATATACATCCATACACACAGACACACCTGCACACCCATGTGCATGGATACACATACACATATACCTGCACTTCAGCCCGCCCACACACACACACACACACACACACACACACACACACACACACACACACACAAATACATGCTATGCTACACATGCACAGGCTAAATTAACAAATGTGTTTCATCACAGCTCATTCAATAAGTTACTTCACAACAGATATTGGCAGAGTAAAAATAAATACACTCAAACCAAAGGGATATTTTACAACACAAAGAACAAGCATGTATTAGACTTCCAATGCATAAATTCAATATACAATATATGTATACAAAAAATGAAAGTATTCCAGCACAGTGGCTCTGACCACAGGCCTTTCAATGCACTGTGGCTAAAGCACCATGCTATACAAGATATGGGCAATGCTGTTTTATTACAGCTCATTACATCTTTGATGTGAGATATGGCGATGATAGGCAAACATATAAGGAAGACAACTGTATAAATTATTAGGAGCTTGTGAAATATTACTGGTGTCACTGCCTCTTATGGTATAGCACTTACGCAGTAATCATAACAGAGCGACTTGCTACATGTTGTTATCTTATGAGCAACATCATGACCAATCAAAATACATTTTACTTAAGGAAAAAAACAAATACTGACCAATCAAAACATGTTTCACTTTAGCACAAAAGAAATACTGACCAATCAAAACATGTTTCACTTTAGTACAAAACAAATATATGAAATACTGTAAAGTTAGTGTTAGATGCATTCTTACTTTCTGTTTGCAATAACATTTGTTTCAATTATCTTTACCTTGTAGCCTGCATTTTGGCTGAAAAGGGTCTTTGGACCAGTTCTCTTACCCATTTAACATAATTGAAATTATAGGGTCATTAGTCCTTTAAATATCAGATGCTATAAAAAGGGAAAATTTAATTATCATGATTGTGTGTATACAAAAAAAGTTTTTCCTATAGGAAATTGGTAACACACATTTTATTATTCATCTATCATGTACTTGTTGATTTTCTACATCTGTGGCATTCTACAGTATATGGTAGGATCTTACATTGATTAACAGAACCTCTGCTCTTTGAATATTATACTCACAGTATAGTAACGCACAAGGACATACGTGGATTTAAAATATAGTAGATCATTTGCTGCTGTTTACAACTATTGCTACTACATTACTACTAGATAATGTTTTTTAGCCATAATTCTGTGAAATGCTATGTTTTTTTCTCTAGGGCTAACATTTGTGCCTCTTTACACAGGACAGTTCCTATTTAAACAGTTGTGTCCTATGGAAAAAAAAACATAAAAAAAGGCAAATGTCCTGACATTCTAGGACAAAAAATATTTCCCAAGTTTCCTTTAATTATTATTATTATTATTATTCCTTTAATTATTATTATTATAGGTTCATAGGTTCATAGGTGTGTACTAGGCTAATAGCCCTGGAGCCTTTACAAGCCTAGCCCTCCAAAAAATTGCCCAGGCACCGTGCCACCTGATGTTAGTTCACAGTGCCCATATCCAGTAGGGCAACTGGAATGATCCCTGGAGTGAACTTTCTGTTACCCATCCACTTGTCAAAATTTCTGTTGGAGAGGGCCAGCACGGTGCTATGCTTGACATGAATAGGAAGCTTAGTCCAGAGTATGGGCAGTCTTTGGGAGATGAACCTGTCTCTCCAGCATGTTCTGTTAATTGTGCTAATGAGGTTGTGATCTCTGGAGTGTGTAGCGGGGGGGGGGGGGGTATTGGGATTTCTTTACATGCAGTAAAAAATTTCTCCAAAGCCAACTTCATGCTTGTTAAGACAGAAGTAGTGAACTTCATGACACCCATGCAGATGGACAATACAGTTACAACTGCTGAATCCTACACAAATGCACTCTATAAGCACTTACATGAGTGCATGGATCGTGCTATCCCAAACAGAACCAAGATGCTATCCTTCAAAAAAAGGAAGCCAATCTGGTGGTCCCCTGCCATAAACAAACTGTACAACAGAAGGAAGAAACTGTTGCAAAAGAGAGTAAAATCCCATGAGTGGAGGAGCTCCCTGGTCAGCCTCAGTAAGAAGCTGAGATCCCTTATAAGATCCTCCAAAGCTAGCTATGAAAATAAATCGCCACTAATTCCAAGGACAACCACAAAGCATTCTATAGCTATGTCAAGAATCTCAATGGCGACACCCAGATCTGCTCTGAGTTACAGCACAAAGGCACGGTAATTACTGAACCAACTGATATTGCCAACATCCTGACAGATAGGTTCAGTGCTAACTTTACCCCCCATCCATCCCCTAAAGGGCCCATATCTATACAGGAAGAATACAGAGTCCCTGTAATCACAACTATGCAGGTGAAAGCTGCACTCTTTAAAGCCAAAAACACAGCATCCATGCGACCAGACAACATCCCAGGCTGCATTTTACACGAACTTCAGAATGAACTGGCTCCTCACTTAAGCACCATGTTCAGCATGTTTTATTACCCTGAAAAGTTTGTGTGTGTGTGTGTGTGTGTGTGTGTGTGTGTGTGTGTGTGTGTGTGTGTGTGTGTGTGTGTGTGTGTGTGCACACATGTGTGTGTGTGTGTGTGTGTGTGTGTGTGTGTGTGTGTGTGTGTAGGAGTTTGTACTCTTAATCCTTTGTGCAAATCTTTCACTGTCAAGTCAACATGCCTAAATGCTTGCATCAAGCTTCTCTTTGAGTTTTTAAGAAATTTGCCTGAATTTACTTTGGTGTGACGGAGGATTTTATCAAACCTTGCTGCCTTTTAGATTAGTTGGTACTGTGCATACTTTTCTTTGAAACTCAATTCTCTCTCTTTTTTAAATTGTATATAAATCACAGAAATGCAACAAATGAAGATGAAACAGAACCCCTCCTCAAATGAGAAACCATGTTTATTGAAGTGTTGTCTAATTTTTCTGTGATTTTTATTTGTCAAGCTCTACACCTTACCATAATCTATTTAAGTCAAGAAGCCACAAAAAACAAAAACAATCAGCCTGGCAGCAACAGAGCCAATAAAGGCTAAGACCTGCCAATGTGTGATCCGTTATTGGCTCCGTTGATGCCAAGCTTATTGTTTTTGGGTTTTTTTTGTGTTTTCGTAGTCATTTTAGACTTACCACAGGGTTTTTTTGTTATAAGTCAAGAAACCAGTTATGCTGCCTAATGTGTTCCCCGCTTTGAGTGTAAAGACCTGCTTGGCCTATGTTGTTTGGGTCAATTCAAAAGAATCCATCAAATAACTGAAAATATGTGCACTTGTGAGGGAATAGCCCACAAATTCCACCACGGGGGGGCAAGGTTGTCTGCCACATCCCTTTACTAATGTCAAAATAAATTTCTGCTGTTGATGTGTCCATTTAATAGGATTCACTTCACATCAAAGGATGTTTAAAAGCTGTCCATTGCAAAGTTTCTTTCTGGCAATTGTGAAGGCTGGAATTTCTAAACTGTATGCTTTATATTAAAACTGATATTTATTCAAAAATGTGAGTGATATTTTAACTTATTTAGACTTTTTCGTGTGTATTTTTTAAAAGCTTGATTTACTTTCATAATTCCTCTGGACTTAGCATCATGAAGACACTGCAGACCCAAGGACTTTCCAAAAACACTGCATGAAGGAAGTGTTTCAGTGCACTATGATTCAACTTTGCTTTCCTCAGCAGACATCTTTTTGGCTCATACTGTGTTTGTCATCCAGATTATTATGTATAGTATATACTATTTCTTAAGACGAACGTACTGAATGGTGCAGAAATTACAACAGAAAGAAGTGTCTGGTCTTAGCAAAGGGCTGGTTGCTGAACTCCAAGTATTGTAATGCTATTGGTCTGTTATGGTAGGTATGTTTTATGAAGCTGTACCACAATTCAGTAGGACACTAAGTGCAGATAATTTCATAGCATAAAAAGAGCATAAAAGGATAGTGGCATTAAGAATTTTTTTACTTCATTAAAAAAATGAAAAACATGAAAATTATCCCTACATTGGGTTACCCAACCCTAAGTCCTCTTTAACTTCTGCATTTATCTGCTAACAAAGCCACATACAGACATATGTTTGACTCACATACCAAACAGAACGCAATATAACTGATAAATGTAATGTCAAATTCCTTCTTAAATGCTCCCCACCCCTTTTTGATCCCTTTGCAATCACTGACATCTGACACATCTACTATCAGTTCTTGTATCACTCGCTCATCTCAGTTCCCTGATACATGGCAGCCCCTCCCCAGTGTAGTCTGCACTGGGAGGGTCTCCCTTCAAGAATAACTGACACACACTGGAGGTAACCAGTTTCTGCATATGTAGGCTGTAAGGGGTGCAAGACACAATCGACCAAGAATGAGAATGGGCAAGGGAAGGGGATATCATAAGGTAGCTTGCAGGGGCATTTCACCTTTAAATCATATCTCTCACTGACAAGCAGGGTTGCTGTTATCAGGTGGGTGTGCAATGGGATTATAAGGGTATGTCCCAACCTATGTGGTGACTGGTTCTTCCTTGACCACCTCCCTAAATTGCTCCATTTGAAGTCAACCATGTGACAATACATTACATTATGTTTCTTCCCTTTCATAAATATTGCTGCATAAAACATAGAGACAAAGCATGCATAAAACATAGATACAAAGCATTGTATACCATTTTTATTAGCTTCTACAGATTACTGATGAATGTATAAAGTTAAAATCAAATGTAAAACTTTAGAATCAGCAGGTATTACTGAACAAGACCCAAATGAGCATACAAATAAAGCTGGCTGCTGCTATGTCTTTTCTTTAGTGCTTTAGATTCATAGACTCCTAATAATACATCTAAAAGATCAGAGTTTTCTGATTTGATTACTCAGAGTAGAATTTATCAAATTGTACAGACCATCTATGGTTTTCAACTATGTCGCAGACATCAATTGTGTTGAAGTTTGAATTCATCAAAATGTTTATTTGTATAAAGATGCTGAGCATAATAGGAAACTGTTTTATAGATACATAAGATGTGGTAGGAATAAAAATATACAAATCAGTAAGAAATGTGTAGATTTTAAAATATATTCTTAAACATAACAGATTACAGATGTGTTGATAACATTTTATACAGAACAGCTTGGCTCCAGAAAATGAGTGATAAATTGCACTACTAACAGTAACGTAACTTCAGATACTGCAATTTAATTCGATTTTATTTAACAAGAACTATGCAAACTTGACCCCCTCTCCAAAAAAAAAAAAAAAAAAAAAACAGGAAGGATAATGACCCGGGAACACTTCAGCATAAACATACCGAACCATTTTATTTGTTATTCACTAGATCATTTAAATGTAGGGAGATTCCTCAAGACTGGAGATATGTACTTGTTAAACATATCTTTAAGGGAAAGGGGAACAGGAAAAACCTAAAGCCATGTAGACTCATATGTTTACATTCTTGTGGAAAAATAATGGAAAATGTTATTTTGGATAAATTATTGTCAGAACTGAAAACATTGGGACTTGAAACCACACATCAGCATGCATATGTTGAAAATATACCTATAACTACCTGTATCATGATGTTCTGTAATAAACATCTATAAATGAAAATATCTGCTGAGATATAATTTATACAGACTTAATTTCAGCCTTTGAAAGGATCATACACAAAAAGCTGATAAATAAATTAGAATAACTAAGTATGAGTGTAATCTTTTTTATGATGGATAGCTTCAAGGTTTACAAATAGGACATGAGAAATATCACATAGTAACTGGACAGAGGAAAATTCTAGGTCACAGTTAGGGTGTCCCACAGGGCTCTGTCCTAAGCCCATACTTGTTTAGGCTGAATCTTTTTCAACTTAAGCACTCTGTAGTCTATATGCAGATGACTTGAAGATGGGTAAACTGATCACATCTGTTACAATCACCTATCCTATACAGGTACGCTAAAAGCCCTGTCCCTCTACTCAGTCTCATACAGACTGCTCAGAGGTGACCTGTGTCTGGCATACAAGGCCATTTCAGACCCAGCCTTGATGGAGTTGCTGCATATCCGTAAGACAAACTCCACTTGCACAACCTGTATGGAAGGCCTTAACCTGGTCTGTGACATTAAGAGAACTTGCTGGCGGGATAGATTTGTGTCCAAGAGACTCCCACGTCTGTGGAATGACTCCCTCTCCATGCAAAACAGAGTACCTCTCTAGCCCTCTTTAAGAGGAACCTGGATGACTGGATGGGAAACAGAAAATATACCCCTGGGATCCCACCTGTGTTCCTGCTGGATAAGGGAAACAGGTGCTGACTTTGAGGGAACATGGGCAAAATTCTTGGCTAGGCTTATCAGGGCCTCCGGGCCAATAGCTTAGTATCATTCTATGAACCTATGAACCTATGCCTGCAAAAGAATTTGACGAAACTGACCATTTTGACACGTGAGAATAATATGCTGATAAATTGTTAAAAACTAAGCATATAAAATTTGAGATATAGATTGAAAGGTGAATGTTTAATACATTACACAGTGACTGAAATCGTGGATTCATTTAAATCTTAGGTATATGGGTTGACCGGCTTTGAATTTTTCTCAGCTAGTTGGTTAATCATAGTTATAAAACTATAGTCTGCATAAAAACGCTTATAAAGTACAAGCAGTCAGAAATGCTGAAGCCATTGTATGTAAGTTACACTAGTCCCAAACTAAAGGATGGAATAAAAATATGGAAACCTTATAAGAAAACTAACATGAATAAATTGGAAAGAGTACATTGGAACTATACCAAGGACATCAATGGATTTGAACATTTAAGTTATTAAAGACTAAAATATCTGAAAATGTACAGTGTTTCATATAGATATTTAAGAGGAGGCGTTTTTCAGATATATATATAGGGCATTTGGAATCAACTGGTAGGTGCATGCGTGAATGGGTATGTCTTCTTTGAAGGTTGGGTGTCGGGCTGGCAACTCGGCATTGTAAAAATTCACTGCCAATAATTAGCGGACTGGAGTTCCTCTGTGGCGACCCCTAACCGGGAAAAAGCCAAAAGGCTTGGAATCAACTACTTTGGAAATGTTTAGGGTTATCACAAAGTAGTAGAGAATCATCAGACAGCCTATGTCAGAGAGGTGAATGGTTAAGGAGAGGTGAATTTACATCAAGAAATGAAAGGTTAATATTGGCAGCCCAAGACAGTGGGCTACATACATGCTAGTTTACTAAGTCCATTGAACATGTGGGAAAAACAGACATATATAGGTTTTGTGGTAACAAATTGGAAACAGTCACACACCTTATTGCTGGTTGCGACCCTCTAATGGCAGAGGGACTGTATACTGAAAGGCATAATAATGTGGCGAGATTGTTACACTAGAGATTGTGCAAATATTATGGTATCGAAGTGGCTGAAAAACACTGGAAACATGAGCCACAAAGAATCATAGAAAATGATGAAGTTTACATCACATGGGATCATCCAATACCAACAGCCCAAAAGATAGATGCTAGAAAACCTGATATAGTGGTCCAAGAAAAGAAGGCAAAAGTAGCATTGATCATTGAAATCGCCACAACTAGTGACTACAGTGTCTTGCATACAGAGAGTCACAAAGTCATAAAATATCTCGACCTGCAGGCAGAAACAAGAGCCATGTAGAAGAAAGATACCCAGATGGTTCCAATAGTGGTAGGAGCAACTGGTCTTATAAAAAAGAATTTACAATCGTATTTAGATATGTTACCAATTCATGTAACACTGTACGAATTGCAGAAGGAGTCATTACTGGGCACATTGTGGGTGCTGTGAAGAGCACTTTTGGCTAACATCAAACAATACTAATTTCATGAACTTTAATCGTACTTTGACTTAGGAATTGAGTCCATTCCTGTTATGGTATTAGAAACCCAACAGACTTGGAGAAATTAAAAAAGAGAGATTGTAAAGGAATGAGAAACATATGGTTAGGGTTACTATGTATTACTAAATTGGTGAGGGGGGGGGCTGCCTGCCTTAGTAATGCATACTAATTCTAACCCTAACCTTGCCTCTAACTCTGCATTGTCACTTACAAAATCCTTGCCATACCACTACCACTAATCAGACAAAGTTGAGACTAGTGTTATGGTGGGTTTGTAGTGTGAAGGAATATGCTTTCCTTTTGAGATCTTTAGTGGGTTCAATGTTATGCATTTTCGATAGTGTGGCAGTACAAAATATCTCAGCTGTCCTGTACTTGATTTAATGATCTACCACACAATAATTGTAATTATAATTGTTAACCTTATCATCTTGATATTACTATATATAGTAAGTGTACTTCAGTAAATAAAGGAAATGCATTGCATTTGTCTGGGTAGTGGCTGGAATTGGTCCTTTTAAATGAGTCTATTTTTCAAGCTAACAAAAATAAAAATAATATAAAATAACAAACAATGAAATGCGTGACATGCATGAAGGTAGTTGTATAATCCAGAAATTCATTAAGCACATCAACTCAACCTGCCCAGACAGAAATTATCACTACACCTTTCTAAACATACTGGAAAATATTAAGGTACAACCAAACACCCTAATACTGGATGATTTCAACTACCCTGCCATTAACTGGGAAAACTACTCGTGTACCAACACCTTTGCCCAACGGTTCTTGGAATTCAAAAATTCCAATGCCCTCGATCAACTAATCCATTGTCCCACCAGGGGATCCAATATCCCAGACCTGGTCATTACCAGAATGGGAAAGCGATGCTCCACACCTATGGTCACCCCCATCTTTGGTCAGGTCTGATCATAAGCTAATCACCCTTGACATCCACATCCTTCCCCCACCCCCTAGTAAGGAAACCTACATAAAAAACTTCTCCAAAGCCAACTTCAGACTACTCAACTCAGAAGTGACAAACTTCATGCCACCCATGCAGATGGGAACTGAAAGTTCAACTGCTGAATCCTACACTAAGGCACTGTACGAGCACATCCACTCGTGCATGAATCGTGCCATCCCAAATAGAACCAAGATGCTCTCCTCCAAAAAAAAGGAAGCCAATCTGGTGGACCCTGCCATAAACAAACTTTACAACAAAAGGAAGAAACTGTTGCAGAAAAGTGGAAAATCCCAGGATGCAAAAAACTCCCTTACCAGCCTCAGTAAGAAGCTGAGATCCCTCATAAAATCCTCCAAAGCTAGTTACGAAAATAAAATTGCCAAAGATTCCAAGGACAACCACAAGACATTTTATAGTTACGTCAAGAATCTAAGTGGAAATGCTCAGATCTGCTCTGAGCTATAACAGAATGGCATTAAATATACTGATCCCAAGGATATTTCCAATATCCTGGTAGATTGATTCAGTGCCAATTTCATCCCCCCTCTCACCCCCTAAAGGGCCCATCTCAATACTGAAAGATTGCCAAATTCTGGTACTAATGGCCACACAGGTAAAAAACGCACTCTCCAAAGTCACCTCACCTAAGTGTCATGTTTAATCATAGCCTCACCTCAAGCTTCATGCCCATTGAGTGGCTCACAGCTACATTTATCCCACTCCACAAGCGGGGATCCCCCTTGGATCTTGGGAACTACTGCCCCATCAGTTTGACAAGCCTGATCTGCAAGGCCATGGAACGTATTATCATGGAACTTATAAACAAAGACATTGGCAAACTTCAAACAATGGACACCACCCAGTTTGGGTTTGTGAAGGGCTGATCCTGTCTCCTGAACCTGACTGACTTCTTCAAATCAGTCTACAGAGCTGTGGATGATGGTAAGGCGGTCCACACAGCCTGTCTGCACCTCGCCAAGGCCTTCAACACCATCCCCCACTCTAGAATCATAGATAAACTTACTAAGCTGTGCATTAATCCCTGCATCACTCGATGGGTTACGAACTGGCTTACTGACAGAACCTACACTGTAAAAGTAGCCGACTCCAAATACAGCTCCAGACAAGTGACAAGTGGAGTACCTCAAGGTTCAGTCCTGGGACCGCTCTTGTTTGGCATCTACTTCTCTGAAGTACAAGCCAACACTACAGGACTCTGGCTAACAAAGTTCGCAGATGACTGCAAACTGGGAGCCATTATTGAATCCCCAAATGATGTGGATATTCTACAAAAGAGCCTTACAGAAACAGATGCTTGGTGCTAGAGCTATGGGCTCAAGCTCAATGCCATGAAATGTATAGTTTATCCCCTTTGGGAAAAAACATGTACCCATGAATTACCACATAGGTGGCAGTACACTAAACACCGAAAGTGTGATAAGAAACTTAAGGACACAGGTGGACAGTGGTCTCACCTTCGATAACCACATTGCCACAACAGTCAGGAAATCCTTCTATGTGGCACACCTCATCACTAAGGGTTTTTCATCCGGAAAAAAGGAAGTCATTGTCCCACTGTACTCATCCCTCATTAGACCCATTATAGAATACAATTCCCCATTTGGTATGTACCTCTCAAGACATCTGCAACAACTGGAAAGGCAACAGAAATACCTCACTAAAAGAATCACAGGCCTAAAGCAGATGCCCTGTGCTAACCATCTAAAAAAAACTCCAGCTATACTCTGTTGTATATCGTCTACTCAGAGGTGATCTCTGCTTAACATACAGGGCCATGTCAAACCCAGAGCTGTTGGACATGCTCCATTTAAAGAAATCCCAATTCCTCAGAGCCACATGCTCCAGGTATCTAAACCTTGTCATCACAATGAACAAAACATGCTGGAGGGATAGGTGCCTGACCCAGAGACATCCCAGACTCTGGAATAGACTGCCCTTGCATGTCAAGCAGAGTGCCTCTTTAACTGTCTTCAAACAGAACCTTGACGATTGGATGGGAGATAGGAAATTCACCCCGGGGATCACATCAGTCACCCTGCTAGACAGGGGTCCAAGGAAGTAAATATTGTGGGAAGAAATAGCCAGGGAATTGTTATGGCTAGGCTTGTATAGGCCCTAGAGCCGATAGCCTAGTACCAACCTATGAACCTATGAACCTAAACTTTGCCACCAATAATGTGGGTCTAAAAGAATAACTATTTACATAGTACAGATCATACATGAACTTCCTGGCCCATTCACCAAACATGGCAGCACAAATTTCTGCATGTTTATATGTTGGGAATACTATTTTTCAAATACAAAGAATTGTTGGTGGAAGTCAAGTCTGAAAGGCAAAATAAAGTGTCAGTGGTCCCTGTCATCAGGGAGTTAATGACCAACAAATATGTTCTAACCATGTTAATGCCATCATCCTCACAGATAACAATGTAAAAGTCTTTTAGCAACCACATCGACAAAAAGTACTCTTTTCCTGTATGACTTATATCTTATCTTATCTAAAAATGCAAGGAAGCATGCGTAAAGGAGCAAATATGTGGATATCAGCACTGAGCACTTTATCTCTATATGTATAGTATCAATTACAGTTTTAATCTCCTGGACAAAATCATTTTCATAATTCTTAGCTCACCTCTTCACAATTAATACTATTTAGTAAAGAAGTCTGAATATACTCATTTTATTTGGAAGAGTCCATAAATGCAATGCACTCTCTTGGTCTGTTTTTATTATTAATAATAGTTTGTTAATTCACAGGTCCTGCAAAGCTTTCCACACAGAGGGCAGTATTCAGAAAAGTTAGCACTATAGTTCTAATGCTGTTTTGCCGCTGTGCTCTGCTAGCACCAAGGATGTTAGCTAGAGATTCAGAGACATGCAATAGTCACATGGAGTGAAAGCTCATTAGAGACTCATTTACATATCTCTTCATTAAACATTTAACACAGTTAGAACAATTACATTAGTGTTCCTTCTTCCTAATCCTGCAGCAATGATGCACAGGCACCTATAGACAGACACACACACACACACACACACACACACACACACACACACACACACACACACACACACACACAGCAATAGAGTCAAAGTCCTTCCCCTGCAGATACACTATACCCTAACACACACACACACACACACACACACACACACACACACACACACACACACACACACATACACACACACACGCGCGCGCGCGTGCGAGCGCAGACACAGCAATACAGTCAAGGTCCTTCCCCTGCTGATACACTACACGTGTGCACACACACACACACATACACACACGCGTGCACACAGGCACACATGCACATACATGCACACACACACACACACACACACACACACACACACACACACACACACACACACACACACACACACACACACGCACACACATTATGGAGCTCTTGGAATATGTGTCTCAGGCTAGTATGAGCCTAACATTGAGCAACATTTTACCTTCTCCAAGGATGATGCCACAATGCGAACAAAAGATTATTGACTTTAATAATTGGCTTAGTTTCAGGTATCATTCTAAGGGGATTCAATATTTGTCAGCATGGAAGGAGATGGTCAACAAACCATGCTACTTTGCCAGAAATGGTCTGCACCTCTCCCTTCTAGGCTTTTGAATATTAGCTAAATCATTGTCTTCCTCTTGGCAATGCCAAACTGAAACTACTTCTAAAACAGCAAATCAAAACTAAGAAAATCTAAAGTTATTACTGATCAGTGCTATGAGTCTAAGCAAGAAACTTCACTTTCTAGAAGCTCACTTCACTCTAGAGAATGCTGATGTCTGTGTGGTCACTGAGACGTGGCTTAAAGCCATTGAGAGCACATTGACAGTGCAAGGTTATAATGCCTTCCACACACGTAGACCAGCTACTTCACAGTCAGGGACTAAAGGCAGGGGTGTCTCTAGTTACATCAAAAATAAATATACTTCAAGGCTGGTCAAGCAGCACAATGCACTTGAGCTGCTCCATGTTCAAATCACCATAGACAAAATCCAATGCCACTTCCTTGCAAGCTATGGGTCCCCATCTATGACCCAGGAAACCCATACCATGTAATTAAACTTAGAAACACTAACCCTCCAATCTAATACCATATTCATGGGTGACTTTAATTACCCCACTATTAACTGTGAATCCTATATGACACCAAATATACAGGGACAAAGATTCCTGGGCTTAGTAAACACAAACTCCCTGGACCAGATATTCAATACACCAACCAGGGGTGCAACCATACTGCATCTGGTCCACACTAATATGGGAGAGTGCTGCACACCCCCTACTGTAATGTCTTCCCTGGTAAGGTCAGACCACAAAATGGCTTCCTTTGAAATAAAAATAAAACCTGGACCCCCAGCTAAACCTGGAATATTCAGAAACTACTCTAAGGCTAACCTCCTGCTATTAAGTGATAACCTGGCAAAGTTTCATGCCCCCATAAACCCTGAGAACACTGCTGCCTATGCAGAACTGTTCACATAAACCCTATGCAAGCATGTTAGTAGCTGCATAGAGGCAGCTGTACCCACAAGGAAGAACTACACAGCTAACTCACAAAACAAGCCACCCTGGTGGAATCACAAAATCAATAGGCTGTATAACAGAAGGAAGAAAATCATGGCAAAAATTAGGAGGTGCAGCACCCAACAGGATAAAAGCACTCTCATCAAACTAAACAAACATCTCACAGGACACATTAAGTCTACCAAAGCCAAATTTGAGGTAAGTTTGGCCTCCCAGGCCAAAGACAAGCAGAAAGCATTATTTAGCTATGTCCACAACCTGAAAGGCAACACACAATCGTGTGAAGAACTCATTGTAAATGGAGCCACCTATACTGAGCCAGAAGATGAAGCAAACCTCCTGGCTGATAAATTCAGTTCCAACTTTACCAGTATCTCCCCCCTCAACCTTCCCTCAGAAAATACCATCAAATATAACTCCCCCTACTGTCACTAGGGACCAGGTCCTTAATGCTCTCTCTAAGACCAAGAACACTACATCAATGGGCCCAGACATTATCCTAGGATGTCTTGTAAATAACATGAAACATGACCTATCAGGGCCTCTGGAATTAGAAACATGACCTAACTGTATCCTCCAAACAGGCTTCGTACCTCATGAATAGAGAACAGCATCAGTCATCCCTTTCCTCAAAGGTGGGCCATCTACAGACCCTGGAAACTACAGACTCATAAGTCTCACTAGTCTTATATGTAAAGCCATGGAAAGAATTATCATGGAAATGATCAATAGAGATATAGTAAACCTCCAGACACTGGAACCAACCTATTTTGGTTTTGTCAAGGGCAAATCATGCCTACTCAACCTGGTGGGCATCTTTGAGAAGGTAACCAAAGTAATGGATGAGGGGAAAAATGATTCACACTGCCTACCGTGACCTGGCCAAGGCATTTGATACAATAGCATACTTGGGCATTGTTGACAAACTCAAGAGGTTAGGTGCAAACTCATATGCTACCTGGTGGACAGCCAGCTGGCTCACAGACAGGACCGAAGAAGTTAGAATTGGGGAGTCCACCTCTACAAAGAGGCCAATCACATGTAGAGTCCCTGAAGGATCAATCCTTGGACTGCTCCTTTTTGGAATTTACTTCTCTGAAGTCAAGGCCAATGTCAGTGGTCTCTGGCTGATTAAGTTTGCAGAAGATTGCAATTTAGGAGCTGCCATTGAATCCCACACTGACACAAACGTTGTCCAGGAGAGGCTGACACAGACAAACAACTGGTGTCAGAGCCATGGACTAAAACTAAATGCCAAGAAATGCATAATAGTATCCCTGGTAACTATCATATTGACAACACACCCCTTAGAGGTGACCCAGTAGTCAGGGACTTAGGGACACACATAGATAGTAATCTAGCCTTTGACCATCATGTGTCTACAGTAGTGAGGAAATCATTCTATGTTGCGCAACTTTTAAACAAAGGTATGGCATCTTATCAGCATTCATCAGACCTATCATTTAGTACAATGCCTCCTTTGGTATGTACCTAACCAGGTATATCCAACAATCAGAATGTCCACAGAGTTTCAACAGTAAAAGAATACAGGGTATAAGTAAAATGTCCTATGCAGACCACCTAAAGGCCCTGTCTTTGTATTCTGTCTCCTACAGGCTTTTTAGAGGAGATCTATGCCTGTCATTTAGGGCATTGTCAGACCCCACTTTAATGGACCTCCTGCATATCCACAAATCAAACAGCACCAGAATTACCCATTCTAAAGACTTAAACCTTTCCTGTGATATAAATAGGACCTGCTGGAGAGACAGGTATGTATTCCAGAGACTACCTTGTCTATGGAACAGGCTCCCCTTCCACGTAAAGCAGAGTTCCTCTCTAACCCAATTCAAGTGCAACTTGGACAACTGGATGGGGAACAGGAAATTCATCCCTGGTTTGGCATCTATGTCACTAATGGACACAGGAAACATGCAAATGGTTTTGTCTCCAAGGCCGCTGCATGTAAATGTTTCCTCTCCCAAACCCCTGCTTATACTCATCAAGAGTATCAGAACTTGTCAGAGATTTGGGATGTATGGCTAGGCTTAAAAAGGCCCTTGTGGTCGTTAGTCTAATAAACACCTATGAACGTATGACATTATGAACACCATCCCACCCATACCCCTTGATATCCACATACAGTCAAACACACACACACACACACACACACACACACACACACACACACACACACGCGCGCGCACACACACACACACACACACACACACACACACACACACACACACACACACACACACACACACACACACAGCCTGGCAGGATTAACCTGATACTGCTACAATGATAACTAACCTGCTTCTGCTACAGACAGCAATGTTTGCACACTATAAAATAGCTCATTTAGGCCCTGAAATAGTGCAGTAAAGCTACTGTGCTTTTTAGATCCAACAATAAGGGTCTGGGGTAGAGAACATGACTACTTTACATTAGCAGAGTTCCCCTGGGCTGCCACATTTGCGCGAGTTGTTATCGTACAAAGCTCTGTAGCATTACTTACTGGAGACTTCATATTACCCTGGTGCTTCACTGATATATGAATCCCTCCTTCCCGCCTAGCACAGAAACAGGGTTGTACAGTATGCTGTAGATTCCTGAATAACCCCCATGTTAAATTAAGAACACGTGTATTTATTTGCTTAAAATATTTCTAATATCATTTTCAGAAGGTGTTTCTGGGGGGTTGGGTTTTATGCATAAGAACACTTGTGTGTTTATTTGCTTAAAATATTTCTATCATTTTCAGAAGCTGTTCCTGGGGGGTTGGGTTTGATGCATTTTTGTATTATATGAACAGTACAATTGGTATAAATGAAAACAGTCAGGCATGCTAAAAGGTATTTGAATAATAGTGAAAGGGTCACTCTAGAAATTATGTCATAAAACTGCCTGTCATTATTAAGTGTGATGTTTTAAAGGGGAAATGTTAATGCCTGCTCAAGGCATTATAAATGAAAGTGACTAACCAAGTACAAAGCAAAAGCTGTATAGAAGTGACTGTTAATTTTAAACAAAATATATATGTGTGTGTGTGCATGTGTGTGTGTGTGTGTGTGTGGCAATGGCAGAGCCAAAATCCCCGCCTAGTTAAATCTGTGAAGTTGTTTTGCCTGTCAGATATTGACAGACTTTATAACGTTTTGACATCTTACAAAATGTGCAGTAGAAAGGCTAAAGAGTTCAGCAAATAAGCTAAAGTATCTTATTTTTAGTCCCTGTGTTTTGTGTACCAATAACAGAGACATGCATTACAAGGATACAGTGGGACACTTATACGTTATCCCCATCCATGAGGGTTAATGGTGATAAATGGGGGTGAATATGTGGTTATCCATACATTTGTCCAACTTCCATTTGAGGAGACTAAGAGAAGTACTTTGGTTTAGCACCTATGATCTCAGGTATAGCATCTATGTATCTAAGGCACTGAGAGAAATCATGCCCTAGCTTATATACCCCTTAAAAAACCTCTAAGGCTTAAGCTTGTGGGATACATTTGGAATGCATGGATAGACTTATAAAGACCCCAGTGGTCATTAGCCTAGTATATACCTATGAACCTATGAACTTACATGGCATGTAGGATGATTTACGAATTACCTGTGATACATACTGTACCTTTTCCTCCAGCATGTACTACTTATATTACATAAGAAAACGAGATCCCTTGAGCAAGTGTTTATGCTACCATTGAACTTGTGAATGTGTAATAGGTCTGATGGGACAGGGTCTGTTAAGACTATATGTGGGGCAGAGGTCACCTCTTAGTAACCTTTATGATGCTTTGACAAGGTCTGCATACTTTTTTTGATTTAGGCCCTTGATTTTCTTAGTGAGGAAGTATTGTGGCCATTCTAGTTATGAGAAGTGTTTGGACAAATACATACTGAAAGGGGCATTATACTCACGCGAGTCCAGAGAACAGTGGAACCATACCTACAAAAGCTGTGCTATGAAAATGGTCTTCCTTATAATATTGGATATATGCTGATCAAAGAACAGCTCATTGTAAACACAGGTTCTCAGATCCATGACTGCAGGATCACTTTTGAGGGATATCCTGCCTGTGTGATAGTTACAAGGTGGGATCATGGTTGCCAGTGATATTATTGTACATTTCTTGGAATTTATTTTTAGTCAATGACTTTAACACCAGCTATTTTTGGGAGAGGTTCACTTAGAGGATCATGGTGTCCTTTGGAGAGTTTGTAATGACACCATGTTTACAGTCATCTCCATATTTGGTCAGCCACAAACCCTTAAAATTGGCTTTGATATCTGAAAGGTAAATGCCAAAGGATAGCTCAAGGACTGAACCCTCGGATATATTGCAAGGTAAAGGTGCTTTGAAGGAGGTAGAGCCACCCACCCTTATTTCCTCAGTTCTATTTGTGTTCCAATTTGCTATCCAATGAGGTACATAGAGATTTACATTTAGTTTGGAGAGTTTCTCTATGATATCCGAGTGTGGGATGGTTTCAATCACTTTTTTGAAGTCTAGATATGTGGTCTGTACTGATTTGCCCTCATCCATTGCTATAGTATCTTTTTTAACTCATTACATCCAAGTGACACCTCCAGGTGCATCGGCATTTAACTCCTACTGATGCCTCTAAGTGTCAAACATTGCTTATTCATATTTGTATCAGTAATTCAAAAACCATGCTATGTACAAAGTTTTAAATGATTTCATCTTAAAGCTTACACAGTGGCAAACTCAACTGCATTAATATGTGACCTCTATCTAGTGCAGGTAAATAGATATTAACTGTTGTTTTACAATATTAATTTGTATCAGTATAATTTTCACATTATTCTAAATATCTCAACAACCAATTAACAGAGATAGAACTCCTTAGGCTCATATGAATGCTCTCGGCTAGATGAATAAAATGCTGCTGACAGTATGTGTGTAACTTGAGTGGCTGTTGAGATATTGTAAGTTGTTTACAAAATATTACAAATGTAATTGTTATAGTGTTTACTGTGACTTATAACATTTAGTTTAAGATCTTGAACCTAAAGAATATTTCCATTATAAAAATAGTCTGTGCTGAAGAGTTTGTCACTTATGCTTCTTTCATAACCACTATGGCTCCAGGGATTTGAATATTTGTTTGAAATGTGAGGACAGAATTTGATTCAAAAGGCTTAGGCTCTGCCCATTGGAAGTTACAGTGCAAACTTCCTGAGCTTCATTGGAGTGACTGAGTCAGCCAAGTGAAGTAGGCAGGATCTGTCCTTGACCAATATGAGCTGACTTGGGTCGAGAGTCTGTATGTTACTTATATTTTTAACCATTGGTTCCATAATGATCCTTTCTATTGCCTTAAAGATAAGGCTGGTGAGAATAAGGGATCTATTATTCTTTGGGTCCATTGAAGCCCTGCCTTACTGCACTAGAATGATTGTTGCTGTTTCCCATTCATTCATTCATTTGGCATGAAGCCTGTTTTGAGGCTGACAGCCTCTGCAGGTTTCAAGCTGACCAGTAGGCAGTCTCTTATGTTGTCCCGCCCCACAGACATAATGTTTTTGGCGTTAAATAGCACCTTGACTAGTTGTTGTTGCAAGATATATGTGGGTATGTGATCTGAGAATACTGGAGGGGAGTGGGAAGGAAGTTTGAGTTAAAGTTGTCTCCAGAAAATGGCAATGCCCTCTGGGTTTGAGTATATGATATCATTTACTATTAGCTCTGCACAGTGATGGCCATTGTTTCTGAGATTTCTAACATAGTTAAAGAAAGCTTTATGGTTATACTTCACGTGGGTGGCTATCTGTACCTCATATCTTGCTTTGGTTGATTTGATCAGGGTACGGAGTTCCTTGTTTAGTTTAGCAAGAGTGTTTTGGGCATCTTGAGAGTTCATTTTATTTTTGAGTGTAATTATTTTTTCCCTGTTTTTATTATAGAGCCTGTTTATATTAAGGTTATGCCAGAGGGGTTTATTGTATTTATTTCTGAAGGGATAAATGCATCTATGCAACTATTTACACGTGCATAGGTCTTGGCAGGGAAGTGGGACCATCAAGATGGAAGGAGCTTTTAAATTTAGCCATGTCATTACTCAGTTTTAGTAGATTAACCTTTGCGTAATCTCTGAATTCCAAGGTATTGGAAGTTGCTTCAGGCTTCAGTTTTATGGTGAATGTGATGAATTTGTGGTCTGATTTGATAAGTGAGAAGGTTACAGCTGGTGGGGAGCAAAGCTGCCATAGTTTGGTAAGGACCAAATCCAGGCTTTTGTCTACCTTTGTTAGGGTGCAGGCTAAATGAGCCAGAGAGTTTGTAGTGATGAAATTCAGAAATTTCAGGGCATACATGCTGAGGATATAGAAGAGACCCATTTTATGAAGGGGTAGTTGAAGTCTCTTAAGAGACTGATGAGAGACTCCATAATAGTTAGGTAGAAGGTGTTGGGCAAGAGGGAAATAAGGGGGTCTTATAGTTAATTTTTATACGAAAAAAGATTTTGTTAATATGTTAATAGTAAGTTGGATGGATGTAGATATGTTCAGCATTGTTATCTTGTCTAATGAGTATGGAGGTGCATTTCTTATGAATATGGAGACACCTATGGCTTTAGCACCTTTGTCTAATACAGTGAGCCTGAATGTGTGATAGGCACTGATGGAGTGTTTTTGTTGGTCTTGAACCAGATTTCTGTAAGGATGCATATATTGATGTTTTCCATTTTAAGAAGTGCCTGCAGGGATTTGAGGTTTTTGTTACGGCTCCTAGTATTGAGCAGCGATACCTTAATTTTACCCAGATTCTGCTTTGTTATGCAGGAAGATTTACAAGACTGACATTACCTAAAAAAGGCACTGGGGGGTAGATAAGGATTTTTCTAATAAGCAAAAGGATTGGGAGGGGGTAGTAGCAGCCCACCCCTGGCAAAGTAGTTAGGACTGTCTACGACCTCCTCCTATAATGATATATATTGTACCCCCTTTGAATGACACCCTAGGGTAAGCCAATCGTTGAAGAGTATAATCTTTAGTTCTTGTTGTGACACCATTCTTGGTGATGGTAGAATGCTGCTCAAGGCCAGGTTCATACTCGTATAGGACAAATATTCAAAGAGCTCTATCATGTCTCTCTTCATATGGTCCATGGAGGTACGTTTCATGTCACTCCCACCCACACTTAGTATTACTGTGTCAAATGTGTACTTGTGGTGCAAGGACATGAGTACCTGAGTGATGTGTTGAATCCTGGTGTTTGATAGGCAACTGACTGTGGCTGTCTCCTTTTACAGTCTGATGCATAAAAATGCTTCATTTTGGAGTCATCAATGACTGGAATATTGGATTGTGTAAAGGTTTGCTTACTGGATTTTGAACTGAGTCAGAATGATTTTTTGATGCAAGTTTCATGGCATGTTCTACCTGTGCTGTGTGTTTGAGGATGTTGAGGATACTTATTTCTTAAATTAATTTATGGAGGCCTTTGTGATTTATGTAGGTGCCTTTAAGACCCTCAGCATATGAATTGCCCTTGTGCTTTGTCTGGGCTCTGTGTGCTTTGTTTAGTGTGTTGTGTGGTGGCAACCTGCTTGTTAGTTGCTATGGTTTCGTATGAGAGCTTTATCTCCAATAACATTATATAAGTACATCTCTCACACACACTGAGTCCGCAGGTTTTAGTACAGGTAGCTGTCAGTTAACATGAGATGATTGTTACATTGTCTCATGATGCCTATTTCAACCAAGCTGTCTACATAGACAGTTGGGAAATGCAAATCCATGGTTCCAGGTTCATACTAATTTGGACTGTAGGGGGAGTTGCACTTGGGTGGTTTGGACTTAATTTACTGGAGTGCAATCTGTCTAAAGCAAACTATGTAAGTCTGCATGCTAGGATGAAGACACTACCTAGTGCAAACCAGGCCTCTTTCTGTAACTACTATTTAAAGTACAGTAGGAATTGGGGGACTATGTTATATAGAGACAGTTCAGCATCATATTAAATCACCTTATTTATAACACAGAAAATTAGTGACAAATAGCTCAGCAGAGAACACCAACCAATAGCAAAACATTTGAATTTAGCCTCAGTAACAACCAACACCCAGCACTAGCCTGGGAGCCTTCTTCTGCCACCACAGATCAGTAAACTAATATCAGCAAAAAAAAAAAGTGTTAGTTAATCACTCACTAGGTTAGCCAACAATGATAAATACTGATTATTTGCCTATGGCTACTACCTGGCTATTACTAGTGCTGGCCTCACTGCACCTTCACTCAGATAGGAAAACATGTTCCTTTGCTCCTTCTCTCTCTCTAAAAGCAAAACACTTTTTTTAAGAAGCAGGTGACAGGATCTTTGCTGAGCAGTAGTCTCTCCCAAAATGTAACACATGTCTGTAGAATTGTTGCAGCTTTCTCCTTGTAGATGCCCTGGATAGTATGTACAACAGCCACTGAGTTTAGCAGCACAACAGAGAAAGGGTGGATGGGAATCGTAGTCTCACAATAGTAATAGATCAGTGGTAGCTCCAAAGGATTATAGGTTTATAGGAACTTACTAGGCTATTGATCTGTGAGGATCATTAGAAGTTAATAACAACCAAGGTACAAAGTAAAGTCTCAGTTCATACGCAAGGCAAACAGCAAAGTAGAATATGAACTCAACAACACAACTTCAGCAAAAAGCTATTTAATCAAAGCTTTCAGGTGAAAACCTTTCTTCAGTGTACATAAAATAGCAGCTAACCCTCCCTCTTTATAGAAAATGTACAGCCAAATAATTAAATAATCAATTAAGATCAATTAAGAACATCTTTTTTCTAAACGCAGCAACATTTTTATGCACAGAATTAAAATACAAAAATATATATAATGCTTTAAACATGTCACAATACAAATTATCAATGCAGGCACATTTGTTTATACTTAAGAATAGGTTTTAATGAAACCATTTGATTTAATCCAGGAGTAATGTCAGCCTCTGTTCTCAAAATCCATTCATATTCCTTCATTTCCAGCCTATTGTTAATGTCACCCTCCTGTATGTTTCTAAACAACTTGGTCTATAACCCTAAAATTAAAACTGTTTTCATTCCCACATTCACTTATATTCTTAGCCAGCGTTAGTACTAATATTTCTTTTAATGTCAGACCTGTGTTCAATAATTATTTCTTTTAATTTTCTCACTGACTTACCTATATAAAATGCCATGCATGTATTACAAGTTGGCAAGTTGATTATATTAATGGAATTACAAGTTGCCAGGCATTTAAACTTAAATTCTTTCCCAGTTAGTGGATGTGTGAGCATATCATTTTTATTTATAAGCTCACAACAACAACAATTGTAGCATGGAACATTACCATAATAATTAAACACCTTCCTATTCATGATAGTACATATCTGCTTATAACACAATTTTTGTTTTAAATTAGGACAATTCTGATATGAAAAGATAGGAACAGAGTCAATAAATGAACATAGTTCAGGATCATTAGAAGTCTAGCCCTGTATTCCCATGAAATTTTTAGCCCCTTGTAATTTAAGCATGAATGGCCTAGGGTGTAGCAGAACAATTGCATGTTTCTTATGTATAAGGCACAAGAATGCTAAACCAGAGGTGAATTTGTGTTTTTCCATCCATTCATCCAGATTATGTTTAAATAGAATAAGGGAAGTACTTTGACTTATGTGGATTGGAAGATGATTCCAAAGAAGTGGTATTCTTTGTGATACATATCTATCCCTCCAAATGTTCTATTAATATTGTAGAAGAAATTAAAATCTCTTGAACGGGTGCTTATTCCTGCAATAGACTTATGCAGTAGATTTGAGAAGATTGGGTCTACTGAGGCTGTGTAAACAAGGCAGAGATCATGCCTTAGTAGCCTATATGATAACAAAAAGGGACAAGGTTTTGAGATGGTCATTGTACGTTTATGATTTAGGCCCTTGATTTTTCTTGGTGAGAAAGATTTGTATATATGACAGACAGATACCTAAGTGGGTATTGTACTCGATGATTGGTGTAATAAGTGAAAAATACAGTTGAATGATCGCATTCCTGGACCAGGACACCATACCCTTACTAATAAGCATTGCAATGAGAAAGGACTTTCTTATATAGTGGAGACATGGTGATCAAAGCACAGTTTTTTATCCACATAGTTTCCCAGGTCACTAACTATTGGAATAAATTTCAGGGGTGTGTTGCTGATGTGATTGTTACATGGGATGTCATGCTTACCAAAGGAGAGTAGTATGCATTTTTTGGCATTTAATTTTAGTCCATGGTTATGACTTTACTTACTTGTTTGGGAAAGGCTCTGTTGGAGGATCTTGGTGGATACCGGAGAATTTATATGACATCAAGTTTACAGTGATATGCAACTTGGTCAGTCAAAAACCCTTAACATTAGCTTTGACCTCCAATTAGAAAATGCCAGAGGAGTGTCCCAATCATGCACACCAATAGTAACAGGTCTTTTGGAGGTGGTAGTGACACCTATTCTATTTTCCAAGGCTCTAGTTTTGAGCCAATTTACTATCTACTGGGGGATTAACCTTTAGCTGGAAAAGTTTATAAGCAATACATTTGTTTAGGATGGGAATGAATGCCTTTGCAAGGTCTAGATATATGGTTTGTACCAATTTTTCTTAATCCATTGCTTCACTAACCTTTTCAAAAAGATGATCCAGGTTAAGCAGGCAAAATCTGCCCTTCCAAAACCAAACCACCTTGGGTCAAGAGTTTGTAGATAACCTGTGTCTTTATTTATTATTTCCGTGATGATTCCCTCCATAGCCTTACAGAAGAAGCTTGTCAGAAGAATGGGAATATAATTACTTGGGTTTATTGATGCCTTTACCTTGTGCATGGGGATGATTGCTGCTGAAATCCATTCCTTTGGCACAAAGCCTCTTGTAGGCTGATCTTAAATAGCCTCTGTAGGAGGTTTAAAGGGTCCTGTTTATGTTATCTGGCCCCACAGAGGCAGTGTTCTTGATCTTGAAAAGTGCTTTATGGACTTGTTTTGGGGGATTGGGGCTATAGATGCAGATATATGAACTAAGAATGTAGAGAAAGAGAGGGGGTGAAGTTAGAGCTAAATGTATCCACTAGTGGATCGGCTATGCCCTCAGGGTCTGAGTATAGGTTCACAGGTTCATAGGTTCATAGGTTCATACTAGGCTATCTGCCCTAGGGCATTTATAAGCCTAGCCAGAATGTGTTTGGCTTTCGCCACCCATTTTAAATTAATTTTGCTATGCCCTTTTTTGAGGTTAGTATACTGTGCCTCTGTCTAACAGTGACACAGAAGTGATACCCGGGGTACAGGTTCATAGGTTCATACTAGGCTATCTGCCTTAGGGCAAAAAACCAGATTCTTTAAGTAATACCATAGCTTCCAAGGACAGACTACTGTGATTAAAGGGCCCCCAGTCAGCCATTTTATCCTTTTGATTCCTGGAAAACCATTTAGCTATGCTATTAATTCTAACTATAGATCAAAGAAAGATATGATATGTTTATAGTTCATAAGTTCATAGTTTAGTACTAGGCTAACTGCCCTGTGAGCCATTGTAAGCATAGCCAGTTATCCCTCGTGAGACTCAAACCCTACACCTTGTGTTTGTAAGGCAAACACCTTATTCATTAAGCCACCCTCCCTTGTGATATTATTTACTATTAGCTTGCTGCAGTACTGGGCATTATTTCTGATGTTTACCTTTTGTGATATATAGCAAATGCTACCTCTGATATCTTATGTCAGATGGCTGAGTTTTCAGAAACTCATAATTCATACTGTTGAGACCATGTGATTGAGTTTCTGAAAACTTAAACATCAAATAAAAAGAACCCCCCCCCACAAAAATCTACCTTTTTATGATTTTGTGGGGGGGGGGACCTGCCAACACCCCCACACCCCCTGAAAATTATATATATCAACCCTGAAATCACAATACAGTGAGGAAAAGGGTAAATTTCCCAATCAGCACTGTACCGCGATCTTTATACAGAAGCTTCAGGTTTTCAGAAATTTGATCATATGTTCTCAACCATATGAATTTCAGGTTTCTGAAAACTCGATCAACTGATAGGGACCCACTTCCATATATCATCTAGCCTTAATCTCTTTGCAGTCTGAGTATAGTGCAAAAAAGAAATAATTCCTAACTTGCCATAAATAGTCACTTCATTTTAAAACTACAAGATGGAAACAAATTTAAAATACGGCTAATGTAAGGCAAAACAAATTTATGTTAAAAACAAATGTAATAAATAAGGTTAAAAGAAAAAAAAAATGCTAAACTGCAGACCTTAAATGGAGACTTCCAAAATAATCTCAACCCAGCAACAGATCAGTGGCAGCTAGAAAATATGCAGTTCTTAGCTACTGTGCTGTAAATACAAATAGCAGAAAACAATACTCATGCACATAAAGACTGACACACACACACACACACACACACACACACACACACACACACACGCGCACACGCACACATGCATGCACACACACACGCACACACGCACATGCGCACACACGCACACACACACACACGCACGCATGCACACACACACACACACACACACGCACGCACACACACGCACACCCATGCACGCACACACGTGCACACACACACGCACACACACGCACGCACACGCACACACACTTGGGAACACACGCACACACACATGCACACACACATGCACGCACACGCATGCACACACACACACACACTCACACGCACATACACACACACACACACACACACACACACACACGCGCACACACACGCATACACACACACACACTTGGGAACACATACATGCACTAACACAAGCATGTGTGCACATATATACACATGCACATTCAGGCAGGGTGAGATACATATATTGTGTTCTGAGTGGTAAAGAGCAGTCCCTGAATAAGAGATACTTACTGTATTATTCCTAGTGTCAATACATCATAGCTTTTGGGAAAAATATTCGGGCATGACAGCATCACACCCAAGGAAACCAAATCCTCATGGAGACATTTAAGACCTATGGCTCACTCCTCTGCGGTAAAGGGAGGTTTATAGAGACATGGTATGATAAAGTGTGGAGCAAAGTGTTGTCAGTCATAAATGCTATTGGAGGATGGAACTAGACATTGGCACAGCATAGTAAAAGAGCAAATGACATGATGTCTTATGATGGGGTAAGGCCAACAGAAGGCCAATGCTTATAATGCCACTGGTGGGGGGCCATGCATGGGGCAAAGCCTGGTACCTGATAAGGAATATTTGATATTGCTTAATATTGTTGAGCTTGATGGTGAAGAGGATGGCATAGGTGCTATTCAAGGTGGCATGGATACTGGCAGTTTGGGTCACTCAACACCTGTTCACATCTAGTTGAACAGGTCAGAATGCTTAATTTGCAGTGGGAAATTGGGACAGTTACCTTATGTGTGCTCAGATAATGCATATCTCTGTGAATGTCTCTCCAACAGTACATCAGGATTATCAATAGTCCTTGAACACACAGAAACATCACATGGTATATACCATTTTCCTCAAATTTATTTGCACAGTATAATATGCAGGTATGTGCAAATGCATGGTAATATAGCACACAGTGGTAAATAGTTTATCACTTGTTCACAGGTCCGTCAACAGCTGCACCAGCAGTGGTAGGCTAGAGGCACGACAGCAACTTGATGGTGGCAGCCGCGTGATAGTCCATGTTGATGTCATCACTCTCATTATTATCTTAGCCTGAGGACAGTGGCACAGAGTCATAAAACTGTACTTACAGGGACTCAATCCCCACAGTAGGCTGATTATTCAGAACTTTTCCATTAATGAGGCAGCAAGCAAAATATGCGGTTGATGTCATCATTGCTTTGTTAAAGTTAGGAAAAAATGAAGCAATTATTGCTTTTTTAAAGTTAGAAAGTTCCTCGAATAACAAGTTTTGTATTTTGTATTAGTATGCATTTTGTAAAGGTTATGAAGATTGAAGCTCAAATGTCTGTCATCATTTAATTATTTAAATCCTCAAGGATTTACCCGAAAACCACCATTTTTGGATGAACACACCAAAAACACAAGGACTGAACACTGAAGCTGAAATGTCTGTCATCCTTTAGTTATTTTATACCTGAAGGATTTACCCGTAAACCCCAAATTGTTTGATGAACACACCAAAAACAAGAGGCAAAAACCTGGACTGTTTGAGAGGCTTCAACTAGGAAATTTGTAGCATGGATAAATGTGCTATTTTACTTATTGAAAAGTAATTGTAATGAGTTAATAAAATTCAATTCTATTTAGCATGGATATCGGTTACCCCATTCAGTGAGGGTCATGAAGTTTAAAAAACCCAGAGGAGGAACACTCGTAATGACGTAGGTTTGAGAAGTATGCTCACCAGGCTGTATTGCTAAGGGGCAGTGAGTAGACACACACCGGTCTTAACCTCTTCATTGCCCCTTGAGTTGTGCCTAAGGTCTTAACCTCTTCATTGCCCCTTGAGTTGTGCCTAATATTTTTGACCAATCTGTCATGATTTTTTTTCTTCTCTGATAAATCACTGAGGAGTTACACACCGCAGCTCTCAACTAATCAGGTACAAATCCAGCAATAAATCAGGAGCACTATTAAAATATTAGTTACTTTTCCGTCTATATTTTGTGGCATGACAGCTGCCTCATTAATGGAAAAGTACTGACTATTCTAACAGGGCTGATCCTGGGCCACAGTTAAAGCATCATGGATACACGCCCTTACCGGACGGAGTGGAATATGCATGAAACCCCATCTCTCTATCACTCCCTCTCTCTCTCTTTCTCTCTCTAATCCATATTTGGAACCTCTGAAATTGGGCAGAACAGAATCAGAGGTTGGCATTCCCACCATACAGATTTTCCATATGGGTACCAGACAAATGCCACAATCACAGCTGGCTCCTGTTACACATAAGTTATTCTCTGCAGAGCATGGTTACTCACACAGCATCCATGTCAGCCTCTGCCTGCACATTTGTGAGGCCCTACCAGACACTTATGGCAAACACAGCTGTGCGAGGGAGATGTAGAGCATGCATGGAGGCCATGTTGGGCATGCAGCATGGATGGCCCAGTCAGTTCCAGCATCCCTAGATGTGGAAACTTCTATGACATCATTTTCATTGTAGTACTTCCATATCATGTGGAATGACCTCACAGTTCAGGTCTCAGTAACACAGAACCAGCTGGTCAATGTCAGTGGTCTCGGCAGTGTCATGTAGGTCACATCACCAAGCTACTCAATGTCAAGCACAAATTGCAGCACCCATTGCTGTTCCCATGGAGGCCTCCCAAGGACAATGTGTATGATACTGTCCAGATGTGACCCACACATTTCATGACTTATCCTCTAACCTCCTGCCCCACCAGCCAGTGAGACCAGCAATTGAACAGGCACCTGTAGAGGTTAAAGAATATTAAAGACCTTCTGCAGAAGCAAGGGGAGTGAATAAAAAGAGTGAGAGAAGAAAAAAAAAAGCAAACTAACTCTACTAATCTAGGGAGAAAGGTGAAAAAAATGTAGTTACCTATAGCAATGGAAATATGTGCATAGGAATGAAGAAGAGTAAGTGCAGATTGATAATTCCAATCACTCAACATGCAGGGGGTAGACTACAGAAAGAAACAAAACAGCACATCTTCACATGCATGTTGAGGTTGCACTCAACATGCAGAGGGTGGACTACAGAAAGAAACAAAACAGCACATCTTCACATGCATGTTGAGGTTGCACTCAACATGCAGAGGGTGGACTACAGAAAGAAACAAAACAGCACATCTTCACATGCATGGTGAGGGTGCACTCAACATGCAGGGGGTGGCCTACAGAAAGAAACAAAACAGCACATCTTCACATGCATGGTGAGGGTGCACTCAACATGCAGGGGGTGGCCTACAGAAAGAAACAAAACAGCACATCTTCACATGCAAGGTGAGGGTGCACTCAACATGCAGGGGGTAGACTACAGAAAGAAACAAAACAGCACATCTTCACATGCATGGTGAGGGTGCACTCAACATGCAGAGGGTGGACTACAGAAAGAAATAAAACAGCATATCTTCACATGCATGGTGAGGGTGCTTCTGCATGTATGGTTGAGTACATGTCATCATACTTCTCGACAATCCAGATTTTTGGAGAATGTCCATATTTGTGTCTCATATTTTGGTCTATTTCTCATAGAATTTGTGGATTTCTTGCAAATCACTGACCATTGAAGTCACTAAATATTGAAATGCATTTAAGTTTCAGACTTCATATCCTACAGAAAATGCATGCTAACTAAAATCCTTTTATTCTAGCAACTTTCTAAATTTATAGGAATAATATTTAAAAAAACTGTCCCTATTTTTGAGCCTTTGTCTACTCATTATTTTAGGCTTCATCTAAATTTCTTGCACTAAGAGGCTAAGAGGTATGCATGCCATCAGACATTCCCCTTGTGCACAATGGAACCTATAGCTATGGTCCCCATCCTGTGTGTCTGTTGCCTCTCTTCAAAGACAACTGTAGAAATGATGATGTGGCCCTGTCAACTATACATTTGTGTAGTATGTGGGGAATGTATGATTCCCAGTATGAGCTGACCATGGACTGAATAGAATAACCCACAGTTTACATTGCATGCACCAAGTTTTATATTTATAACTTCAAACTGTCACGTAATATTCATCAAGGCCCATAGTTGTGGAATAAACACCACCGATTTGCATGCACTGTCATGTACCACGCATGAGACTGCCTGAAGGGGGACAGGGAGTTGATGCTCTCTTATTTATTTATTTGTCTTTCTTTACCAGGAAAGTCCAACTGGGTAATACCCATTTTTTCAGTGGAGGCCCACGGAGAAAAGCGCCATTTGCTTACATTACATTATACTAAGTTCCAGTTAAATACATGGTAGTTACATTTTTATTTACATTTATACAGAAACAGTAGTTTCATTTATACATTTTAAGATTTTACAAAGGTGGAAGCTAGTAAAGAAAAAGCCCCCATGCAATGTAATGGATTGTACAGGCAGCAGTTATGTATAAAAACTGTTTTGTCATTTCAGTGAGAGGTTGATGGTATTCTGTTTAGGGAGAGTATTTGGAGAATGTCATATAGTTAACACAAAGTCTTAAACTTCTGATGAGCTAGTGCAGGACCAGGATTAGTTAAGATGTTGTTTAAGCAGTGATTTAAAACTATTAAGTTTGTCAGAGAGTTTTATTTGCATGGAGATACTACTCTAGAGTTTAGCAACACACTGGGAGTAGATGAGTCTCCTGCAATATTATTTGACTTATTTGTAAGGTGTAAGAATTTGTTACTATAATGGAGGTCCCCTGCTGGACAGTAGGGTAGTAATATGTTTTGCAGTGCAGGGCATTTTTCTGGATGATGAATGAGTTTATGTGCTGTGGTTGGTTGTGAGTATGTTAGGTAGTTGTGCGGTTCAAGCCAGTTTAATTGTTTTAAGCTATGACAGCGGTGGGTCCTATAAGGGAGATTAGTGACAAAATTTAGCTATTTTACTGTAGCAGGAGGCAAGTTTCTTTCATTGGCTGTTGCTTAAATTTATTAGGCTAGGAGCAGCATATAAGAGAGTTGGGAATAAGAAGGTAGTGGCTAGAGTTTTTCTTGCAATATCTGTAAGGAATCTTGATCCTATAAAGGGAGCCTAGTTTCTGGTGTGTAGATTTAATGGTGTGCAGTATATGCTGGTCATATTTGAGATTGTCGTCTATTATAATGCCTAGAAGTTTACTGTGAGTTACAGTTTCATTGTCAGTATTATTTGCTGACTTTATGGTAAAAGATTGATTTTGATTTTGACAACTTTTTGAGGTCAAATCATTAACTTAGTTTTCTTGGGGTTGTGAAGGAGGTTTGATTCTTTGAGCCAGGTTTCTACAGAGGAGTAAGATTTTTTGTATAATGTCGTGGAGCTTATTTATTGCTGAGGGCACACATATTAATGTTGAGTCATCTGCATACTGAACTAGACTAGCATGGTGAGTGGAGATGTGGAGGTCATTAATAAATATATTAAATAGGAGAGGGCCCAGGAGAGAGCCCCGAGGGACAGCTGTAGTAACTATTGAAAGGATTTGTAGGTTTTTTGCCATTTAACTGGTTGTTGCCTTCCAGATAGGTAACTAAGAAGCCACAACAAGGACTCCTATCAGAGAGTTGAATGAGCAGTCGCTAGTGCAAGACAGTATCAAATGCCTTTGACAAGTCTAAAAACATGGTGGACGCAAGCAGACAATTGTTTCTGTGTTGGTTTATTGTACTGGTTACATGTAGTAGAACAGTATTGGTGCTGTGCTGGGTCCCAAAGCCATGTTGTGTCTCCAGTAGCAGGTTATTTGAGATTAGGTATTGCATTGATTGCATATGGATGCATTTTTCTAATATTTTGGAGAGGGGGAGAGAATATGCTGTTGGTCTGTAATTATTAAACTATGTAGATGTGCTACCTTTGTACAGTGCTGTGATGTAGGATTTTTTCCACAGTGATGGGACATATCTTTCTGCTATGGACCTATTATTTAGTATGGTTATCACTTCTGTTGCCATTTTTACGGAATCTGATGATAGTTGGTCTACAGCAATGGAAGTATGTTTTAGTTCAAGGAGCAATTTCCTTTCGGGCGAGGTAGGTATTGGACTAAAACTGAAGGGATTTGGATGGTTTTGATTGGACAGGGTTTGAGAGAGGCAGGCAGATGTATTAGTGTATTAGTGTTTAAGATATATAATATTGATTGTATTAAACTGTGTGGGGATACAGCCTGTCATATTATCTGTTTGTGAGAGGGAGTGGTGGTCTTGCAGAATGGAGTAGTTTATTTAGTGATGACCAAAATGTTTTGGGTTGTTTTTATATTTATCTCGTATTTTGGTATAGTATCTTTGCTTATCCTGTTTGACATGGAATTCTGCAAGGTTTGTAAGATGTCTAAATTGCTGTAAGGCATTTTGAGTTTAATTTTTATATCAATTTTTCCAGACCTTATTCCTTTTTATCATGATTTTTTGTTTTCTTTTGTCAGCCATGGTGTAGGGTTGGACTTTACTCTTTTATTACTTACTGGTGCTAGATTATTTAAGGACTTAAGAATATGTTATTAAAGTGTTAACAGCAGTATCTTGTGGCATTGTTCTAACTGCATTCCAGTTATATTGTTATAGTGTTTCATTAAAAATGTCTTTGCTAAAATTGGTTGTATTCCATATTTGATTATACATAATATGTTTATCTAGGTTATGGTGAGTTCTAATGGCATATGTAGGTATGTGGTCACTTATGCTATCTGAGAGGCAGCCTACTTTTGTCAGTTTATTTGGATTGCTTGTAAAATCCAGTCTAATGTTGAGTGTCTCCCTAAAGTTTTATTGATTCTACTAGGTGTGGTTATTAATTGTCAGAAGTTGTACAACTTTATGGATTCTGTGAGGTAGTGGAATTTATGAGTTGCCAGTCTATATTTAAGTCTCCAAGTATTACAGTTTCATGGTTAATTTGTTGGGATATCCAATATGGGATGTTTTCAGCAATATTAATGTTATTCCCTGGTAGTATATAAATTGCTGTTAAATATGTAGTTTTCCTATTCTTGATTTTTAGGAGTATTATTAAAAGTGCAGCATTGTTAAATTTGGACGTTTCCTGTGGAAGTAAGGGGTGATGGTTAGGGAAGTTTTGTAGATGATTGCTACACCACCTGGATGTTTGTTTAGTCTGTCATGCCTGAGTATATTGTATCCTGGGGAGGGGTGATCTTATTATACTTTCTTTCTTTATTAAACCAGGTTTCAGTAGCCATGACTGTATCAGGAGTGTATATGGCAAGCTAGGCATGTATGCCATGCATTTTATTGCACATACATCTTAGGTTAATATTTAGTAAGATGAGTTTGGGTTCTGTTTTTTACTGAGATATATTAGGTGACTGGATTATTTGGGGGTTGGAACTGATGTTTTTATTAACAGTGGGATCTGGGTTCAGGTGAATATCTCAGCTAATTTTTAATAGATATTTTATAGAGGGAAGAGTGTGGCCAGTTATATTTTGGTCTTGGTTTGGTATTTGGTCATAAATTTGGATACTTAGTTTTGAGATATTTATAGATAGAGAAATCAGATATGGTTTGTTTGTAGAGATAGGGTGTTACAGAGAAACACAGCCTGGGTAGATATTGGTATTCTTTGTGAGGACTGGTTGACATCTAATATATTTGAAGGAGGAGGATTTGATAATTGGTGATAAAAGCTAGTAGAATGAGGAGGAATAATAAAAGAATCTGAGTTAGGGGCATGTTTGTTGTAAATTAGGACTAGAAAATGTTTGGAGGGTACTGAGTTGGTTGTAGAGAGGTAATTTGATAGTTAAAGGGAGCAAGGATTAAAACAGTTTGAGAGGGAGTTTTGGGTCTTGCTGCTGTTGGTTGTCTGTTACAAGTTCAAGGTAGACATAGGAAGGAGCTGCATGACTGACTGAGAGGCCTGCTGGTGGTGGTGGTGGCACTGATGAACCACACTAATGCAGAATCATAATGTCCAGAATGTAGCATGCAGTAAATATTCATATTAAAGAGGGTCTATATTAAATCATCGAAACGGCAGAATTTTGAATGATCTAATATCAAACCCAATATCGAGAATGCTGAAAACAGCAAAGCTGCACAAAACCGAATTCTTTCCTAGGGAAAGAATTAGGTTGGCCGTTGTTGTGGCTTCGCTGTTTTCAGTGATGCAGTGGAAAGTTACGGGTTGGGTTAAGGTAAGTGTGTGATTGTGCGGACATTCGGGTTAAGGCATGGACTGGGTGAGTTAGGGTTAGGGCACGGGTCAGGTAAGTGTGCGATTGTGACAGAATTTGGGGTTAGGGGCAGGTTAAGTGAGTTAGGGTTAGGGCACGGGTGAGTGTGCAATAGTGAGAATTTGGGGTTAGGGGCGGGTTAAGTGAGTTAGGGTTAGGGCGCGGGTGAGGTGAGTGTGCGATAGTGATGGACCTTAGGGTTAGGGTCTGGGTTAAGGTATGTGGATAGATAGTAGTGTATGTGCAGTGTAGTGTAGGGTTAGATGTAACTTTTAAATGTATGTGTGTGGATTGCTGATTTTTGGTGTGCTTGTGGTGTGTGTGTGTTTCTCGGAACAGCAATTTTTTTTCCCTGGGTAAAAAAATTCACTGTTTTGAGGTTTTGATATTGTTAGGGTTTGTGTTTTGCTTTTCGATGTTACAGCATTCGATAATGAGCTGATTTGATGATCTGATATAGGCCCATTAAAGAGTACCCTCAAACTCATTCAGCCAATGGAAATGGGCTTTAAGCAGGACATACACTTGCTCAGTGATTATGTGGGTCTGTGATAAGGTGGTGGTGTAGTGCTCCCCTTCAGCTCCTGTGAGTTCTGTACAGGTGTCATAAATCAAGGTTTGAGTGAGAAGCCTGAATCTCCTGAAAAACATTAGGGGAAATAGACAGATCAAGATTGTGTGGTTATGCATCTCACCTTTCTCACTGTTATACAACTAACTGCAATGGTGTTTCATGAATTATGCTGCACTTACCTACTAAGTGTCCATGTAGAATTCATCCATGTAGGAAACGGTGCTGCAGTAAACTTTTGTGCCAAATGTGAGTATGGGCACTACAAGGATGGTGGAGTGAGACAATCCTGAAACATCCATGTGCATCACACTCACTAACAGGCAGTTGATGAATAATACATTTTCTTCTTATGCTACCTTTCTCCCTGTAGTAGGAAGCACCTTAGGTTCATAGGATCATAGGTTGGTACTAGGCTATCGGCCCTAGGGCCTATACAAGCCTAGCCATAACAATTCCCTGGCTATTTCTTCCCACACTATTTACTTCCCTGGACCCCTGTCTAGCAGGGTGACTGACGTGATCCCTGGGGTGAATTTCCTTTCTCCCATCCAGTCATCAAGGTTCCTTTTGAAGAGGGCTGTTACCTACACATTGAACACCTGAGAGAAGCATGCCGGATCATAAAAAGCATTCATAGTAGTAACTCTTTCCTTTTTGTCTATGGAAAATTGATATCCTTAAGTATGTGGGTTAGAATAACTCAGAGTAACTGTTGCACGTGGGTTAGAATAACTCAGAATAACTGCTGTAATATGATCAAGGCTGAAGCCCTTGAGATACCCAACACATCTCGGTCTGTCTGTACAAGTTCCCTATGGATAGTATAGTAAGATATATCTATAGCTTGATATTCACAAAGACAAGCAAGCCACACATTCCTCCAGTTCCAGTTTGTGGGCCATAGAAGTTGACCAAAATCCATATGATGTCCCTTTCCATGTAAAACCTGTCAAGAACTTCCAATTCCTATGTGTTAAACACTGGTGGCAATACCTTTGCCTTGTGGGTCATACACCACTGTCTACAGTGGGTTGTGTGCCATTACACCAAAAGTTTCTACATGGGAAAACGCAAAGTTAGCTGCTACTCTGAACATCTTCATTGACTAAAATATGTGAGGAAATGGAGATGGTTGCCTTTTGATAACCTATGTATACAATGTGTACTTACATAACATTCTTATTCCCAAAATCATTATTGTATTATTTACATACTTCCCTTCTTTACATGGCATTATGTGCTCATTTACATATGTCTTTTCTTGTGACTTCTGGAGGCTTGCACACATACACAATACAGTACTCTGAAGCACACTCTGTCTCCACAGTTCTGCAGCTTGCACACGTCCGCTCTGCACAAATGTACAACTGACTATGAATACCATCTATTGTTTCATAAATGACAATAAATTGTTTATCTCTATATGCATAGTCAGATAAGCTGTAAAAATAGTTGACAGAGTGTTTGTCAAAGTTCAGAGTAAGCATTGTTTTACTAAAATGTTCTGGCAAAAACATACCAACAGCATTGGATAGGTCTCATTTCTGCCTATCTCTAGTCTCATTGTGTAAAAAGCAGTCTGATATTTTTACCTGAGGTTTCATTACTCTGCGTCTGGCTTAAAGCCCTTTGCCCATGAGTAATATACACTAGTCTAGAAAGGAGATTATTTGCTTATAATTTCTTTTATTTTTTCAGAGCTAAAGTATATACAAATGCTTGTGATTACCTTTCATGAGATCAGAATCCATTTTGTATATAAAAAAAACAAAAGCAAGCTCACACATTTTGCAACTAAATCTAATTCTCAAAGATTAGTAGGTGTTTTTTTCTAAAATAAAACTGATATAAGCATACCTCTCAACATGTAGACATTGAAAATAGGACCTTGAAAAGTAACAAATCTAGGTAATAATCTGGGTAAGCAAATTTGGATAAAATATGAATACCAAATAGCAAAAAACTCTTCCCACGTCCAGTAGGAATGAAGGCTACTTCTCAGAAACATTTAAAAAACAGTGTGACAAAATAATGGAAAATATAAGCACATTATTAAAGACAGTATAAAATCTGTAGAGTTTAATGAACTATACTTCAAAATTCTACCACACATTGTCATTTTTTACATCTAAAGTGGGAGATTTGTGTCCACTTTCTTTAAATTATTGGTGCCACTAGTATGTTGATCTATTGATCACACATTTTTTTTGTGTATCACATATTTTGTGTGTGTGTGTGTGTGTGTGTGTGTGTGTGTGTGTGTGTGTGTGTGTGTGTGTGTGTGTGTGTGTGTGGGTGTGTGTGTGTATGCCTGTATATACTAGACATCTTCAAAAATCATGTGTGATTGGGAATTCAGAAAAATTGTATGAATGGGTAAATCAAGCCAGAAAACAGGGACATACCTTCAAAAACAAGTACATTCTATGCAGACCTGAAATTGGTATGTACCTCCAAAACAGAGACAGCTGAAAGGTCTGCAAACAGGGGATGAAAGAATTTCGAAAGCAAATCAACTTCAAGGCTATTAGATGAATTAATGTGAAATTAAAGAATTGGTTAAATTAATTTAAAAAAATGTTTTATTAGTTGAACCAGGGCAAAAGATGTTATACTTACATTATTGGATGAAAGATTACTAAAGAGAGTATTAAAGTGACAGAAAATTGATGAGTTTCCTAACTAGCAAACAAATTATAGGAAACTGTGTTATGTAGGATATGGTCAAAATTAAACTATTTACAGTTTCCAGAAGTTCCCATAATTAACAAACAAGTTTGAAAGACACTGGGCAGGATTCACGAAGCCTCCGTGTAAGAGTTATAACTCTTACATGGAGGCTGCAGTTAAACGGAGTGATGTCAGCATGCTCTGCATATTCATGAGAGCATGCTGAATCACACATAAGGCTAACACGGTCCGTGTAAGACAGTAGGGGGCGTGTCCGTAGGCCGAGCCCTGTAAGCGGACATGCCCCCAGAAGAGTAAAAGTGCCCAAAGTAAACACCCACGACAGAGTCCATGGAAATGTGAATAAACACAACACAACACATGCCCCCACAGACTATGAACAGAAAATATATAAATGAACATGTTATAAATTTTTTTAAAATCGTAAAGATGTTTGCCCGTGAGTGCACTCGTTTGCACGTGCTTACATGGTTTAGAATCTACTTATTCGGGTTAAAACGCGCGCACACCCGCGCAAACTGTGTTACAAGTCTGCCAACAGCCTCCTACATGCTCAGCCTGCCCTACACGCGCGCACAGCAGTGCAAACAGTGTTAAACATCTACCAACATGCTCCCACATGCTCAGTCTGCCTTACATGCATGCACACTGCCCTACTCGCGCTTCATGGTGCACACACGTGCGCATGCACGCCCAGCAAGAAACTGTAGTGTAAGTAACAGTGTACATCTTCCATTTCTTGACTTTCCCACACTTATCTTGTGGCACTCCTCTTTCCCTGATCTGTGTCTGTCATCTGTCATGTTACACTGACCTCCAATAAACTGCATTTCTTTCTACCATTCCCCCCTGTGATGTCACCTATCTCCTACTCTATTCCTCCCCCTTATGTATCTCTTACACTACTCAGACTGTGCTCATTTGCTATGTGACTGTGAGATTCAGTATCCTAACCCTCATTTACATGAGATTGCCTACTAATGCTTAGTTACATTTCTTACACTCAGCTTCCCCCCTTAGCAACCACTACACGGTGGCCATGTTGTTTTTGGTCTGCTGGTCCCTGCATTGTCATTCCATGTATTGCATAAAACCCACATTTGTGGGTTTATAACCTTCATTTTTATGTTTTATACAGCACAGCCCGTTTGCGCGGGGCTGCGCTGGGTTTAAACATCGGCGATCGCCGAAAAAATATATATATTTTTATTATTTTTGCATCGGGTTACCTTGCCAATGGCCACATATTTGGCCATTGGCATGCAGCCTGAGACATATGCACCCTTTATTTGGAGCTGACATGGCTCCGTTGTGAAATTTGCAGAAACGTACTCAGTTGTCAACTGAGTACATTTCTGCAGCTAAAACGTCTCTTACGGGCTGGTTTCTGCTTGGATCGCTAATATACCTCATTTGCATACCTTTCGGCTGCAAGTGAGGTATTTAGCATGTCCACGCCCAGTCCGTGTAAGAGACGTTTTAGCTGGTCTCTTACACGGAGTTTAGGTCTGTTCCTGGATCGCGAGGCTTGCATGGAGTGTTACACGTCTCTTACACTCCGTGCAAGCCTTCGTGAATCCTGCCCACTGACTTACTATATTTGAGTGATAAAATTGCTTTATATACAAGTGTTCAAAAATAGTAATTTTTTTAATTTTCAAGTTGAGAATATATTTTATGATTACTGATTTTATCTGACGTACAATTCAGTTAAACATGGACTCCTGGAGAGCCACATGCTCTAGAGATATAAACCTCACCACAATGATAAATAGGACATGCTGGAGGGATATATTCCTATCCCAGAGACTCCCCATGCTTTGGAACAGGATTCCAATATACATCAGACAGTGCCTCTCACTAACACTCTTCAAGAGAAACTTTGACGGGTGGATAGGAAACAGAAAATTTACCCCGGGGATTACTGCAGTGGCTCTGCTGGACAGTGGTGCCGGGAACTAATGGCTCTGCTGGACAGAAGCACAGGGAACTAATCTAAGGGGGTGGCGAAAGCCAACACATTCTGGCTAGGCTTATAAATGCCCTTGAGCAGATAGCTTAGTACTTACCTATGAACCTATGAACCTATAATGTATATGCAATACAGCTTGTTAAGGAATTAAAATGTTGCATTTAACTATCTTCACAGTGTATAAACCCTATCCCTTTGCAAAGGTATATCCCCATAATCCACAGGAATGAAACAAACAGAAAATGAAGGCTTGAACTGAATTTGGTTGTAGTATGCAATGCTACATCATTTTGCTCTCAGATTCCACAAAAAGCAAAACTTAGTTATCACTTATTGGTGAGAAGACAGCATTGTTAATATATCCATTTTGCATAAACCATGTATGAATTCACGTAATAATACATGGTACAGTCTTCTGGGAATACATGCATTTATTGATTACTCTCCTCTTTGGAATTAGACAGGGATGACCTTTTTCATATGCTAAATAAGGAATTAAACACAGTGCAAGTACATTAGACATAGCAATTGCATGGTTAGAACTTTCCTCCAGCCATCATTATCCAGATTATTCATTTCATAGGTCTAAGGCCTACACTGTGTATGTTCAAAGGCTGTAGTAAGCCATTGATATGATTATTATGAATTGCTTCTTTGAAACTGAAGAGGTCATCTTGAGTTTTCCTTACAGATTATTTTGTGATAATAGCATCTTCAGATTTTTTGGAATAAAAGGTTTACTTTGTGTGTTCATGTTTTTTTTTCACAATATTTTACCTCAGTGTCATCCAGTAATAAAAAATACTGCCTGAAGTAAAATACTTATTTGCAATTGCTTTCAATTTAAGGAGCGTGCTGTCATGCTAACAATCTAAGCTTCTAATTACAGGCTGGCAAATGTAAAATCTGTAATATTTCATGCAGGACAAAGTCAAAAGAGTCTAAGATAGTATATCTGTATGTACTCGTGTTTATTTTATTGGGCACTGCAATAAAACAGTAATTTCTGCACAGACTTTAGATATATTTTCTTTACCTACCTGCAATCTGCACACATCCTCTATCATATTCTGCACAATTTTTTTATCTTTTTGTTATGCATTCTTATCCTTTTTCAGTTATCCAAGATATCCAGAACTCATCCCACATAGTTACAAACCTGCCTTTGTTTTTTTATTATTTATTCTTCCTGACTTTTTATTATGTTTATTCCCTCTGCTATTCTTTCAGCTTACTTAGCTTTTTGTAATCCTTTCCAGTTCTGATGTAATATGTTTTGCTCAAATGCATCAACTTCAGTAGTTGAATTCTCTTATTCTGTTAGAGGCATTACTGTACCACAGATGTGTGTATGCATACTGCAGCTGAACTGGAATCAGAAAGAGGCTGTGTGCTGCTTTGGGAGCCCTTTAGCCAAACTATGTACTTGATCCAGTTCATTAAAATTATGTATTAAAGACAATCAGAATTAGCAGTTATGGTGTTGCTGAAAGTAAGAAAGCAGAAAGACTTAAGGTAAGAAGAACAAGGGAAGTTGGATTTTGAAAAGTAAACTGTGCAACTAACTGTTCATAGGTTGGTTCATAGGTTGGTACTAGGCTATCGGACCCTAGGGCCTATACAAGGCTAGCCATAACAATTCCCTGACTGTAGATCAATGTTTTGCTGAGTGATGCGCAGATAATTCTGCAGAGTGTCAAGCTGGTCAGATAAAAAAGACAAAGCCAACTGGGGTCTTTGTATATATGTGAATGGCTCCGAAGTGTAGATGGGAAAAGAGTTTATAGCAGGGTCACAATGACTGGTTAAAAATCCCTTGTGAAGAAGTCTATGGTACCAGGCTGAAGGAAACATTTTTTACTCCGTTTTATAAATGAAATATTTATTTATTTATGAATGTATGTATGTATTTATTTCTTTATTAATATTTGTTGACTGGGAAAGTCTGACTAGGTAAGAACTCTTTTTCAGTGGAGGCTCGGGGAGAAAAGCTCCATAAGGTTAAACTTCACATACAGTAAAAGTAACATAGAAAAGCACCATCAAGTTAAAAATCACATATAGTAAGAGAAAAATAAAAAAGCTCCATTGGGTTAAAATTCACATACAGTAAAAGTAACATAAAAAAGCTTCATCAGGTTAAAATTCACTTTCAGTAAGAGTAAACACAGAAATCACATAGCACACGATATTCCACATGCAATCATGGAAGATGATAAGTAGTCTACCATAGGAAGCAAGTCATCTCATAACCATTTAACGTAAACATTATATAAACAGCACAGTGAAAAGCCATTTACTACACAAAAAAAATAGTGTAACTAAGAAATAAATGTTGGGACAGAGGGGAAAGTCAGTGTGTGACAGCAGATATAGCATTATTCATTGCATTTAAGAGAAACACAGAAGCAGAGAGGTGGCAGGAAGGATAAATTTAACAGTAGATCTTGCAATGTTGAGGAGAGAAACAGTGAGGCAGATGAATATTTTTTGGAGTGTGATTCGGGAGAAGGTGCACATGCAACATTAGGTAGTGTTGGAGTAGATAACAGTAATATATGTTGGTCATCGGGGATAAAGCTACAGACAGTAGGTGACTGATGGGTGAAATGGCATGTGGTATCAGCCTGTGGTTAGATAGGAGGAACAGTGTTGGAAATATGTCATTTTAAAGATGTTTTAAAGATAGAAATAGCTGGATAGTTTGTAATGGTCATGGGGATTGAGTTCCATGCTTTATCTACATAGTTAGAGTAAAGACTGAGGCCAGGTATGCTATTTATTAAACAGAGTGCCAGTTTCCAATGCAGATTTATCTAGTAAAAGGTTGGGATTAGTTTGTGTTTCTGAAAGAAGTTTTTTGTGGATGGTTCACCAGAACTCTTTGGTATTACACTTATGGTTATGCTGAAAATTATGGTAGTATTGTTTTCTGTCAGTATTTATTGCTTTTTGTGTTGTTATGCAGTTCCCTTAATTCTTTTCATAGTTGGGGGCTTTTGATTGTTAGTCGTTGTTTATAGGCTTTCTCTGTGTTCTTCATGTGCATTCTGGTACTGTTAGATAGCCAAAGTTCTCAGTTGGATTTTACTCTTTTTGTTCTAATGGCTGCCATGTTATTTAAATATCTAAGAAGATTTTGTTAAATGTAAGTACTGTGTCTTCTAGGGGATAGTTCCTTAGGACAGAGAAGTTAATGGAGCTTAAGGCTCAGTTAAAGATGTGTGGAGTAAAATTCGTAAGATTTTGAGTTGTCATAAAGGTGCTGGTTGGCCTCTTGAGTTATATTGTGATTTACACAGGTTGCTAGGCAGCCACTAAGGGAGTTGGATAGATTTCATGAATGAGTATATTTACTGAGGTCAAAGACCATTATCCATGTCAGTATATAGATTTTGCCACTGGTTTTGTTATAGCATATTTGTGATTTGACAGCTTGGCTCAGGTCATATAGATTAATACTTGTGTTTAGGGAGTGCAGTGTAAACTTTGCCAGTCTGTGTTGTTTTCCCCTACTAATTTTTGTTTTCATTTGTGAAGGTATTTGTGGTCCAGGTGACAATCTGTACCAGTATATCTATGTTGGCTCCCAGGGATGTATATTATGACAAAGCAGAGATGCTTATACTTGTTTAGGTCGAGGAACAAGATAATATTTCATCATTATTGAATTTAGTTATTGTGTTGTTGTAAGGGGGTAAATTCATAGTGGTTTGAGTAGATCAGGGCAATTTCACCTCTATTTTTATTTGTACAGTCTTTTCTGAGGATATTATACGCAGGAGAGAGTATTTCAGTGTCAGCTATAGAAGGTTTAAGTTAGGTTTCAGTAAGAGCTAGCTTACTTAAAGAGTAATGAAATATCCAGGAAACTTGGCTACTTTATTACAGACATTGCAGATTTTTAATGATAATATATTCAGATTTTTAGAAGTTTAGAAGACATGGTGAATGAGAATCCATTATGGGGTGGGGGGGGGGGGTTAGGTGCTAGGACCTGGGTTTGGGTGAATGTCACAGAAAATAATTATCCTTTGGTAGTGGAATCATAGGTAAGGCATCTTTATTATGCTTATTTTTACTTTAAGTCTTGGTTTTGGCTGGTTAGGAAGGTTGTTTAATATTCTGTATTTGCAAAAAGATACCTGTGTTTTGTTTGAATAAGGAGGGTGCAACTGAAATGATAGAGTGTGGGTTGATGTTATGTCTGAGATAGATGAGTGTGACTGAGCTGGATTTAAGAGCGATTAATTTGCAATTCGATGTATGGTGACTTAGGAAGGTGTGAACAAAAGAAAAGATGAGCAGGAACATGACTGTAAGCAGCCTTGGTAAAGTGAAGTGTGTAATTGACATGTAGGTAGTGGAATTAGAGTTGATACTCTGAGGGATGTGTAGGTTATGATAATAGGAGGAAAGAGACAGAGTTAACTATAGAAAGGAGAGACAGAGAGAGAGAGAGAGAGTGAGAGAGAGAGTGTTGTAGCAGTTAGAACGATATAAATGGAAGTTTAATTGGGTCTATATCATATGAGCAAACATCACAAATTGCGAACGCTCATAATATCGAACGTATCGGACCTCGAACTTCCTATTGCGGGAGGCTGCCCCCCCCACCCCCTGCTAAATTTATATTCCAACTCCGAGATCGCACTACAGTGAGGAAAGGGCAAATATCCCATTCTTCACTGTACCACAATCTCAGAAAAAGCACTTCAAGGTCTGGTACATTCGATATTATGAGCGTTCGCAATTTGCGGGATTCGATCATATGATAAAGACCCAGTTTAATTATAGCAGAAGGGGTAGAAATGCAGAGAGCAGAAAGAAGGAGATAGAAAGTGTTTGAGTGGGAGAGTAAAGGATCAGTGTGTTGACAGGATGTTTGTTAGAAAAGGAGTGGCTTTAGGGCTAGTGGAAGTGTAGAGTAGGTGGGGTGGTTGAGAACTGAGGGTAAGGTAAGGGAGCAGAGCGAGCCCAAATGGAGTGAGGGCAAATGGAATGGGACCCACACCAGTATGGAAGAAAGGCACCAAAGGCATTCCATGACATGATAAAATGTGAATTTCCAGGTATGTAAATACAACAATGGCAGAAGGTAGTTGGAATTTGAATCACTAAGTAGCACCGTGAAACATCTGATAAGCACACTTTTTCAGGAGTAGTACTATATAAAGTAATCAGATTATTTTATAGTTTTATTACTGGTTTCACATGGAGGGATGACGTCCAATCATGCCACCTCACCTCGTAAACAATCTTTTGCAAGCAGTATTAAGCCTAACATAGGTTCATAGATTATTACTAGGCTAATTGCCCTTATGGGCCATTTTAAGCCTAGCTAATTACCCCCTGTGAGAATCAAACCCCGTACCTTGTGTTTGTAAGGCAAACACCTTAACCATTATGCCAACCTCCCACCTTACACTTTTTCATCCAGCCTTCACTTAGTAAAACTGAGTCATTATAAGCAAGAATGATGCTGTGTTTATAATTTTTAGAGTCAATATTCATAGCTGTCCAGTTAAGAGGCTTACATTAATTCCTTTTCTTTTCAGACTGTTCCCTCTTGAGTAATTATTCCTGGGTAGGTTGATTTGGAAATAATGTACTAACACTTAAAAATTTGTTTGGCATTAAAATACTGCATTTACTGTACTGTTTCATAGGATCATAGGATGTTAATAGGCTAATGGCATTGGGGCCCTTACAAGCCTAGCAAGAGTTTATCCCCAAAAAGAAATCTCAATCAGCACCTGCCACCCCTGTCAATGAGGGACACAGGTGGAAACCCTGGGACAAATTTGTGGTTTCCCATCCACTCATCAAGGTTATGCTTGAAGAGGGTCAACGAGGTACTCTGTTTGATGTGTATGGGAAGTCTATTCCAGAGACGGGGAGCCTCTGGGAGAAAAACCTGTCTCTCCAGCAGGTTTTGTTGATGTAGTATATTAGATTCAAACCTTTCAAGTGGGTAATGTGTGAGGAGTTAGACTTATGGATATGGAGCATCTCTAGTACAGCTGGGTCCGAGATCGCCTTGTAGGCAAGGCCCAGATCACCTCTGAGCAATCGATACGATACTGAGTACAGTGATAGTGATTTGAGCCTGTCCACATAGGACAGGTGTTGAAGGCCATGCATTCTATTTGTGAGGTATACCTGTGGTCTTTCTAGTTGGTGCAGATGTTTGGAGTGGTACATACCAAAAAGGGCATTACACTTAATTGGTCTAATGAGAGAGGAGTATAGAAAGGTAATAACCTCCTTTTTTCTGGATGCAATCCCTTTACTTATGAGGTTTCTCCTTCATTCAGTCTAGATATACGAAATGTATTATTTTTATTTATTTACATTTGTTTACCAGGAAATTTCAACTGGACACAGGTCCTTTTTCAGCAGAGGCCCAGTGAGAAAAGCTGCACAGAACAATAAATGAGCAGCAGAGTACATGAAGAACAATTGAATAGACATACAATAGCAAATAATACATACTGCAGCAAACATTAGATATACATACAATATGAAACATAGTCTTCTTTCGGCTTTTCCCGATTAGGGGTCGCCCAGTGGAACTCTGGTCCGCTAATGATTGGTAGTTGATTTATACATGCCGAGTTACCAGCCCTGATGCACAACCTTCAACGAAGGTACGCCCATTCACGCATGTCTCCACGCAGAAGACGGTCTAGCTGAGAATCGAACCGGACAGCGTCTTACTGTGAGGCGACAACTCTACCGCAGCAAAACCACCGCAGGTACAATATGAAACATAGTAATGAACAGATATACCAATATCTAGCTAGAGGCTAGCAATAAAGGTAGGATGTATATACAGATAGTACTAAGCTTAAATGGATACTGTTCTAAACTCATAAACCTAAATCTTATATACAAATATTGCACTAAACTCAAACAGTTATAAAGCAAATGCTCCACACAAAGGTGTAACAAGCTAGAAGGGCTAATGGGATGGAAATGAAAGCTAGATGAGTAATACAGGAGACTGAGTGAGTGGTATATGTGGTAGTGAGAGAAGCTAGGTGTAAGCCAGTTGGATATGTATTTGGAGTTGAGATGAAGTGAGGTAGTTAAGCATATTATCACATGTCTGAGAGATTGAGTGAGGAGGGAAGGGGAGGGAAATACAAAATAGACCTCATTCTTTCTTGCACCATTTAATAAAACACATTGTAGGATGTGTAAACACTGATCCAGAAAATATTTGTTGTGTTCCATTTCATTAATGAAAGAGCTTCATAGGGCTATTTTACAGGATCAGAGATTATGCAGGGTACCCTTGAGCATTTGTTTGCTATATATGAGTTTTCCAAGAGATTCTCCTGTTCAATTCTCAGCTGGAGTGTCTTCTGTGTGAAGTCTGCATGTCCTCCCCGTGGTCGAGTGGCCTCCAAAAGACATGCGTGAATAGGCGTGCCTTCGCTGAAGGCTGGGCGTTGGGCTGGCAACTCGGCACCATAAAAATCGACTGCCAATCATTAGCGGACCGGAGTTCTGCTGTGGCGACCCCTAAAAGGAAAAAGCCGAAAAGACAAACAAACAAACCTAGCAACATTAATATCATTTTATGTCTTGGCCCTTAAATAAACCAAAATAAATACAGTTTAATTCTATGGATGCATAGCTTTTCAAACATATATGTGGCAATCAATGTGAATACAAGATCACTGTGATTAGCAGGGGAGATAACATTCTAGCTTCCAAGTCTTCCTTATCCTGATTCTTCTTAGACAATGGATATAATTGAATTGTTACATGTTTTTGCTTTGGAGGAAAAGTATCTAGAGAGAATGCTCAGCTTTATGTTCTGGAATGCCCATTTTTTACCATGTGTAAAAATAGACACTTTTTATTTAGTGTGGCATTCAGAAAGGCAGACAGCTTCTAAATATTCTTGCACATATAAAATTACAATTTATGATAATTTTTTTACAATTTTGTTGTTAAGGATGTTTGCTTAATTGTAATTGTTTTCAGATAAGAACCAAGGGTACGGGATGATACAGAGTTGCAAATATGAAATAACTAAGCTGCTGGAAAAAATAATTGCTGTTACTGAAAATGACGGGCCACTTTTTATACTGGACAGCTCAAAATATGGTATATGTGTGAAATGACCCACTAAAAAGTGAATAGGAATACATAAAATGTTTTGGTTGTGGTAAGAGACTTATCTAATTTTTTTGAGAAACCTTGTTTGCTTTTTATATTTACATAAGGAAACAGTTGTAAGGAAAATGTATCATGAAATGCATTCACTTATTTTAAGAAATAATTAATAGGAAAGACCCAAAGAATGATTCTGGAGAAAGACAGTATGCAAAAAGCCATAGGAATGATTAAAGCATTTCAAAAGAGATTGAATGTTGTTTCTTTTGGCTTTTCCCGGTTGGGGGTCGCCACAGCAGAACTCCGGTCCGCTAATGATTGGCAGAAGATTTTTACGTGCCAGGTTGCCAGCCCTGACACACAACCTTCAGCAAAGGTATGCCCATTCACGCATGTCTCCACACAGAAGACGCTTTAGATGAGAATCGAACCGGACAGCATCTTACTGTGAGGCGACAACACTACCACAGCCCCACCACCGCAGTCTCAAAAGAGATTGAATAAAAGAGTTTTATTTTCCAGTCTGTAGAATGAAACTTACTATATAGTAATATGTAAATGCAATCCAAAAAACAATGGATAATAATGCAGGTAAAAAGTTTTATTTTCCAGTCTGTAGAATTAAACTTACTATATAGTAATATGTAAATGCAATCCAAAAACAATGGATAAATAATGCAGGTATCAGATTACTTGTGCTGGAGAATGAACTATATCTGTATCTGCAATATATCTATATCTATATATATATATGTATATATGTATATATCTATATATCTATCAATATATATATATATATATATATATATATATATATATATATATACATATCTGTATCTGTATCTACATATCTATATATATATATATATATATATATATATATATATATATATACTAACTACTGAAATATGCCTTTTGTCAGAAGACAAACGTAGTGAAAGCAATGAAGTAAACATAATGACGAGTGAGATTACAGATACTTTCATAAAAACAGGAAAGGAAAAGACTAAAAAGTAAAAAGGGAAAAGAGATTATTAGGATTTTAATTTCAAACCCACACAGTTTTCTAACAATATCTGAAATATTCAGTAGTATTGAGATTATTAACAGTGTAGAAGCAATCAAATTTAGTTAATCAAGGATATTACTTTTTAGGAAAGCATACATTAAAGAATACTTGGAAATATTTATGATACGGGGAAATGTTTGATTATTATTCAACTTGATGCTTAATTGCCTTCTGATGTTGGGAAACTTACTCTTTTGGCACAACTTGAAAGTATTTTAGCAACTTCACAGTGTAGTGAAGTGAAATTAATATGAACTAAACATGAGGCAACAGCAACTTTTGCACAAGATATAGTCACATGTAAAAACAGTTCTTTTGCAAGGGGCTTCTCCCCTGTGTCATTAAATGTGTAGATCTATGTCTTAAATACTCTTACATTTCCACTAAAAATTACAGAAATCATCTTATTTTCCACATTTTGACAGCATGACAGAATAAACTAATCTCCGAAAATATCTACTTTTCCATATTTTGATAGTGTGTCTGTTAAAATGACATTAACTTTTAGGATTTTATATAAAATCTCTAACCCTAATACTTGGACATTTCATATGTTAGTCTTAAAAAGTAGCCATATCTTAAAATTTTGCTCATGAAAAAACTCTAAACTCTATTATGTTTTTTTTTTTTTTTTTTTGCATTTCTATAAGTGAGATTTTATTAATTTATTTAACATTTGTTGACCAGGAAATTCTGATTAGGACAGAGCCTATTTTCAGCTGAGGGCAAGCCCGAGGAGAAATGCTCCAGACACATCTTTGGAATGTGGGAGGAAACTGGAGTACCCGGAGGAAACCCACACAAATGCAGGAAGGACATGCAGATTCTGGACAGAAGGTACCCCAGCCAAGAATCGAACTGGAGGTCCTCTTGCTGTGAGGTAACAATGTTAACTACTGTAACACTGTGCCAGCCGATGTTTAATTTTCACCCAAGTCAAATTCAGTACAATAACCAGTGTCTCAGAATCTGCATGGCAACCAGTCTGAAAACTGCAAGCTTTGCATGTACAGTTTTGAGCATTATCTCAGTGCAAGTAGAATTTTAAAAAAGCCACAGAAAACACAATGTATGAAGAGCCAGATAACGTTTAATATGCAGAGTTCTTATTACTTTAAAAATTTCAATCTCAGAAAAGGCAGGCAAAGTACAATGTGCAGTGGTCTCACAGAATTGCTACTTAACCTCAGAAAGGAAATAAATTAACATTAATGAAAAAGAAAAATCTTCATTTGCATGCATTTACATGGAATCAAGAGGCTCTGGATGCTTTGATATTGACATTTTTTTACCTGGAAAATCAGAATGGATAATTTTATCCATTTTCAGTGGAGGCCTGGGGAGTAAAGCTCCACAAATAAAAGAACAGAACATATAATGCCTAGGTGAAAACTGGCATGTTACAATATACTGCTAATATATATATAATACAAATATTACTATGCATATACTATTGTTTAAGCAAGATAAATACAAGATAAATCATGTTGAATTGATACACGTTGACATGTCATAAATGCAGGTGGTTGTTATGCATGAAACATGTCATAGTGAAATATTCAGTAGATAAGGAAAAGGAGAAGATGGAAGGGTGATGAGAAATAAGTACTAGTTAGAAGTAATAAGGAGAGTATATATGAATGACAAAAGAAATAAAGAGCAAAAGGAAAAGTAAGGGAAATAAGAGTAAGAAATAAAAACAAGTAAAAGGAGAGATAGGATGCACATAGGTATTAGAGGAGCAGGAGATACGTTATTAGCTAAGGCAGCAGCATGTCCAAAGCCAGGAGTCAGAGAGGAATCCTTTTAGTTGCAACTTAAATAAGTGAAAGTTATGTTATATATTGCTCTGGCTGGTGCAGAAATTGTTTTCAAGACATTTGCTACACAGTGTGAATACAAAGTTTTAATTCAGTTTTTGTAAGGCCTATAGATGACAAGTATACATTTGTCAGAAGATCAAAGGTAATGATGTGGGAGATGGTAGCAAGGCAGGAAGTGGGATTAAATGCAATTTTGTGTGCTAACAGCAGTTGGGTATAATTTAGTTGCTAGGATAATTCTAGTGAATTTAGAGTTTTTAGTGCAGAACAGTGATGTATCCTGTGATTTGTATTTGCAGATCTAGTCACCTCACTGTAACACTGCTCTAGTTTACATTTTAGGGTGAGCTGAAGGTTAGAGGAGAAAACCATACAATAAAGATGAAAGTAGGTATATGGTAGCAAAATTGACTGTGGTGAATACAGTAAGGATTTTTTTGGCACTTTATAAATAACATTTCTGTTTTTTGTTAAGTATTTTTTGTGAACATGAGAAAATAGATCAAATAACAACAAGTATAGTACCTTGCATGATTTATTGACTTAAGATAAACTGGTCTTGGACATTAAAATGACCATGTAGGAGGCAGTTTGCTGAGGGAATCAGAACCAATATTAGATGAAACATTGGACGTGTATGCAGTATGTAAACTTACAAATATTTAATTAAAAAACCTTGTTGTGGATAAGGAATTGGGTATGCCCAATATTAAAGTTGTGAGTAATAGTAATTAATAATGAAGTAGAATGAAAAATGACAAAATAAATATAAATGTAATGGAAAGGAAGACATGAAATGTCCAAGATAACAGCAAGATGTGAACACACAGTTAGAACTAAAGTCTTTTATAATAGGTATGTTTGCAGACATTAGGAAAGAAAACAAACATGCAGGATATGTGGTAACAAGAATCATTAAACAAAGGTATGTGAGAAATAAAATAAATTGGTTTTGTAAGCTTTGCATATGATGTAGTCTAAAGATGAAAGAAAAAACATAATATATATGGGTGCATTAAAATGCATAAATGAAGTGAAATACAGAACATACAGAATAATGAATACCTGTCAGAAAAGATTACAATTATAGGCAAAAGAATTACCTTTAACGTAGGCATAGGAGCACATTGCATTATATTATTGAAATGCACATATTAAACATTGATAATGCAGGACACTGTAAATCTACATGAAATTTGCTGGCATATTCATGGGATAAAATAAAATATATGGGTTCGATTTTGCTTAGCTTTGCTTATTTATTTATTTATTTATTTTATTTTATTTATTTTACATTTTGTTGATGTCCATTTTCAGTGGAGGGATTAAAGCATGTATATAGAAATACATGTAAAAAAATACTTATGATATAGGCAAAGAGCAATAATACAAGGATATTTGTTTAGGTCAGGTGATGCAATTCTAACAACAAACAGAAATACTAACTATGTAATACAAATTATGTAATTAAAACAAGAATATAAAAATTTTTTTACATCAGTAGTAACACTAGAATCATAATTGGAACAAGAGCAGAGCCAGAAGTTGTTCAGATGTGAAAGAAGTTGCTTCTTAAAGAAAGGAAAAGTGGCTAAAGAGGAGATATGTATTGAGTTGGAGAAAAGGCAGTTCCCTGCAGAGTTTGAAATTCTGATAATGTTAACTTGTAGCTTTAAATTGATATAGGGAGTCAAGAGGTTGCTAAGAGCAGGTGTTTTTGAGGGTTGATATAAAATTTTATGTGCTATTAAGAGTTGTTGATAGATAATCTTGTTAGGAAGTTCCAGCCAGTGTAGAAGTTTTAAGTTTATGCAGTGGTGAAGGGTTTGATTCTGTATAAATCATCTGCATATTGTATGCAGGTAGTGTTTTGGATAGATGATTGAAGATCATTAATAAAGATGGAGAATAAAAGTGGGCCTAGTATAGATTTTGTTGTTATTACAGTTACAATTGATAGTGTTCCATGTTGAATGTCAGCTAGTAGGTTGTTAAGGAGGAGATGGTTTTTATGGATCTGTTTATGAGAATAGAGACATGATAGTAGACCAGAATTTTTTTGGTTAATAAACTTATAAACACAGAAAATAGGCACATTTTGATGTGTCTTTGGAAAATAAAAGTCATTAGCCAAATATATTAGGTTGCTTTCATGAGAAAAGTTGAACATAGTGAAGTAAGTTAATAGTATACAGATGCAAAATAATTTGCATATTTGCAAAGCAGGTAACTTAGATGTATCTTCAAGGCAATTAAGAAAGTTCCTAGTAATGCCAGCAGCAAAAAGTAATACTGGTACAATTATATAACTGTGTTAAACAGACAATCAGTAAACAAGAAAATTTAAAGCAATTTAATAAATAAGCTGCACATTCAAATACTATTTTGCAAAAGTATGCAGATTTTTAAAACATATAACATATTTTTCAACAATAAACACATAATTTCATGTTTATATTTTCAGTTTTATCATTTTCATGTTCCTTCTCGCATCAAATGTCCAGCTGATCTTACAGTTTTCTGTGTTTATTCAAACTCCAATAGAATTGTATCACAAGATTCCAACTTTTTGTCTCTTCTTTCATTTTATTGTAATGCTCTGCTCATACTATTCATTTTAAATATTCCATGTTTAAATTTTCCAGTCTAGTAGAGTATGCTGTTTTCCATTCTCTTGTAAAAACAGTTTTTGGAACAAATGCTAACATTAACCTTGTATTAAGCTCTTCCCTGTCTTCCCTTTCTATCCCCAGCATTAGGGCTTCCCATATCCATGTTATGGACTTATGACAAATTTCTTTCCATCGCTTTGTCACCTGTTGTCATCTCTGATTTTCCCTCTGCATTCCCAAAACATATCTATCATACCTACTTCACTGGTTCCACATTTCTAACATTTTATTTTCGCATCCCACCTTTCATACCTTATTTTATTCAGCATGTTATACCGTAACTGTAATAATCTCATTTGTTTGTCCTGGATATAGGACATTTTCTCAAAACTGAATCCATTCATTATGTTTTGTTCCCTCTTGTACATTTCTTTAACCAGTCATATCCTTTCAAGCCTAGTTCTTCTGTTTTCACTTCAGCACTGTCTGATATGTTTTTATATTATATATTAGACTTCTTTCTTTTTTCACACTGCCCAATTTTCCCTCTGATGCTCCCTGTGATTTCCTTCCAGCATATGATTAGCGTACATTTAATATGTGTTTATCAGCTAATTGAACATTTTAAATGTTCATATCTAACCTGAAATTGGTGTAGTTTATCATACAGTTGTCATTTTACCTTTAATTTTATATTGTTGTTTTGTTTAGTTAGACTGCCTGGCTCAGCTGGCTGCTTCTAGTTAGTTATCTCTATTTCTTCCCATTCTTACTTACTTCATGCCTAGTACCTTGGTTCAGCAATGTACTGACCTTAGTCTTATCATATTTCTGCTTAGTTTCTTGCCATACTACATGAAAATTTCCATATATGTATTGTATTGTATTGTATTTCTATCCATTCTATATATTCCTTTATTGCATGTTATGTAATTACTTCAGAAGTATGTATACTTAAAATGTGATCTTTGTTTATCTTTGTTCTTACTAATAAGATAAGTTCTTACTAATAAGATACACAACTTACATGCCCTAATAGAAATCTACCGCCCGGAAATAATGTGTTTAACAGAAACCTGGCTAAAACCAAGGACCAAAGATAATGAGATTATTCCACCAGGCTATAATATACATAGAGCCGACCATTTAAAAAGAAAGGGAGGTGGTATTGCCGTGCTCTACAGAAATACACTTAACGTTACAATCAACCCCTCTCAGCCACCCCAGATCTCTAATGCCGAAATGCTAGCACTAAAACTACAACGAAACAAAGAGAAAAGAATTAATCTAATTGTGACCTACATCCCCCCCGGGAAAAACTCTGATACACTGGAGAACATGCTTAGCTGGCTATCAAACAATTACCCTCAAGAAACTATTATTTTAGGTGATGTTAACTTGGACTGGAACCAATGTTCCTCTGAGCTTAACCCCACGCATATAAATTTACTTGGATTCCAACAGACCATATCTTCCACCACCAGAATAGGTAATAATAAACAAAAAGAGAGTATCCTAGATTGGATCCTAATAAACAGTCAGCCACATAACTACATGACTGGGACCCATCCAAATGACCTTAGTGACCACCTTATCACCTACATAAGGAAAAACAAGGAAATATCTTCTAAACCGCCCATATATAGACCGGTTAGAAATAGGAAACACTTTGACCTTACAAAATTTCTAAATGAACTTAAAGCCTACAAATGGGCATCCCTTAAATACCTCCCCTTAGAGGAGGCAGTTTCAAAATTTAATACTTCATTTCTAACAATACTTGAGTCTCACGCCCCAAAAAGATTAATCAGAACCAAAACACATATAGCACCCTGGCTAACAAAAGACACCAAATGCCTAATCAAACTTAGAGACAAAAATTGGGATAAATGGCGAGCAACCAAGTCACCCCTTGACCGCATTAAATTCCAACAGCAACGTAATGAGACCAAAAAAGCCATAGTACGTGACAAAAAAGTTACTACAACCAACTACAAAATAAACACCAAAATAACCCTCAAAAATTCTGGGCCGGTTTAAATAATCTTCTCCGTCCAGGCAAATCATCAACTCCTACCCCAGAAATGCTATGTGATAAAATACCAGAAGACGTAGCCAATTCCTTTAACACCTTCTTTACTAACACCATACAATCACTAGCTAACCAGTTACCAGCTGCCAACATCCCTAAAATAGATAACATCCTAAAGTCCAAACCCACCTTTAAATTTCAAACTGTCTCAACTGACTATATTCGATCCTTACTGAAGAAACTAAAACCAACTACTCTCTCTGCTGACCTTCTCCCAGCGGAATACTTACAAAAAGCTGCTGATGTCATAGCCTACCCCATCTCGATACTCATCAATCATACCATAGTTGATTCCACAATCCCCTCAATATGGAAAATATCCCATGTAATACCACTCCATAAAGGTAGCTCATCTACAGAACTATCAAATTATAGGCCCATATCTATACTGTCTCCATTAGCCAAAATCATGGAAAAGTGCATACACAAACAACTACTCTACTATCTTACCCAGAATAACCTGCTAACCAGTTCTCAACATGGCTTCCGACCCCACCATAGTACAACCACTGCCCTTCTCTCTTTTACTGACTCTATTAACCATAACCAGAATGAGAAAAGAATATCATCAGCTCTCTTTCTTGACCTATCAAAGGCCTTTGATATGGTGAACCACCAACTACTTCATAACACCCTAAAAAATCTCCACTTAGATAACCAATCTCTGTCCTGGTTTCATGCCTATCTCTCTGATAGGCAACAAGCGGTACTCTGGCAGAATAAGCTTTCTAGCCTCCTACCCAACACCATAGGAGTTCCCCAAGGTTCTATACTAGGACCTCTTCTCTTTTCAGTCTTTATAAATGACCTCTACAAAGCCATCCCAGATGCCACCTGTATTCAATATGCAGATGACTCGACATTAGTTTGTTCTGATCCATCTCTTGCCAACCTCTTAACTAAAACACAATCCTGTTTTACTGCAGTTGAGACCTGGCTATCGGGACGTCAACTGATTCTAAATCCAAAGAAAACCAAATTGGTTCTCTTCCACCCTGCACAAAAGTCCATACCCACATCCTTTACTATACATTCCAAAAATGGAACTATTATCTCCCCGGACTCCAATACTAAACTATTAGGGGTTACCATTGATAATAAACTTAGATTTGATATACATATCAATCAGACTATTAAAACTGTTAACAAGAAACTTGGGACACTTTATCGCATAAAATCCTTTCTTACTCCGTGTGCAAAAATGGCCACTGCCCGCTCTCACCTTCTCTCTACCCTCCTGTATGCCTCCCCTATTCTTACGAATCTTAATATATCTGACCTTAATAAACTATCATCTTGTTATAATCATATTGCCAGATTTGCAACAGGGATGCTTTATAGAACCCATCACTGTACTAACCTACAAACCCTGGGTTGGATTGAATTCCCAAACTTTCTCCAGCAGAGCCAACTAATTCTGGCTTTTAAAATTCTGAAACAACCTGACAAAACTCCTGCACTGATAAAGTTGATTACACCTTACAACAAGCTCAATAGTTTATGCTCCTCAAATAAGCTACTAGCTCAAACAGTCAAATCCAATAATGCAGGGGGTGACACACTCTTTGCCAATGCCATTGGAAAAAAATGGAACTCCCTCCCCCCCAGTCTCACCATCATTTCCTCACTAAACCTATTCAAAAAAAGATTAAATCACCATCTCAAGTCACATTGGCTCTGCCAGTGTGCAAGTCCGGATTAACTCTCCCTTAGCTAGTGAGCATCTTCTTTTTTCAGGTCTAACCTTTTAAACCTAGATGACCTCTCTCTCTTTCTACCCCTCCTATCCCCTCCCCCTTTGAATTCTGGTTATAAGTTATCCTTCATGGTCAGACTAGAAAGAGAAAAAGCATGTTGTAGTCTGTGTCTGTTATTTTTCTCTTAATACTTAGCCTAGTCTATTTTTATTTACTTTATAGTATCTTCTCTTTTGTTAAACTACCAAAGGAGATTAAATTTGTATTCTTTGAACATGTACTTTCCTACTGTTAATGTGGAGCTTTTCTCCCCGGGCCTCCGCTGAAAATGGACATGTATCCAGTCGGACCATCCCGGTCAACAAATGTAAAATAAATAAAATAAATAAATAAATACTATTTGTTTACTTAAACTTTTTTTTTTTTTTTTTTGGGAGCTTTTCTCCTCGGGACTCTGCTGAAAAAGGGCTTCTAAGAACCCAGGCAGACTAACCTGGTTAACAAATGTAAAAATAAATAAATTATGATTATATGTCTTTGTGTGCAAAACTTTTAATCACTAGCTGGTCACAAATCTTCCTATATATATATATATATATATATATATATATATATATATATATATAGGTGATTTGCATGTCATGTCTCCTAGCTACTTTATTTTTGTCTCCCAATTCCATCTTAAAGTATTCCAGATAAGTTTGCAATATATGGGCAGCTTTCTTTCTTCTTGTATTTTGGCTTTCTTGCCCTCTTCATGAAGTCTGATCCACTGTGCCAAGTTAAGTTTCACAATATCGAATGGGATATATATCTGCCATTGCTACTTTCTATTGACAGCTTTAACAGTTCCTGCCTAGGGATTTTATGTTTATGTGCTTCATACACATACTCCTCAATTAAATTTGGATATTCTCTACTTGGTGGGTGACTATATACGATTAGTATGTATCTGATTACATGCATTATTTGAGGAAATATTATGGTCTCAATAGGCTTTATCTTACCTACTGTGGTATATGTTCTGTTGTCACTCTTCTTTAACAATACTTTTATCTTTTGGTATACATTCTCTGTATTTCTTATAACTGCACCTTTATATGTGCATCCTACTTCTAATGTAATGTATGTGGAGTATTATTTTTCCTTTATGTCTTTTATTGCATCTCCTCCTTTTCATTCTTCTACTTTAATATGAATTTGTTTTATTATGGTTTAATTTTAATCTGATGCTTTGTGAAAATTTAAAAAAACTGTCCATCACTCAGGGTAATACCAGGTCTTTGTTTTTGCCATCAGGATACAATCATCAGCATATAGTGGAAACATGGCTTTACCAGCTGTTTTTGCCTCTGATGTAAAACTTCATGGATTCGCATAACCAATTCTTCTATTACTAGAAGAAATAGCCCTGCAGAAAAAGGACATCTCTGTCATGTTTCACAATATATTCTCCCATGCCTGGCTATTCTTATTTTAATGGTATGTCAATGGTGTGTGAGGCGGTTTAACAAGGAAATACATTATCAAAATATCTCCACAGCTCAGAGTATCTGTAATTTATGCAGGGAAGAGAGTACCTGTAGCTTCTAGAGGGGAAAGAAAAGCAAGTACCTAACAAATTGAGCATCTTTGACTGTTAAACAGTTATGGTTATTGGGGGGGACAAAAAAGCTTGGATTTCTATATACACTTGTAAATTAAAGATATAGCCAAATATATTGGTCATGGGAGATTTCAACTATCCTTCCATCAATTGGGCAACTTATATGAGCACAAACATGATCATTCTGAGGTTCCTGGATTTTGTTAATTCAAATATCCTGGAACAGTTGGTCTGCACCTCCCAAAGGGAGATCAAATGTGCTAGACCTAGTGCTCACCAGCATCATGGGAGGTCACTGCACTACTCCCTGTTTGTTGCCCTCCTTGGTAAGGTCAGACCATAAATCAGTCTCATTTGATATAAAGATCAGACTTGACACCCCCACAGGAGGAAAAAACTCAAACATTTCTCCAAACAAAGCCTACTAAGCGATGGTATAAAAATTTTCAAAGCCCCTGCTAACATTGCCAACAATGACTCCTATACAGAAGAGTACAGAAATGCCCTATATAGCCACTTAAATAAATGTTTTGACTCAAATGTATTGGGCAAGAATAAAACCAGTTCCACCCAACAAAACAAACCTCACTGATGGATTGTAAGTATAAATAAGTTATATAACAAAAGAAAGAAATTGTTATCTAAGAACAAGTGATAACTTACTCAAAAGAGGAAGAATACCCTCCACAGCTTGAACAAGCAAATCAGATGTCTTGTCAAATCCTGTAAGGCTAGTTATGTAACTAAATTAACTTCCCTAACTAAAGACAACCATAAGGCATTCTTTAGCTATTTCCGAAGCCTATAAAGGAATGTCCAGCTGTGTGCCGAGCTTGTAGGGAATGGTACCACTCACACTGAACATGAGGAAATTGTCAACCTGCTAGCTGACAGATTTGGCAATAACTTCACCCCCTGTCCTCACCAGCCATACCCCAAAGCATTCCCAGCATCAGTCCTTTACCAAGTATCTCCAAAGAACAGGTAATACAAGGGGTCTCTAAAGCCAAAAACATGGTCTGTATGGGACCAGATAACATCCCAGGTTGATTACTAAACAGTCTAAATCAAGACCTAATGGAACCACTTGTTACACTCTTTAAGCATAGCCTGAGCATTGGCTTTGTTCTGGCAGAGTGGAGAACAGCAACAGTAATCACCTTGCAAAAAGGGGGTCCATCAAATGACCCAGGAAACTATTGACCCATAAGTCTAAAACAGCCTTATTTGCAAGGCCATAAAAAGAATCATCATGGACTTTATCAACAAGGACACAGGCAACCTTCAAACTCTTGGCCTGACCAAGTTTGGTTTCATCAAGGGTAGATCTTGCATATTAAATCTGGTGTACTTCTTTGAGAAAGTCTCCAAAGCCCTGAATGAAGGCAAAGCAGTATATACTGCCTATCTTGCTTTTACCAAGGCTTTTGGTACAATCCTGCACTCAGAGATCATTGAGAAACTCTCCCAGCTGGTGATTAACCCATATGTCACTAGATGGGTAGCCAACTGGCTCACAGACATAACACACATTGTCAAAGTTGGGGAGTCCATCTCCACCTGTAGACCAGTTACAAGTGGCATACCACAAGGATCTGTGCTGGGCCCTCTACTTTTTGGAATCCATCTTTCTGAGGTCTAGGTGAAAGTAGATGGCCTGTGGCTTAACACATTTTCAGGTGACTACAAATTGGGCTGAATCATGGTGTCCATCAACAATATAAATATATTACAGAAGGGGCTGATGCAGACAAATGTCTGGTGCCAAAGTCAAAGACTGAAACTAAATGCAAAAAAATGCCTTAATATCCCCTTTGGCAAATAAGTAGCATCTGCTAATTCTGATATAGCTAGCACTCGTCTAAGCTCAAACTCAGTGGTGCAAGAGTTGGGAGCACAAGTTGATAGGAATCTAATTTTCGATAACCACATGTCCATAGTGGTAAGGAAAGCCTTCTACATTGCTCATCGAATAAATAAGGACATCACATCCAAAACTAAGGAAGTTATAACTCCACTACAGTTTATCCTTATCAGACCACTAATTGAGTGCAATGCTCCCTTCTATATGTATCCCACTAGACACCTGCAGCAACTGGAGAGACCACAGAGGTTTCTAACTAAGAGAATCCAGGGCCTCCATAACGTGACTTACATGAAAAGACTAAAATCCCTGTCACCGCATGTATCATACAGGCTGCTGAGAAGCAACCTGTGCCTGGCCTACAGAGCAGTCTCTGATGCTGCCCTAATGGAAATGCTGCACATCTGCAAATCAAATTGGACAAGAGTCACTCACTCCAGGGATGTCAACCTAGCCTGTGACCTTAACAAAACATGTTAGAGAGAGATATATCTCCTAGAGACAGCCACACCTTTGGAATAAGCTATCACTTCATGTGAAACAGAGCTCCTCAATGACCTGGTTAAACACAACCTTGACAATTGGATGGGTGACTGTAAATTCACTCCGGGGTGGCACCTATATCCCTAATGGACAGGGGTAGTCGGTGCAGAACATAGAATCACTTTACTAACAACAACCATCTAACTATGGTCAGTTAGGGTACACTGGTTTTTTTACACAGCTAGTCTTGTAAAGGCCCTAGGTCCATTAGCCTAGCCACCTCCTATGAACATATGAATTAAATTGAGTGATTAACAGAGAAGCTGTCCACTGCAGATGCATGAATATGTTTTCCATCTATAATCATGGCAAGATGTATTTATGCTTTGATTGCTACCCAAGACTTTTCAAATAAAGAAACTGAAGGATGCTAATTCTAAACTATTGCCTTTTACAGGATCATAGAAATTACAAGGCAAGTAAATCATGAGACCAATTGTGCCTTGACTGTACCTACCCCTGTGATGTTTCTCCTGTTTCTAGAAGGGTAAAGCAGGTCAGGGCAAGGATGAATTTGCAGATTCCCATCCACTAATCAAGATTTTTCTTAAATGAAGTGAGGATCTTATTCTGTTTAATATAAGATTAATTCATTCCAAAGATTTCCTCTCTGCATCCCCATCTCTTGTTCCAGCTGTAGTCTAAGCCCTGCACCTCTGAGAGATATTGTACCTGCCTATTACCTTAACTGAAGACAGTGCGCTCTCTCCCCTCCATCCCTCATAAGACCTGGTTGGAATACTGCCACCTACCATTGAAACTGACTGTTGTGGAGTGTCCTTTAGCTAACGAAATACATTTTACTCTAACTAAAGAACGTGTGCTCTCTCACCTCTGTCCCTCATAACACCTGGTTGGAATACTGCCACCTACAATTGAAAGTCTCTCTTGTGGAGTGCCCTTTAGCTACCAAAAGTGCATTTTACTCTAACTGAAGAAAGTGCACTCACTCACCTCCATCCCTCATAAGACCTGGTGGACTACTCCCACGTAAATTGAAAATGACTCTTGTGGAGTACTCTTTAGCTACAGAAAGAACATTTTACCATAGCTGAAGAAAGTGTGCTCTCTCAACTCCATCCCTCATAAAGCTTGGTTGGAATACTGGCACCTGTAATTGAAAGTGACTCTTGTGGAGTGCCCTTTAGTTACTGAAAGTAAATTGTATGTCTTCTTTTAAAAAATCATTATACTTTGAACTTTTCTGGTTTCCCAACTAAACACTTAAAGTACAGGTTGTGGCGAGCATACTACTCTCGGCAGGGTCTATATTATATCCTCGAAGAGTCAGTTCAGCGAATGGCATTTTACATAAAATGCTGTTCAGCTAACTCGCTCTTGTGGGGGGCTGTGCCCTGTGCACCCCCCGCTAATTATATATACCAACTCCGAGATCGCACTATAGTGAGGAAAGGGCAAATTTTCTGCATTTCGATGTAAAATGCCATTCGCTGAACTGACTATTCAAAGATATAATATAGACCCCTCTTGGTGGCCCACTCCCTCCCGCCTAGTTTTAAATCCACTGCTAACTCACTGTTCTCCAATAATTATCCATTGCAAATAGACTGCTTCCTTTTACTTAGAATGATCTGCAAATTATTATTTCTGTTTCCATTCTATGACACCACTTCAATATATATATATATATAAATATATATTTCACTCTTTTGGTTAGGTCCCCTTGGTAGACATTTAACGCTTCCTTCTTAAAATACTGTTCCCTGAATATATCAGTTAGATTTACCTGTGCTCACTCTTTGTAGCTGCCCCCCCCACATTCCTGCTTCTTGAGGCTCAGCCCACTCCGTAAGCCCTCCCTATGCTCGGCCTCACTCTGCTCCCTTACCCTACCCCCATTCCCACCCACAATTCAATTATCTTTATAGCTAACTATCCTTTACTCCACCTACTCTGCACTCCCACAACCTTTAAAATCAGCCAATCATATTGTGCCTCTCCTAACAAACCACTCCCACCTCCTTACACACTTTACTTATTACCTCCCACCTACACTCACTACTTCCATCCTCCCTTCCCTATACTAATCCCACTCAAGTTCCTTCACTCACTCACTCACTCACTCACTCACTCACTCACTCACTCACTCACTCACTCACTCACTCACTCACTCACTCACTCACATACCACCCTCCCATCTTGTACTTACTCATCACTATGTTCATCCCTCTCCTCTCATCCTTTTTCTTCTCCTATCTTACCTCACCTCTTATCTCTACCACTCCTTCCCTCTTACCATCCTCTACTTCTCTCTCTCCCACCTCTTTTTCTTTTTCACTAAGACCTACCCACTTCTTTCACTAAAACTCCTTCAGAAGAAATTGAAGCCATGTACTAGCAGCACTGATAATATTAAACAAGCTTTCATCATTCCTCTGAACAAAGGTGGTAATAACTGTATCTTACCTCATCTCTTAGATAGCAACCCCAACCCCCACTCAACACGGTTTTAGGCCCAATCATAGCACTATGACCTCTCCTATCTCTCTCTTGTCAATAAAACAAAAGCACTCTGGGTGTCTCCTTCCACCCCACCATTGACCTCTCTAGCCTTTAAGGCTACTATCTCACTCCTGCTCTTAACTCTTAAACTTTCCCTCCTCCGTGAACTGGTTCTCCAGCATTTATGAAATAGATTCCAAGCTGTAAAATGGAATAAGGCCACTTCCTCTTCTTAGTACCCCCACCAGAGTTCCCTCAAGGCTCATTCTCGGTCCCTTCTTTTCAATATATTTATAAATGATTTCTACAAAGCCATTCCATTCTCTAGCATCATCAATATGCAGATGATTCTACCCATTATCTGCTCTGCACATCTCCCTATGCAAAAAGCTTACTCCAAAAAGCTTTCTCAATTACTGAAACATGATGAAAAATAAACCACCTGCTCTTTAATGCCTCCAAAAAACTAAAATAATTATTTTTTTCAAAAAATACTCCTTCAATTCAAATACATTTCTCAATTACTAGTGAAAAATATTCATCCCTGGAACTGGTGTCTGAAACCAAAGTTACTTGGTCCAAATCCAACAACCAAAAATTCATAATTTCATCTACAACTAAATATCAAAAACCCCAAAAAAAAATAGGCATGCTCTATGCGCCCAGAATCAGTACTTACAAGCCCCTCTAAAATCACTCTCTCTTCTTCCTTTCTTATCCCCCTTCTCTCTGGAGCCCCTCTGCTAACCAATCTTCAGTCCTCTCAAAAAAAAACTTTTTGCTATATGCTAAAAAACAAATAAGTTAAAGCGGTCATAGGTCCTCCTCCTCCTCACTGTTCCTCTCTTCCAAAAAAAAAATTGAACTTGACTTCTAATCAACTCAACTATATACAGCTAACACCTTAGCTCCTGTCTCAAGCTCATTCTCTGTCTCTGTCTCCTGTCTGTCTTCTGCTCTGCCAAAACCTTAAGACCAGATAGAGGTCAAATAATCAAAACCTACTAGAAGTACATAAACCAAATCGTCCCCAGGTAAAACTTACTATCATTTAACCTTGCCTGTCTCTGGAACTCACTCCCCCATCCATTTTTAGCACACTCCCAATCACTACATGTAAAAAAAATCTACATGTATATCTCTAAGGTCCCAGGAATGCTCTCCCCATCCCCCCTCATAAATATATTGTTACCTAACTGTACCTTATAAAGCATATGCTCCTTATAAAATAACTACTCTTTATGTGTATAGTAACTTCACTTTCACTAGATTGTACTGTTTGAATATGTCCTGAATTTTGAATTTAATGTGTGTTTTTTTTTACAATTTTATTTTTATTATCATTATTATTTTTTGTACCTTTTTTGTTGTTTTTTGAGCTTTTCTTCCCAGGACTCCATTGAAAAGGTTCAATGGACCATCCTGGTAAACCAACTGCAAATAAATAAATAAATAAAATAAATTATCACACTCAACTTAACCTGCATCCCAACTCCCCTTCCTACTACTACACAATAAACACTGAACACCACTACTCCTCTTCCATATCACCCACTCTCTTCTCCTACAAAGAATCATCATCATCATCATCAGGGCTCCTTTTGTTACCATTTTTCTACATGAGGTCAGGGTATTGTGTTAATTGTCACCAGCTCTCTCAATTCAGTTCCACACTCCTGCCTTCTTCAAGACTCATGCCTGAGTGTCGCAGATCTTCTTTCACACAATCCATCCACCTCTTTGCTGGATGTCCTTGCTTCCTCTTACCTTCTTCCTGTCTGTCCCAAATCTTCCTCACCAGATTGTCTTCTGGTTTTCTACACATGTGCCCAAACCACCGTAATCTGTTCTCTTTGATCTTTTCTGCAATTGGAGCTACTTTGGCTTCTGCTATTATGTCCTCATTTCTTCATCTGTCCCACAGTGTGCATCCTACCACCTTTCTCAGGTACTTCATTTCCATCACCTCTAGCTTCTTCAATTGTTCTGCCTTTACTGCCCAGGTTTCTATACCATACAGTAGTACTGGTCGCACCACTGTCTTGTACACCTTACCTTTCACCTTCTTTGGCATTCTTCTGTCATATACTACACCTGATACTATATGCCAGTTGGCTGCACCCACTCTGATTTTAGCTTTGACCTTTTTATTCAGTCTACCCTTCTCCTCAACTACCCCTCCCAGATGCTTAAAGCTGTTTACCTGTTCCACTGTCTTCCCTTCTGTCTCTATTCTCAGCTTCTTCTGATTTCCCCAATTTGCTGCCATTACCACCGTCTTATCTGTGTTTAGCTTCATCCCATGTGCCTTCAGATTTGCATTCCATTCTCCTGTTCTTTGCCGAAGTTCTAGCTCAGAGTCTGCCTGTACTGCCACAACATCTGCATACAGCAGCTTTGTTGATCCTTCCCCTCCAACTTGTTTGCTAATGTAGTTCATCACCAGTATAAACAGCAGTGGGCTCAGAGCTGAACCCTGATGTACAGCCACTCCCATTGGAAACCCGTCTGTGAGACCAAACACTGTTCGTACTTGAGTCAATGGTTCCTTGTACATAACCTGCACTAATTCTGCCAATGTTTCTGGGACTTCAAACCACCACAGTACTGCCCAGATCAGCTTTCTTGGGACCTTGTCATATGCTTTCTCCAAGTTTAGGAATGCCCAGTTGGACTCTCTCCTTATCTCTAGCTTCTTCTCAAGTATCTGTCTCAATGCAGACATCGGGTCAATTGTGCTGCATTCTGATCTGAATCCAAATTGCTCATCTCCCATATTACATTCTACTACTCTGTATATCCATTTATCAATCACCCTCTCCAGAACTTTCATGCAATGTGATAGGAGTTTGATGCCTCTGTACTGCCTGCAGTTGTGAATGTCCCCCTTTGTTCTTGTACACTGGCATGAGTATGCTTATTCTCCAGTCATCTGGAATACGCCTTTCTCTCCACACTGTTATTAGTAACCTCATGAGCCACTTCTCCCCTATCTCACCCAGCATCTTTATCATATCTGATGTGACCTCATCTAAGCCTGCTGCTTTCCCAGACTTTATCTCCCTTAGTGCTGTTCTTACTTCTGATAGGGTGGACTCCACTTCTTCTCTCACTGTAGGCTGTTTCTGGGGCAGTACAACGTCTGTGGGGGTTTCTTCATTCAGAAGCTGCTGTAAATGCTCCTTCCATCTGCCTTTAATGTCCTCTGAACTGGTGAGCAGGTTGTTGCTGGCATCCCTTATGAATGGTGTCTGACTGTCTTCTTTATCTTTCTGTCTTTGCCTTGCAACCTGATATAGTTTTTTTGTGCCCCTTACTGAGACACTTTCCAGAAGTTGGTACAGTGCCTCCGAAGCCCCATTCTTTGCTACTGCAACTTCTTTCTTAGCTTTTTTATTAGCCATCCAGTATTCCTTCCTAGACTGGTTAGTCTTTTCTATCTCCCACTTCTTTCTGCACTCCTTCTTTCTTCTGATGACTTACTGGACTTCTGCATTCCACCACCAGCTTTCCTTATGTATTTTATTTCCATACCTGGCTCGGCCACATATCTTTTCTGTAGTCCTAATACATGCTGTTTTTAGCCACTGCCATTCTTCTTCAACTCCAGCTATTTCCTCCTCTTTTTGGGGTGCTAGAGCACTGAGTAATTCCTTGAACTGTTGTACTTTCTCTCTAGTCAACTTCCAGGTCTTCAGCCTGGTCTCTGTTGACCTTAGAGCCTTCTCTGACCACTGCTTGCAGCTGATTGTAGCAACTAGTGGTTTATGCTGTGGGCTGACTGTTTCACTGGGGATGACTTTGCAGTCATGGATTCTACCCTAGTGCCTTTTCCTTACTAGGAGAAAGTCTACCTGAGTTGCATGTTGACTACTCTTGTATGTGATCTTGTGACTATCTCTCTTTCCGAACCATGTGTTGGCTACTATCAAGTCATTTGCCAGACAGAAGTGTATAATGGCTTCTCCTTCTTTATTCCTGTTGCCCTACCCATGTGGACCCATGCAGTCCTCATATCCTGTTCTGTCTGTCCCAATATGTGCATTCAAGTCACCCACTATCAACATCAATTCATGTTGTCCTGCTTTATATAGTAGGTCCTGTAACTGCTGTCTGAATGCACTCTTGTCCTCACCATCACAACCCTGCTGTGGGGCATAGGCTGAGATTATGAATATTGCCCTATCATTACACTGGAGTCTGACTGCCATGAGTCTGTCATTAATTCTGATGATATTCCTTACTGCCTTCTGAAGTCTCTGTCTCACCACAATTCCTACACCATTTCCAGCCTGCCTTCTACCTGAGTAGTAGACTCTGGATCCCAAGCCAAGTGGCTTTGCTGCACTGCCCTTCCATCTCGTCTCTTGGATACATAGGACATCCAGCCTCCTCTGTATCATCAAGTCATCCACTTCCAATCTGCAGCCTCTCAGTGAACCTACATTAAGCGCAACAATTCTCATTTCACGTTTGGCATGTTGATTGGTTTTACATCCTGCACAGAATACACTCTCCCAAAATCAAATTCCCTCCAAAGACCTTTCCACACTATAAAAACTTAAATTTCTCTCACCCTACCCCATTATATCACTTATACTCCACCCATGTAAAATCCTTCAACTTTCAGACAATATTCACCCAAATTGAGGCCCACAATTTAACTCATCAGCTTCCATCAGCACTTCTCACACTCTCCAGTAAGCACCTAACACTAGTCTCAACATTCCCAAAAAAACAACAAAAGTGGTGCCTGGAAGGTGAAAACTGTGAAGACCAACAAAATCCACAAAATGTAAACGTTTACATTTTGTGGATGTTGCTGGTCTTCTCAATTTTCTCCTTCCAGGTGCCACTTTTGTTGTTTTTTGGGGGTTTGTTCTTTGGTGTCTTCAGTTTGACTAGTCTCAACATTCACAGCATTCTTAACAAGACAACTGAATTCTAGACTTGGATAGATCAATACTCCCCCTACATAATCACTCTCGCTGAAACTTGGCTCACAGCACATAACACAGAAAATTAATTCTCCCCCCACTAGCTACAACATCCTATGCTTTGATAGAACACACAAAAAAGGTGGAGGTGTTGCCATTATTTACCCAGACGTCTTAACCTTATCCTCTCTAACCAACCACCCTCTTCCTTTCACCCTGCTGAATTCACCACTGCTAATTGCAAACTAAACATGCATAAAACCCTAACAGTAGTTGCTATCTACATACCCCTTGGAGATAACATACCCTACTAGAACAGATTCTTCAATGGATGGCTGACAATATACTGAATGAAACTATCTTACTAGGTGAGGTTAACATCAACTGGCTTGTCCTCACATCTAAGTCACTTACTACCAACATACACCGTTATGGCTACACCCAACTTATCTCTTCTACTGTTTTCCACATATCTACAAATACCAGTTCGATCCTTGACTGGATTGTTGTCTCCCATCTAAAACTCTATCACCACCCTGAATCCCTGCCAGACTCAATTAGTGATCAATCCCGTATAAGCATCCAAAGATTCTTCACCCACTTCACTAGACATCCTAAATTGAAGGAATGCCATAAGCTAATAAACTTCAACAGTGATACTTTCAATAACAGTCTCTCTGCAATTGACTGGTCCTTCGTCTCCTCCCTCTCTCTTGATGAAGTTGTTCTTCAATTCAACTTAATCTTCCTAAACACTCTAATCTTCCTAGCCCTCCAAGAACTGTCAGAGTCAAATCATGCTCACCATGTCAACCTGGTCTCTAATCCAAAACAGAGATTCTGCATGGAAATGCTGGGAAAAGACAAAATCTCACACACACACTGGACAAAGACAAAATCTCACACACACTTCCAAAAATATAGGGAGCTCAAAAACGTGGCCAAAAACACATTGACATTGATAAAAAAAAAAAACATCTACCACACACCCCAAACTACTCAACCTAGAAATCCCCAAAAATTCTGGAATACTGTCAACCAAATTCTCCACCCCAGAAATCCCTCTACAACTAACCCCCACCCTAATAACTCACACCAAGAAACTGCTTTGATATTCAGTTCATACTTTATTGATGCCATCAGCAAACATATGTCAACTTCCAACCCAATCAACCCTCCACCTCCCATCCTTCCCCACTACAAAACTGCTCTTTCTCACTAAATCCCATCCCAATTAGCTATATTAAAAAACTTATTCTCAAGCTTAAACCATGTTCCCCATCAGCTGGCAACCTCCCACCTCTCTTTCTAAAGACTACTGCTAATTCCAGAGCATACCCAGTCTCCATCCTTATAAAGTGCTCAGTCAGTGAATCCACTATCCCTACTCTTTGGAATAAATTCCATACCATACCTATCCACAAAGGTTGAAACTCTGTAGAGATCTCTAACTATTGACCCATTGCCATACTCTCTCCCCTCTCCAAACTTCCTGAGCATTGTGTTTATAAACAAATCCTGGCATATCTCATTGAAGAAAACCTCATCACCCCTACACAGCATGGCTTCCGCCCCCACCACAGCACCACTATTGCTCTGATTTCCTTTACTAACTCTATCTCCCTAGCCAGAGGCAACAATGAACTAGTGTTCTGCCTCTTCTTAGAGCTCTCCAAATCCTTTGACACTGTCTCTTACTCCATCCTCCTTTCCAAAGATTCTCAACTCAACCTCTCTCCAACAACTATCTGCTGGTTTGCCAGCTACCTCACAAACAGACAGCAATCTGTCAAGTAGCTCTCTGCTCTTTCTTCCATTCTCCCCATAAAAATGGGTGTCCCACAAGGCTCAATTCTAGGCCCCCTTCTTTTTAACATCTTTACTAACCAACTTCAAACATTCTGTCCTCAGTCATCTCACATACAGTACGCAGATGGCTCTAGTATAATTTCCATTGCTGAAAACCCTTCTGATCTGCTTACCCTGACTCAGACTTCTTTTAACCTCACTGAAACATGGCTTACTAACAACCAACTCATACTAAACCTTAAAAAGACAAAAACATCTCCTCTTCCTACCCAAAACTTTCTACCATCTAAAATCTTCATTCACCATTTCTTCCCTTAACAACACTACTATCTCAGCTGAACCCTACAGTAAGCTCCTTGGAGTAATCATTGACGACCAACTTAAAATTAACCTCCATCTACAGCACTGTATCAAAAAAAAACACCCAAAGCTCACCCTTCTGTATAGAAACAAAGGTTCCTTACTCCCAAATCAAGAATCTCACTTGCCCAAGCTTATCCTCTCCCAAACCTGTTCTACAGCTCTCAAATCCTAATTAACTTACAGTCCTCTCTACTTTCCAAACTCAAAACTTCCTACAACAAAGTAGCTTGATTTGCAGCTAATCTGCCTACAACATCACACCACTGTCATGCTCTCTAAACTCTCAGTTGGCTAGAGATTCCTAACCAACTCTTATTTACTCAACTTCTCACCATCCACTCTATCCTTCTGCCCTAGTATATCCTCTCTTGTCTTCCACAAGAGGGGGAAGGATGGCATAATGGTTAAGGTGTTTACCTTGGAAACACAAAGTGCAGGGTTTGATTCTTACATAGGGTAATTGGCTAGGCTTAAAATGGCCCACAAGGGCAGTTAGCCTATGACTGACTAGCAACTAGCAAGAAGCAAACCACAACCCCTCAAGCTCGCTCAGAAGCTCAGACCAATGTATATTACAGATTCATAAACCTAAAGAATCTATTGGACCAATTATCACACTTGAAACCTTTCCCTCTCTCCCCCATATTCCTCTCCTTCCCTCACTTTTCTTCTTACTCTTCCTACTTCTTCCTTTCCTACAATTAAGCTATCTATTCCAACCTCCTGTAAATCACAATAATCATCAACAACTGTTCTCCACACCCCTTCAATTCCTAGCTTTTTGTAAGCTGTACTGGTATCTTCCATTCTACTACCTTTCAATTTAATCAGCCTTCACACTGTATCTTGACAAAAAATGTTATCAATTTTCTTAAAAGATCACCAATAACAATTCTTATGCATTGTTTGTCACATTGTTGTTGCCATCTGCCTCAATACATGCCACTTAGTAGAAATCTCTCGTTTGCTAAAATCTCTTACTTGTACGGTAGTGGACATCCGCTTAATGTTTTATTGTTTAAACTTTTACTGTGTTTATTGTATTTTACTTCACCTTGCTGAATGTTTTACTTGCATAATTTGTACTGTGGAGCTTTACTTCACGGGCTTCAACTGAAAAAGGGCACAAGCTTAGTCGGACTATCCGGGTCAACAAATGTCAAATAAATAATTAAATCAATAAAGATATGGTGAGCATTCGGTAATAAATATGCATCTCAGGCATGTTTTGTTTATAAGCTGGTGGAGACTGAAATCCTTAGTTGCAGTGTTTGTAGAAATGCTTGTTTTGTGGAGATAGAAGTAATCAACTGAAGCTGGGTCATTAATATAACAAAATGTAAGACATGGGTCTCTATGTAAGAGTTTATAAAATGAGTAAAATATAGGACTTCGAGCTGTCTTGAATGTCAGGGGTTATTAGACTAATGATCATCTTAGGAAGTGCAGGGTTTTTTTCTATCTATATGGTGTGTCTCAATAGGTACATATCAAAGGAGGCACTGTACTATATAACTAGTTTAATTAGAACAGAGTACAGAGGGATAATTGTTAAATTCTTTGAGAATAATTATGTAATTGATTAATTGTTGACCAGCGGACGTTAAAACAATGTATTTAAATGATGACTGAATGAATGTATTTGTACTCAGTCCTTGAGATAGCCTAGCAGAAGCTAGGTGAAAGCGCTTGGTTGGAGTTGTTTTTTTAAAGAATATTAAAGTTTGTTGGTGATTGTAGTTGGCTCCGGGTCCTGTGGCTGTTGGATATTTTTTAGTTACTTGGTCTGTACAGTGGTTTGGTTCGTGATCGGCACTTACAATCCATGGCGGAAGGAAAGGAGCAAGCAAGTTGTCTAAGCACACCGCAAGTGCTTTAAGATAGCACTGAAGATGGACTGGTAACAAGAGCTGAGTTTAACCGGTTGTTATCCCTTTTAACTCAGCTAACTAATTCTATTAAGAACAAAAACGACGAAGTTGACTCAGGGTTACTGTGTAACCAACTGCAGTTATCGGAAGCATTAAATAAACGTGCTACGCCTTCCTGGCTGGAGAACAGTGGTAATGAGGAACCTGGCGGAAGCAGGAACCAAAGCAACGCTCCAGTAACAGGGGCACGGAAACAAAGAGGCGGGCAAGGAGGGATCCACAATAGAGCACCAAAAGATTTTAACTTTGACAACTGGGCTGGTCAGCGTTTTTATTTCCAGCAAGGTACTGTGAACAGCAACTTTATAAACGAAGGTGTTGAAGGCAATCTTGGCATCTTCAAAGATAAACTGTACACGTTAAAAAGTAAACAATTAGAGATAGACTATTTAAAAGAATGTATACGAGTTAAACGCATACCAAAAGGGTTGCGTTTTTATAAATTTCCCAATAATGTACAAAAGGGAACTGTGTTTTGTGAAAAATTATGCGCAATTTTTGACAATGCTGGTCTGGAAATGATGAATTTGATGATTTTAGAATATGAGAGCAAAACAGAAGTATTATTGAAAGAATTAAATGATTTGAATGAAAAAATGATTAAGGATAGAGATTTTATCAGCATTAAGAGAGATTATGATAAAATGTTCACTGAAGTGGATCAGTTTTGTAATAAAATTTTAAGCAGAAAAATAAGGAAATTAGACAGGGACTTACAAGAATATAGGGAGGGGAAGGCCTACCCAAACCCTAGCAGGGGAAGGAATGCACAAGTTAACCGGGACGCAGGCCCTAGAAGGGTAGAAGAAGAGGGCAATCTTAATAATGATGATTTGAGCAACACAATAGATCCACCCAGGAGAAGTGAAAGACTAGCTGAAAGAAATAGGAAGTATTCAGTGCAGGATTTTCACCACCCCCCCAACAGAGGGGGGAAGGGGATAAGACAACAACAGCAGACATGGAACAATTTTTACAACTGAATACAGAAGCTGGAGTAAGTCCCCTGAATTCACAAGAGTATGTTGAAAGACAGATTGTTTATAGGAAGGATAATTTTTCCATTTTTAACTGCACTGACTTGATACCCACACAAGAATACTTCAGCCTGTTTGCTAAAGGGCTTAATTTTGTTCCCCTCAAAACAACTAATGTTACAGAAACAATAATGGATTTAAAAATGTTTTTATGACAATTAAATTTAAAAACAATTTTTAAAGGTAAATCCAAACCAGATCAAAGGTTAACTAGGAAAAGCACTTTTAACCCACCAACTCACCCTATTTTAAATATTTTTGGAGAGTTGGTGGAGAAAGATTTGAGACAAATGAGAACAGGCTCAAAACAGGGGCAGTTTAGTAATCTAGAACCAAAAGAATGGGAATTGATGGAATTATTGAAAAAAGAAGGCTGCAGAATTATGAAACCAGACAAGGGTGGGGTGGTGGTATTGCTGTATGATGTGGATTATGATGCTCATATTTATGAAATGTTACAGGATTTAGAACAATATGAAGTGACATCCAGAAATGAAATTAATATATCCCATTCAAAAATTAAATATTTATTGTACGACCATTTATTACAAGGGGTTATTAATGAGAGTATATATAATTTCCTATACGCAGATAAACCTAAGATTCCAGTTATTTTCGGAATACCGAAAACACATAAAGGGTTGGAACAATTGAGGTTTAGGCCAATAGTGGCAGGTGCAGGAAGCATCACAGAGCCACTAGCTAAGTTTATTGATGAAAAACTGAAGGAATTCACGTCCACACTTGAACTCATTTGTAAGGATTCTTGGGAATTTTTAAAAGATATTAATGACACATGGTTTGACATACAGCTATGGATGGTGACCATAGATGTTGTAGAATTATTCCCTAGTATTCCACACCAAATAGGATTAGAATGGTTTGGAGAGGTATTGAATAAAACAGGAGTGGACAGCAGAAATATTAACTTGATGTTGGAATTCATGGAAATAATACTAGACAACAATTTTATGTTGTTTAAAGGTGAATTTTACAGACAAAGAAAGGGGGTGGCGATGGGACCACCTTGTGCCACAGTATATGCGAACTTAGTATTACATCACTGGGAACAAAATAATGTGTTTAACAGCCCATGGAAGGAGAAAATAAGATTTTATAGACGTTATTTGGATGATATTTGTTTACTATGGGCTGGGACACTTGATGAACTAGAAATGTTTATACAGTTCATCAATTTCAGCGCAAATTTTTTGAGATTCACTTATGAAATTGATTTAAATGAATTACACTATTTAGACATCAGATTAATGAAGGATTATGCTAATTAGAAATTTCAGTCTCGAATATTTAGGAAACTGACTTTTTCTAATGCTTTTTTACATTTTAACAGTGGACACCCTTTTTATCAAAAAAAGGGCATTATCAAAGGACAGTTAATTAGGGCCTCAAGAATGTCTAGTCTGATGGAAAGTTTTAATATGGAGAGTGATATCCTCAAAGGATTATTTTTGGAGAAAGGATACCCAGAAGACTTAATAGACAGTATGATTCAAGAAGTCAGGAACAACAGGGAAGCAAAATATCCACCTTTATTAGGATTAGGTAACACAGCATCACAGAAAGGACAACAAGAAAAGAAGTTTGATGTTGAAAATAGAAATAATTTTGTGCTTACTTTTTCCAATAAGACACAAGAAATAGAAGCAATTATTTTAAAATATTGGCCAATTTTGGGGATGAATGAGGATTGGAAGAAATTATTTTTGGGAAGCCCTCATTTTATAAGAAAGGGAGGACATAATTTAAAGGAATGGTTTGAAAAGAAGGAAAATGTTAAAACGAACAAGAATAAAATGTGGACATTTAAGTGCAATCACTGCAATCAATGTTCTGCCATGTTAAACCAAGGTAGATTATACTTACCCCAGAGGAAATTCTTGGTTAGATCGCACAATTATTACAACTGTGCATCAAAGGGGGTGGTGTATTTAGGGGGCTATACCCTTTGCTTAGGTTTTTATATTGGCAAAACAGAAAGACCCCTAAGAAGAAGGGTGTATGAGCATTTTTATGACATTGCCAGTGGTAAAGAAACAAATGCTTTCTTTAAGCATTCGCAAAAATGTAGGAAGATGAAATTGAAATTTATGGTACTAGAACAGATCACCCCAGAAGCGAGAGGAGGGAGCTGGGAGACACGGTTGGAATACCGTGAATTGTATTGGCAGCTTAAATTAGATGCTACAAGGTTCCCAGGACTAAATGAAAACATTAATATTGCACCAGTTTTAAAACTAAGGAAAGCTAGGCTTTAAAGTATTCAAATGGGGTTGAACATGGGAACAAAAAGTTTTTACATGATAGAATGTAATTTTAATGTTTGGGATTTAGTAGTTTTTTAATTAATTGTTAAATTCTTTGAGAATAATTATGTAATTGATTAATTGTTGACCAGCTGACGTTAAAACAATGTATTTAAATGATGAATGAATGAATGTATTTGTACTCAGTCCTTGAGAAAGCCTAGCAGAAGCTAGGTGAAAGCGCTTGGTTGGAGTTGTTTTTTTAAAGAATATTAAAGCTCGTTGGTGATTGTAGTTGGCTCCGGGTCCTGTGGCTGTTGGATATTTTTTAGGAGATAGAAGTAATCAACTGAAGTTGGGTCATTAATATAACAAAATGTAAGACATAGGTCTCTATGTAAGAGTTTATAAAATGAGTAAAATATAGGACTTCAAGCTGTCTTGAATGTCAGGGGTTATTAGACTAATGATCGTCTAAGGAAGTGCAGGGTTTTTTTCTATCTGTATGGTGTGTCTCAATAGGTACATATCAAAGGAGGCACTGTACTATATAACTAGTTTAATTAGAACAGAGTACAGAGGGATAATAGCATACTTTGATCTGAGTGAGATTTCTTTAGATATAATTTTTTTCAAGGTGCCAAGATCACTGACTGCATCCTTTGGATAAGCATTAAACTGACACCCCATCTGCCTAAGTTGATGGTAGCTCAAATGAATGTAAAATACCCCACAACATCTGTCAAAAAGACTAGGGCAAGTATTCCTGTGCTTGACAAAATTTCCTAGAGTAGTATAAATATCACCTTGTGTCTCCACTGAAAAAAAAACTACTAGCCTATTGGGACTAAACCAGTCAACAAAGGGTGGACAGACAGAGCAATCCATCGGGTAAATTAATCAAGCAATCAGTAAATAAATAAATGCTATATCAATTTGGAGTGAAGTGATATTGATATTGTAAGTCAGAAACAATAATATTTTACTAAATGTGACAACAGTACACATTTTTAGCATTTAATTGTATCCCTTTTTCAATAATCCATTGGTTTATGAGGATTAGTTCTAGTGATCATGACATCATTATCATGAAGTGATCAGATGATGACACCTAATTGCATCATTTACAGTGTGAGTTCTGTCTTTTGCTATCCACTTTACCTGCATGGGTCTTCATTTAGGTCTCTCATCTTACAATACCACTATTGGAAATGGTGGCAAATTCCCCAGATAGATCCGCATAGACTGTGTGAATTAAATGACCACTGCCCACACCCTATTTTACCTTCTCAAAGAAAAACATTGAATAAAGTAGACATGATCTCTCTTTGACAAATTCAAACTGTTGAGGGTCTAGGTATATAAGGTTTTTGAAACTGCACCTTAGGAAATCAGATGTGATGCATCCCATGGCCCTGCAAATTAGACTATTTAGACTAATGATTCTGTAGTTTCCAGGTTCCATGGTAGGCTCCCCTTATTAAGGGGAATTACAACAGCAATTATTAATTTTTCAGTAATGTACCTTGTGGCAAAGCTTAAGTTAAACAAGTTCAGGAGGGGTGTTGTGAGGCCACATTGGAAGTTATTTATTAGATATCCATATAAGTTGTCTGAATCCACGGAAGTGGCATGTTTTATGTTTTGAGAGCACAGTCAGGACATGTTCCTGTACAATAGGGATTCAGGAATTTGCAGAATTTTAGTGGCTGCTAATGGAGTAACATTTACACTAAAATTTATCTACAAGTGCATTTCCATCACCACTATCTACACCACCTGGTAATACCATCCCTACACTAGAACTATTTCTGTCCTGGATCTCCCAAACTATATCCTACAAAACATCATTATTGCTGATGTCAACATTGACTGGAACTATCTCACTACCCAATCCCCTAATACCAGCATCACCCTATATGGCTTTACCCAACTGATGACCACTCCTACTCATTTTAATCAACACTCCAATACTAGTACCACTCTAGACTGGATACTTACCTCCCACCTTGACCATTATCATAACCCCTCTATATTGCCTGACACACTATGCGATCATCACCCTATCTCTCTATCAGTTGTCACCTATCCCAACCATCTAAAACCCATCTATATAGAGAATGTTGTAACCTAGCAAACTTTAGCCATGATTTATTTAATCAGAAACTCTCTTCTGTAAATTGGTCCTCTCTCCAACAACTTACCCTCAGAGAAGCTGTTCTCACATTCAACATCATCTTCCTTAACACCCTTAACAACATAGCTCCTACTAGAAAGGTTAGAGTTAAATCAAACTTTACACCATGGATTAGTAAATCCACTCTCTCTCATGCAGAAAAGAGACTCCATATGGAAAACCTGGAACAAACTAAAAACCCCCTCCAGTCTTCAACTCTATAGAGAACTTCGTAACCCCACAAAAAAAAACAAATCAACCTAGATAAAAATAATTTAACTGAATCCACAGATAAGACCCCACTTCAACCCCAAACAATTATGGAATACCATTAACAAGCTTCTACACCCTGGTAACCCTTCCCCTCCTAACCCTTGCCCAAACATTTCACATCTAAAAACCCTCAACTCCTTCTTTATAGACTCCATACAAAAACTAGTCAAATCTAATACAAAGTCTGTTCCTGACACTCACCCTCTTCCCTCCAACCACTCCACCTTCACCATCAAACATATCCCCACTACTGTTATTAAATCCTTCCTCTCAAAACTTAAGCCCTGCTCCCCACCAGCAGACAACCTGCCCCCTATACCTTAAAATAGCAGCCCCCTCTATAGCCTATCCAGTCTCTGTACTTATTAACCAATCTATCCAGGAAAACATAGTCCCACAAATATGGAAAAAATATATATACATTATTCCTTTACACAAAGATGGCAACTCCACTGACCCCTCAAATTTCAGACCTATTGCTATCCTATCTCCTCTCTCAAAAATCTTAGAAAAGTGTATCCACAAACCCCTGGCACATATAACTGATCAAAATCTCCTGACCCCAACTCAACATGGCTTCCGCCCACATCATAGCACATCTACCACCCTACTGTCCTTCACTAACTCCATCTCTACCTCTCTTAACAACAACAAACTAGTATCATCCCTCTTTCTAGACCTCTCTAAGGCTTTTGACACTGTTTCACATAACCTCTTGCTCTCCACACTTTCTTCCTTTAACCTGTCTTACTCTACCCTTAACTGGTTCTCCTCTTACCTATTGAATAGAACCCAATCTGTCAAATGGTTATCTGCTACCTCACCTTTCCTTCTCATTCATACTGGAGTCCCTCAAGGCTCCATCCTGGGCCCCCTACAATTCAACATTTTTACAAATGATCTCTTCCTATCATGTCCTCACTCAAATCTTATTCAGTATGCAGACAATTCTACAGTCATCTCTACCTCAGACAACCTAACCCACCTACATACCCTCACATAAGACACACTCCTGTCTGTCAAAAAATGGCTCACCACTAACCAACTCATACTTAACCCCAATAAACTAAACTTCTTCTTTTCCTTCCCAAAGCTCTCCAACATCTCAAAACCTCCTTCTCTATCTCTTCCCTAAATAATACCATCATTATGGAAGAGGCTCATACCTAACTTCAAAGTATATGCATCAATGATGAACTAAAATTCAACATTCACATCAACAACTGCATCAAAAAGACCCATCAGAAACTTGGACTATTATACAGAAATAAAACATTCCTTACACAGGAATCTTGAACCTCCGTCGCCCAAGCCTACCTCCTCCCAACATTACCATATGCAGCCCCTATTTTTACCAACCTCCAAAAAAGCTATTACACAAACTTGAATTAACCTATAATAAAATTGCCACATTTGCCACAAATCTCCCCTACCACTCACACCACTGCCTCTCTCTACAAAAACTTAATTGGCCAGAGTTCCACAACCAACTCCTTCTACCTCAGCTTCATATGACACAATCTATCCTGTTACATTCCCAAGCCTGTCCCTCATTAATTACTCTCATCACCCCTTATGTCCCTAACTGGAAACTCCGTAGCTCTGACCAACACCTACTCCAAATCTCTGAACCCAATAAAACCATAGGTAAAAGTCTATATAGTCATACAGTCTCCACTGCTTGGAATAACCTCCCTCTCCCCATCGGATCTCTCCAAAACCTACCCAATTTCAAAATTGCCCTAAAGGACTACCTGCAAAAATCATGGTCCCTGCCCTGTAAAGACCCCACTTGACCCCCCTGATTGTAAGGTTTCTTTCCCATTCTTTCGACCTATCCTTCCTTTTTCCTCTACATCTACTTATTGCTTACTAATCCCTGCCATGCCCTCTAACCTCTCCTCATCTTTCACCTTTAATCTTTTATTTCTTCTCTCTTCTCCCTATCAATTCTGAACTCCTCTACACCTATTTTTCCCTCTAAATAGAACACTGAGCTTGTCATATAAACCCATCTTCAATCTTCTCCAGTCTGTAGTTTTTTTCCATTTTTTATATGCAACTGTAAATCATTTTATATCTGTTTTTCAATTTTTATATGCAACTGTAAATAATTATGGTATCTAACTGTGAATACTATTGCAACTATAAATGTGTTTCTGTATCTTCTGTAAACATTGTATTCTGGAGCTTTTCTCCACGGGTCTCTGTTGAAAATGGGCACCTGTCCAGCCAGACTAACCCAGTTAACAAATGGCAACTAAAATAAAATAAAATAAAAATAAATTAGTTTTGATCTTTGGGTAGGAGAAATTGATGCCATTTTGAATTAGTTCAGAACATTGGAGAGTGTTGTTCATTAATTGTAGATTTACTTAATAAGGCTTTCTGACTGTCCCTGGCTTAAGATGATAGTCTGTTCATGTTTAGCTTGATCTTCCTAAAGTATTTTTTTGTTCTTTGTAGACACATTTTTAATGCAGATAGATTTAGATTTATTGTAGGACTTCAGAGTCTTTTCTTTTGTTATAAAATTTATTTATACCAATGGACCAACAGGGTGGTTGGTTCTTGAATTCCTCACAATATTCTAAATAGCACAATCTTCCAATTCTAAGCAAGTTTCAAGGTAAGCATTACATTCCACTGCATAAGTAGTAGCTGAGGCTACATGGAAGCTGGTGATATCACAAACACATTTTGAGAGCTCATCATAGAGACTGAGTATATCTGTTTTTTGAGGTCCTTATTCAGATATATTCCCACGGGATGGGTTGAACTTTAAGGAAAAATTTCACAAGATTGCAGTTAGATTTAGTCAGGGATTTAGATACTTTAGAACAGGTGCAAGAGGGGGGCTAGGTTCATAAGGATTAGATCTACAATGTTTTGACCCATAGTGGGCTGTTCTAAGAAATGATCATTCATTAAGTCCAGGAATCTTCAGACATACCAAAATGTTGAGGTATAAGTGCACACACTAATTAATGAGCAGTAGCAATCATCTCTATTCTAGGAAATATAATTTACTTATTTCAGCAATCTTTGGTTATATCAGACATTTGAAGTATAGATAGATCATAATCAATACACAATTCTGAAAAAATACACATATCTGTGATTACCATTTCAAATTTCTTCAGCATCAGCGATATTCCAGAGAGTTGTGGTAAAATTAGTTGAAGATCTAGATGGTGAGGTCAGTGCAAGAGATAATCTGACTGTCTATTTGACTAACAAACAAAAGCATAATATATGGATATTGGGCAGCAATATCAGAAAGGTCTGAAGGTGAACAAGAGTAAATGGCATATGTGTATGACAAATCTTAGGTATATGGTTCATATGTCTATTTCACAAGGACAACATTTGGATTTGGAACAAGTCAGTGTTGTTGCCTATATGCAGAAGCCAGAAGATAAATCAGCTTTGATGAGATGTCGTGGAATCGGATTGTAGCTCACAAAGTTCATATACAGCTTTTCAGACATCACACTGCAATAGAACTATTAGAGCATAATGTAAACTTGGTTATGGTCAACAGAGGAACAAAAAAAAAAAAAACAAGCAGACATTTTAGAACTTGAAAAGCGTTGTTACGGAGCCTAGTAAAGAATTTAAGTTCTATGATGTGACAGAGCCGTTTGATGTGAGTCAACAGGAGAGTATGCAGTTGTGATGTATAACTTTAGACCGGTAGCAGGAGTCTAAATTTCTAAAAGATGCACAATCAATGTTTGCCTTATTAGGTAAAGAAATGCTACAAATTACTCGTCTGTTAAACATTTCTTGACAGTATTTATAATGGCATTAGTGAAATAAGATCACAAACTATCATAAATCATTTTACGATACACTTAACATCATCTAGATTATGAGGAATGATAGTAAACTTAGAAAAATATGACCTAAACCTTTAGTATAAATGAGGAAGGCATGTCTACATAGTTAGTATGCTAGCAAACCTTAAATAAAAGAGAAAAAAATCTTTTGAAGAGAAGGATCTATACTTCCTTAGGGTTATTCTAAACCACCCTATCTCAACTGAAAAAAACAAATAGGATTAATAAACAGCAGAGAGGCTAATGACATGCACAGATAAAACAGGCCAACATAAGTGGGGAGCCTGAGAAGATGACAGCACTACACAAAGATATTCAACAAAATTATCCACATACATATAACACTTCATGAATGCAATATATGATGTCTAAATAAGATAAATTAACAATGTTCAGTTAGATAAGAGAAAATATGCTTGAAAAGATGCAAAACTTGCACTTTGTGACTGCCACTATGTATGAGAGACATACTTAGCTACAACACAACAGCTGAACATATAGAAATACTGATACACAGGTGTGAAGTTTTTGATGAACTGATATTATACAGCATACCAGGTCTTCTTGGAACAAAGTAAGCAGAAACTTGTTAAAGGATCAGGAGAGTGATTATTTGTTTTATGTTATTATTCCAAATTCAAAATAATATTGCAGCTGAGAGATACTACAAATGCTAGTGGTATAAATGACATCAGGAAACAATTTAAAGTATGGCATACCAGAAAATACTTCTTGCAAAAACAGATCACAACTAACTAGACAAGAATTCAGACATTTTCTCCTTAACCATCAGACTAATCGACAGATGTAAAGCATACTACAGACCATTAAAAATTCAATGAGAAAATGTGACACCATACCTATACAGGTTTGCTGTTTGTCAGCTTGGGGTACAGTAATAAAAATCTAGTAGCATTATCTCCACCACATTGTTTAATGCAAAGGAGATTGAAAAGTAAATACTAATATACCATTGTTGTTATTAGAAAAAAAAGAATTCTGTTATGACAAAATGCAAACACTATTTCTACCTTGAGAAAATGAGGAAAGGGAAATATTCATGTTCTGGAAAGTGTACGCAATGGCTGAATGCACACATTAATGATTGGAAAACAGCAGAGCAAACACTATAGTTTGGTATTGGCTTATATTCATAAGAATTCTGAACAAAGCAGTCACAGTAATGCAAAATAAAATGTGAAGAGTCTAAGGATGTATTTTCCAGAGTGAAACTAGAAGTTGCTATAGGTTTCAAATGTTGTGACCTTCTCAGAAAATGAACAGATATACAAAATCAGAAAGGATCCAACAATACTGATACTGATATTTTAACTCAAGGGAAAGAAGGTTTTCAATACAGTGTTATGTCTATACAAAATTCACAGCTAGAGGATTAAAAATTAGTCACTGCAAACATTAGCAGTTGCAATAAAAGTACTAACTGTAATAGCTCTGATTAGCATGTCGTAACAAATATTAAGAGATATTTATACTATAAACAGTGTAAAGAGGAATTGTCTGGAAAGGGAGAAAAAGGGCTGAGATTCAGTGTCTTTATAACATTTTTTTGAAAGTGTTTTCTTGTATGCTATTTTATGTACTACTGTAGAGTTTTTAAACAACTGTGTAGAATAAGATGAGCTAAGTCTCTTTATATTTATTTGCATAATATCTTAGCTGTTTTATATAAGAGGGGATATATGCTATTATCTCTTTAAGAACAGGGTTTACTGTCAGTTGAGTAACAGTAAAACTACTGAAATCAATGCAACTTATACATTGTGCCTCTTCATTCTCAGCCTTTCCTAAACTACAACAGAAGTATATTACAGTGTTACATCATTAATAAATTACAGCCACAAGATATCTTCGCCCCCTTGTATCATATCTTACAGCTTCACATGTATCGACTCAACCACCCAGATAATAATAGGTTCATAGGTTCGTACTAGGCTATCTGCCCTAGGGCATTTATAAGCCTAGCCAGAGTGTGTGTGGCTTTCACCACCCCTTAGGATGAGAATACTATGCCCTTTTAGGGTTTAGTTTACTGTGCCTCTGTCTAGTAGTGACACAGAGATGACTCCCATCCACTCGTCAAGATTTCTCTTGAATAGAATCAGTGAGGGGCTCTGCCTAACATGGACTGGGATTCTATTCCAGAGTGTAGGGATCCTCTGGGTTATGAATCTATCCCTCCAGCACGTCCTATTTATTTCTGTGTTGAGGTTTAAGTCTCTTGCTCTCGTGGCTCTGATGGATTTGGATTTTCTGAGGTGGAGCATGTCCATTAATTCCGGATTGGACATGGCCTTGTACGTCAGGCACAGATCACCTCTGAGTAGGCGGTATGCGACTGAATAGAGCTGGAGTTTTTTAGTCGGGCAGCATATGACATATGTTTAAGACCCTTTATCCTCTTGGTGAGGAACTTTTGGGGTCTTTCCAACTGCTGCAGGTGTCGGGTGAGATACATCCCAAATGGGGCATTGTACTCAATCATTGGCCTGATAAGAGAGGAGTACAGGGGCACAATGACCTCTCTTGATCTAGATGTGAAACCCTTCATGATAAGGGGCAATATAGAAGGTCTTCCTAACCACTTTGGCAATGTGAGTGTCAAATGATAGGTTACTGTCAACCTGGGTCCCTAGGTCCCTGATTACCTCTTCCTGGATTACCACCTATGTGGTAATTTTTTTCCCAAAGGGTATGACTATACATTTTTTGGCGTTCAGCTTAAGGCCATGGCTCTGGCACCAATTATCCATTTCTATGAGGCCTCTCTGAAGGATGTTTGTGTCCACTGGAGTATCAATTATGCAGTTTGCAGTCATCTGCGAACTTTGTCAGCCACAATCCTCCTATGTTTGCCTGTACCTCGGAAAAATAAATACCGAACAAGAGGGGTCCCAGGACTGAGCCCTGTGGGACACCGTTTGTGACTGGCTTAGAGTCTGACATAGCTCCAGCAACTCTGACCCTGTGGGTTCTGTCCTTGAGCCAGTTTGCAGCCCATCTTGTGACATATGGGTTTATATTTAAGCTGGTGAGTTTGTCTATGATGCCCGAGTGGGGTATTGTGTCAAAGGCTTTTGCAAGGTCAAGGTAGGCTGTGTGAACTGCCTTGCCCTCATCAATGGCCTTAGTGACTGTTTCAAAAAAGTCGACCAAGTTCAAAAGGCAGGATCTGCCCTTGACAAAGCCAAATTGGGTAGGATCCAATGTCTGTAGGTCCCCAATGTCTTTGTTTATGAGTTCCATAATGATCCTCTCCATAGCTTTGCAGACCAGGCTCGTCAAGCTTATGGGGCGATAATTTCCAGGGTCCATAGAAGCACCGCCTTTGTGAAGTGGGACCACTGTTGCCATACGCCACTCTTTGGGTACGTATCCTGCAGTAAGGCTAAGATTAAATTAAGATTAATCAAGCAATAACAAAATATATATATATATATATATATATATATATATATAAAAATAAATATATATATATATATATATATATATATACATACATACACGCACATACATATTTATATACATGAAAGCACAATCTTCCAACAAATATGCAAACCATTGATTCTGCAATAACTGAACTCTTATGGTTGAACAAAAATATACATTGAAAAAAGATAAAAAAGCTATAAAATGCAATGTTTTTGCAGGAGAGCTAACCACCTTGCACCCAACCACCCTGCTAAGCAAATATACCAACAACTAATTTACACTAGAGTGGGAAAAGGACGTATTCCTCGATCCCCAGTGTACTGCAATCTCATAGTGAAAAAGTCAGTACATTTCACTCACAGACTCTTTTACATGTCGATGAATGTACCTGGTTCACAAACATTTATGCTCCAATATATCTATATATCTATATTTTATGCTACAATATATCTATATATGTATGCTTATATCTGTCTATATATATATATATATATATATATATATATATATATATATATATATATATAGGGTCTATATTAAATCAATGAATGCTTAAAATAGTGAACGCTGATTTATTGACCCTTTAAAACTGAAACCTGGAAATCCCGAAGACACGGAACAATGAATTAAAAAAATCACTGTTCCACAAAAAAAAAAAAAAAAAGTTCAAAACACAAAATAAACTGGGGGGCTGTGCCCCCGAAGCCCCCCTACTTAAATATACCAACTCCAAGATCACACCACAGTGAAATGGCAAAGTCCCCAAAACAGCCCAGCGATTTTTTTTTTCCCTGGGAAAAAAAATCGCTATTCCGTTTGTTCGGGATTTTCAGGGGTTTCAGTTTTAAAGGGTCAATAAATCAGCACTGACTATTTTAAGCATTCACTGATTTAATATAGACCCTATTTATATATTTTATAAATATATATATATATATATATATATATATATATATATATATATATAAAACAAATGCAAAAACAACCAGCACTCAAATTATATTTAAGGCTATTTATTAACTTTAAGCCTTAAAATAAACAGCATAGCAAAAAAAAACAAAAGCAAACTGGTTTCACCTATTGGTGTCATCAGTGCAAATCAATCAAAACCCTTCCCAGAGCAAGGTGCTTGCTTAAATACAAGTGCATTTAAAGGTAAGGTATTGTCAAAAACATTTACTTCAGTTAATACATCACACATTTATACCATCTAATTTTGTTCTAATTTGTGACTGTGTACCTTCTTTTTGAGTTTGTGTACTTTTTTTGAGTTTGATATATATATTTACTGGTTTGTAGGAATTCAGTAAATCAATTCTGAAAACATCAACCTCAAAATAAAATGTAAAAAAAAAATAAAATAAAAGGAAAATAGAAAATATTCACACTCTTGCTATATTTGAGGCACAGCCATGAAATATGCTAAAGAAATCTACTGTTTCCATCATGTTTACCAACATGTGAAGGAGAACCCCCCTTCCACATCCCCTACTAATTATATATACCAACTCCAAGATCACATAATCCCCAGGGAAAGGGTATATTTCCCAACTCGGAAGGATTGTTGATCTAGGATACCCGTCAACCATCTTCTTTGTTGACCAAAGTGTTTTGACAAACCAAACATTGACATTTGGGAGTTTTGCTTATTATAAGTTCCCTTCTCTCTATATCTAATTATTCTATATCCATATTTATATCTATATCTATATCTATATAAACTTCTCTTTTGTTAACACCACTATTCACTGATCTTTGCCACAACCATTAATGAAAAGGAATTCATGTAGAAAGTTGATACCCATTTATATATTTTGTACCATATTCCTCCAGCTCTGTTAGTTGTCTGAACACTATATCATTACTCTGCACAGCCATCTTGTAAACCTGCAATGATTTAAAACAAAATCTGGAAAACTTAAGTAAAATGTATTTAAAAGACAGATAAACTCTGCAAAGAGTCCATGAAGAACAAATCTCGTGCCAAAGAAGCAATAGACATGAAGACATATCAAGGAAAACAGGATATAATAAAGTGTCCATCCTCGAACAGCACTGTATGACCTCCTGAATTAAAAAAAAAACACTAAATAAATGCATCTTGATGTGATTTAATACCTATTGCAGAAAGAAAAAATTTGGAAATGTATTGATAAATCCAAGTTAGATATTCAAAAAAGACTGCAGTTAAAATTCCATTGAACAGTTCCAGGAACTGACTGTTGAAATCTGAAATATGCCTTCCATGTATCTAAGGGTGATAATTGTAATTGAATGTCTTTGTATGCACACTTGTGCACATTTTCATTTCTCTAGTTGCACCCTTTAGCAGGAAACATTTGACTGCAAACTAAATTTACTTACAGAAACAAAAGGCTGCATTTCTTATAAATAAATGGCCTTCAGTCTGACTTGAATAGTCACTGAAGAAGAATATTTTTTACCTCACATCTTATGTTAAGGCGTTCTGAAACTGTTTCAAAATCATTGTGCAGAAACTATTTTTTTCAGTATGTATTTTATCAACCTTTGTTCACTCCAAGCATGACATTGGCTTCCACCAAAATACTACAGCGGTTTGATGCATCACACATTTGTAAAAGACAATAAGGCTGTAGAGACAGTCTGCAAAAGCTATTATTATCATTTTTTATTTAGAGATTTCATTATGGGCCAGTTGGTCTTTTTTATATAGTACATATATGTTGAAATATATAGAAATGCAGCATAGTCTAATAGCACAAAATACAGATAGTTTTATTATGGTACAAACAAAATAAATAGTGTGTACTCTTTTCATATAAGCAAATAAAACAAAAGAAATAACACAAAGTGCCATTTATTTTATAGTTCCACACAGATTTACAATGTCTTTCACATGAAGTCTGTAAATTATTTCCTATAGATCTTCTCTTTTTGGATTCCCAGGGCAAGAAAATATCCAGATCCAGCTGTGTGTCATTTTCAAGATGTCTGTTTTCTGTATCACTTCAGTTGGAGTTCCTGTTCCATTCCCACAATCTATCTTCAAGTGAGGCCATCTTCTCTAAACTGGGAGCGTTTATCTCTTCATCGTACATGCTACATTCTTGGATAGTTGTCTTCATTCACAAAATCTTGCAAAAATCTTCTCTACCTAGTACACCATGTATGTGAGTGCTTTAAAGTACCACTTCTAGTTACATCATGATTTTAAGGAAATAGTCATATTTACTATAATTAAGAGGATACCTATATTTCCCCTTAAATATGCTCATAGGATTATAGATCATGAGATCATGGGTTCTACAAGGCATATCAGTCTAGGGACCATTACATTTTTGACAGTATTCATCATTATAAGGCACTTACTGCATGCAGCTGGGTAACCCAGTCTAAGCTCAGGAGAATTTGTGGCTATACAATCAAGGTTAACCTTAGGTTTATGTTGAGAAATTTATCATGCTAGTGCATTTTGCTTATCTGCTGGTACAGATTTAAATTCTTAGCACTGATGCCTGTGGTTCTATTAGCTATGTGAAGCTGTAGGAATTCAAAGAGACTGAAATCCTTCATGGCCCTAAATGCTAAACATAAATTATGACAGAGTAGTCTAAAAGGCATAGTACAGAGGTAGGGGTTTGGGTCTGTTTTGTTATCCAAGGGTCTTTAGCCCATGGTCTTTTTAGTTAGAAAACTCTGCAATATGTCAAATTATGCAAAGTATTTGTTTGATAAGTGAGGAGCAGAGAGGCACAACAACTTCTCCTGGTACATGAGATGCTTTTAGATGCTAGAAGTGACAGATAGAATGACTTTCTGACTACTTTTGTTGCATTTTAGTTATTCTCAATGACAAAAAGGGAACGGTCTTGTTTTCCAGATGGAATAATACTGTACCTTTAGAATTTACTTTATCCATTTTGTTTACAGGCATTATTTACAATATCTAGACTAAGCCAGATAAAAGTGGTATCAGAAGGTGAGCAAACAGCTTCAACTACCTTGCAATAATAACCAAATGTAGTTAGTCATATGTCTAGGATATTCCTCTAATGGTTTGAGAAGAAACCATACCAACTGATAAAAAAAAGGAGTTGTCCTAATACAGAGTTCGGAGAGGCACCACGGCTCACATTTTTATTTTCTGAGGTGGCTCCAGCTACTTTAATTATGTACTGGTCTGACAACCAGAACGGCTCACCTTAAAATAAAAGGGATTATGCTTAATTTTTTGACAGTGCCAACTTTAGTTTGAGAAATATGTCAAATGCTTTAGTCAGACCAATGTATGCTGTATGAACTGTACGGCTCCCATTCACAACTTCCATGGATCCTTCAAAAATGCTTCGTTATGTAGATTCAGAATGACCTATACTTGATGAAGCCAAACTGATGAGGGTCCAGAGCAATAAGGTTTTCCAAGTCTAAGATTATAAAGGGTGATATGATGTCTGCCATGTCTTTGCAAATTAATCTAGTTAGGATAAGGGGTCAGTAGTTACAGGGACTAGAAGTGGGACCTCCTTTGTATAACAGCATGACTTTGGACTTGTTTCCATGCATTAGGAACATACCTTGTGTAGGGACTTAGGCTGAAAATGTTTAAGAAAGGCCCTAATAAGATATATTTAACAATAATAATTAGATATTTCAGGAATATTATCATGGCCCATGGACATAGAATGTTTGACTCTGAAAAGTGTTGTTAAAACTTGATCCATGGTAATTCTTGGAGAAGTTTGGAACTTAGGATTTGTGGAATTTTGACGTGACTAATGTAACATTAGCAGTAAAATTCTCTTAAGTATTGCTGGCTGTATCCTTTGGTTCAGAGTGGGTATTGTCACTGTGCTATATACCTGCGACCACTGTTGGATGTTGGATCTTTGCTTTCAGACATTTTGAAGAAACATTTCTAATCACTCTTGGTTTTGTGTTTTTGCTTTGACCTTTCTAATGGTGATTTCTGCTTATTTACCGATCTTCTTGTTAAAATACTTTTAAGTTGGAAGATTGCAATTTGTTATAGGCATTTAGCAATTATTTTATTGCAGAGCTTTTTTATGTTGGTAGATCATCGGCTTGGTTTATTTTTAAATTTCCCTTTATATCGGACCCTATTAATGACAACTTGGCCTACATTGTTTAGTAAATCTAAGCAAATCTTTGAAGTATAGGTGGCATCAACAGCTCCATGGGAAATGTAGAGATTGTAACTGAAATTTGAAAGTTCATCATGAAATATTAAGAAATCCAACTTCATGGAAATCATGGAATATACAAGGTAACTGGACCATGTGGCCTTTTATGCCTTGCCACTACCTAGCCTTAGACCTTGCATCACATTTTCAAGGCATGATAAACCAGTCATGCTGAGAGTAAATTTGAGAATACTGATCCAGTTATTTAACTTCTTTTTAAAGGAAGATAGCATGTCATATCATCTGGTTTGATCAAACAGAAAGAGTAGTCATTATGTGATGAATCTGCCTCTCCAACATGATTTGATTATTTGTTGAAGGAGGTTCAGATATCTGATCCTATTGTTCATTGGACTGATGGATTTATGGAGGTATAAGAAGTGTTGCACTGACCAATCCCTAATGGCCTGAAAAACAGGCACAGATCACCCCTAAGGGATATTGAATACAGGGACAGCACATCCAACCTCTCTTGGTAGTTCAAGGCTTTTACGCCACTGATATTTTTTTTCTGAGGAATCTCTGGAGTCTCTTCAATTGCAAGATACATGCCAAAAGGAGCATTTTGTTCTATAATGAACCATAGGTTAAGGATTTCTTTGATTCTAGAGGAGATACTTTTTGTGTGCAGCTGTGCTAGATAGAAGGATGCACTGTCTACTATTTCAGCGTGATGATCAAAAGAGAGGGAGTTATCTTCCCATGTTCAAACTCCTCTTACAACATTTTTATTTTTGAGTGTAGTATTGTCTGGGCTATAAGCTATAGTTTACCAAATGCATAAATATTGA